>NC_141611.1:49613936-49913936 GCF_047967505.1 Dipteris shenzhenensis | reverse complement strand
CAAGAAGAAGGACCTTCCTGTAACTCAAAAAATCCACGATATCCTAGCATAAGACAATGTATGGGGATGCCTTTCCATCCTCCCGAAGCTTCCTGGCAAAATGTGATGTCTTGAAGGATAGGAGACTACAATGAAAGTAAGACATCAAGATGTGCCCCTAGGCCACGTCTTTCCACGATAACCATCCTTGTGAGAGATGATGCGTATAAAACTGCTACTTCTTGGGAGCCACAGACGCTCCCGCCTTTGTTGGTTTTGTCCCTATAGGCGAATTCGCATGTGTATCCACAGACTGGTGGTAGTGGGCTCTAATGATCCTCAGTATAGAAGACAATATCTTGTCCAGTGTATGACTCTGAGAAATTCCCTGGCTCTAACCATAAGGTTCCATTACAACTCCAAATGGTGCAGGCCAAGATCTTGGTCTTACAGGCCTTATAGGCCCCACATCCCTATGTGGGTGTGTCAAGTTCCCTCGCCTAGGTCCACTCAAGAGGACCCTAGCGTACCAAAGCCCCACTTTCCCTCCTTATGTGTGGAATCCTAGTTTAGTTAGAGGGCTCGCCTCTACTCTACCTGTAGAGGAGTAAGGTCCTCATCCATGTAAATATCTAGGTGGGGTGGGCCTATGGGGATGTGTGCTTGCATAGTGTCACTAGCTAGGCTTGAGTGTCTCTAAGTGTGTCACGAGAGGCTGATATCTAGTAGGATAGAGGGCACACCTCTCCTCTATTTGTAGAAGAGTAAGGTCCTTGTCCATGTAAATATCTGGGTGGGATGGGCGTGTCGGGATGCATGCGTGCACAGTGCCACTAAACAGGCTTGAGTGTCTCTAAAGTGTATCATGAGAGGCTTATCTATAGTAGGATCTTGTTTGACCCGCCATGCAACCCATGGTAGCATTTGAAAACAGATGAACTAGTGCATGTGACCCGGTGGACCCTAATCTTGAGAGCCTTACTGGCTCTCTATTGTTGCTCAAGTAGAGTGGCTGAAACAGTTGCCTTTGCAAACCCCCGTTCCACAACATCCACCGACTTGGAGGCCTCCTGAATGACCCTCTCCATCATGGCAATCCTCTCCTCCACCGTATGTTCTCACAGCCCAGACAGTGGCAGTTGATGTCCAGAAGGAGGTGGATGACCTCCGTCCCCATATAGATGGGGTTGTAGGGTCTCCATCCGTCTTTGTTGCTCTTGCATGAAGTGAGTCTGCTACATCTCTCATGCACAGAAGTGGTGAACCTCTATGATGATATGATCCTAGGCCTCGAGTAGGATTGTGTGTGCCTCGAGTGATGATATGGATAGGGCATGAAAGAGGGGCTGAGTGATTGGGGGTGTGGGCATAGTGGGTGAGACTAAGGGTGGTGAGGAGACACTTGGAAAGTGGATAAGGTGAGTCCGGCTGTAGAGGGCAAAGGTCGCTGATTGATGGGTAGATGTGACAAGAAGGAGCATACGATGGGGAGGCGTAGAATGGTACAACGGTGGTCAGGCTAGAAGGGCATGCCAAACCTATCCTTGATCGCAACAATGATGGCGGTGTTGCCATCTCCAATTATCAAAGCTGTCACCTCCAAAGAAGGTGATGCTCACACCTCCAACGATGGTATGGTGTCGGAGAGGCTCAGATCTAGATTGCTGAGGCAGATGTTGTGATGGCAACCTTTTGTAGTACCACTGTGCTATCCGTCTACAGCCCGTTGTGGTTGCTCCACTTACTCATATTGAGCTGCTTTTGTTAGTTCCCTTCCTTCTTGGGCTTCTCTTCTGCTTCTCAGCTTTGTCCTCTTGCCATGTTTCTTGCTATCTTCTCTTGTCCCTTGCTCTACAGATTATTTCCTTTGCTTAAATAATTGAGATGGGCCACAACATGGGGCTGTTGAGAGGCTGCTATTGCCAAGAAAGAGAAAGAGGAGGGGATGGAGCTGAGAGCAATGGGCAATAAAGGCTCTAGGCTTGGCAAAAAATCGCCAAAAAAATGGCAAGAAAATCAGAGTAGATAGGGCCCGTCGAGCATAAGCGACTGCTTCGGACGGTGCGCATTAGAGTGCATTGAATGGGAGGTGCATAGGTCATTTATGGGCTTAGGGTAGGTGTAAATGGGAAGATGGACCTTGAGTGATCTCAAGGAACATAAATGAAAGGGTATTCCCCTTCATTGTGATCGCACGTAGGATTGTCTCTACCACCTTGCATGCATCCGCAAGCGCTCTCTCTCTCTCTCTCTCTCTCTCCTTGCATGTAGATTAAGTAGAAACAAGGACTCTCATGAGGCATTCTTCACCCATTGAATCAGCATTGAAATTATGCATGCATTTTCTCGTTCTTCACATTTGGTATCAGAGCAGTGATAAACCGCTTCAGTAATGAAAACAAGATGAGAAGAAGAAGCCCATTTGCGTAGAGACCTTAGGCCACACATGTATGGATAGAGAGCATCAGACAAGGTACGTGCACGCATACGGACGGAGAGCGCACGGCGTGACAAACAACGTACGGGTGCAAAACGTAGAGTAGCGCAACAACGAGTCTAAGCACCCGAGTCCCCATCAGCAAGGTTGCTATTACCAGTAGGGTCGTCGCCAGCAGTTGGTTCACCTCTAGTTCGTCTGTGGGGTCTCCAGCAGCTCGTCGGCAAAGTCGTTGCTTACTTCATTAGCAAGATTGCGTGCAGCCAAGTTACCTCTAGCAACCCCTTCGTAGCTCGCTGTTCTGGACAGTAGTAGCAGCATCAGTTCAAAACTTTCACACAATCGTTGTTAGTAAACAATTGCAGGTTAGTTCCACCACAATTTCTCGTGCATCTCCAATACCACCAATTCAGAGTTGGGTTCGACCCCAACCCATTTGACCCCAGCCCAACTCAGGGGTTAGCTTCAACAGACGGGTACCCAATTTGTTCCAGGCCATGATGGAGCTTCCCAAAATGAAGGCCTAGCCAACTCGGGGGTTAGCTTCAACAGAGGGGTACCCAGTTTTGTTCCATGCCATGATGGAGCTTCCAAAAATGAAGACTTTTGTACCTTGACCCCGTCCGATAAAATTTCTAATCCATTCATTGCAGCGGCCCTGACACCTACACCCTACACCAAAGAATTATCAAAGACAAAATAATATTTCAGACCTATTGCAGTAGGCGATTCGAGAGCTCATCAAGCTTTGACTTGCACCTATTGAAAGCAGAGTTCGGGATATGGAAGGCAATGGAAAGTAGGCATTCGTCAAAGAGGTACTACAAAAATGTAATGCATCTCCCACCAGCACCACAGATTATTTCTATGGTTCAAGAAATGATCATCACACAGGTAAGGTCAATGAAACAAGAGCTGATCACTGATGTCAAAAACAAAGTGAACAAAGCTGACCTCTATAGGAAAGTGAAAGAGTAGGAAGCTAGAGTAAATGACAAACTGATCCTACGCGTGGGAGGATTGCCATATGGTTGTCTTGGAGAATGGGACTGCACAAGAGATATAATTAATTGCCTCAAAGAGAAAATACCACGATCAAGGTGATATATTGAATATCCAGTAGAAGGGAACACAGATACAAGTCTCCTTTCATGACAGGGAGGGGTCTCCGTCAAACCTACAAGCTGAAAGTCACAAAGATATGGATATCTGAGGAGGTCACTCTGACCCAGCTCAAACTAAGAGCCATTGGCCTTACCAAAGTGAAGGGAGCCAAGAAGAAGGGAAAATGGGCAATCTACCAGGAAGGACAAGCATTGATTAGGTAATTCAAATCTAAGAAGATAGTTATGCGCTCTAACAATTCTAGAGTTACTTTATGCACCACCCTATAGGAGATGCCATATGCACTCCCTCTCTCTGATACTCAGAGATCTAGTAGCTACTCTTTTTTTGTGTACTTCGTCTCATAGGCCCGTGAGGCTATTTGCAGATGTTGATAGACCTTTCTTTCTTTCTCTGATGGGCGGCTGAATACTAGAAAGGACCTGAAAAGTTTCTTGTATTACCAGTGGTGCAAGGCGTTAGGATTACCAATCATCGGGCTCCACTGAGAGAAAAAGGGGCTTCAGCTGCACCGAGGAATTAGCAAAAGGAAAAAACTTGCTATGTACTGTGTACTTGTAGGGCTAGCTTGTGTGCTAGTCCTAGTATCTTGTTGCCGTGTTTCAAAACTTCTTTTGAGTAGCTTCCTAGCTTAGCTGCTCCAACAGATTTTCTGATAGTGTCTGCTTTCCCAATATCCTTCTCTCATGTGTGCGCAGGATCTACATCTTAGGAGTACATGCTGCTCATTGTCTACCTCCCCTATAGGGCAGATTTTGTAGGCTCTTTCCTCCCTGGGGATCCTTGATCCTGCCCACTTACCCCTCTCCACCTCTAGGTTATGTGAACTGGTTCTAATTTTGTAGATTAGATGTCTTTTAAACATTAATATGTCTTCCCCAATGTATTTTTTGCATTCTCTAGCTGTCCATTGAGTTAATTTCCTGTTTGTTGAACTGCATTTTTGTCCCGGGGTTGCGCCATAATTTTTGTAGCATTTTATGTGCCACTGTCCCTCGAATTTCACAAGCATCCTCTGGTATGTCAGCAGCTGTTATATCCCATGATTCCATCCATTTCGTTCCTTCTCTATACCATCCCGTGATTTTTGTGGCTTCAATTGCCTTGTGTGGTATTCTATTGCGTCCATCTCCTCAACTTTGTTGAGGTAAGCCATGAATTGACATTTGCCTCCTCTTCTAATGGTATCATATCTGTTTCAGCCAGTAGGGTGGGGTAGGATCTCTATGACTTAACCCCTAACTCCCCCATGAAAAAACATTCATGTAAAGTTTCTATTCTTTCCCAGCATGCCTTGGAGAGTCTAGGTGCCCAAACTGGGCACCCGTTGAAGGACCACTGTTTGCACTAGAATTGTCTATAGAAACTTCCTCATTTCCCAATTCCATAGATGTGCCTTATTGCACTTATTTTGGAAGCTGTATAAAGCTTTCAAACCCCCCAGAATTCTTCTCTCCACACATGCATTCCATTTTTAGTTTTCTGCACATTCCAGTCCCAGATATTTATACACGCTGACTGTTTCCAAGCGCTTCCCTTCAAAGGTGACATCAATCTGTTTATAATGGGTCAATCACCATTACTTTTGTCTTATCTATGTTGACCTGTATTCCTGAGTGTCTGCAGAAGTCCCCCAATGCATCCAAATGTGCTTGCACGTTTTCTTTGCTTTTTGCGAAGGAAACTACATCATCTGCATACATAAGCATTAGTAGAGCATAACATGTGATCTTGACGCCCTTGTTGCTGTGTATTCTCATCCACTCTTCCAAATCATTGATAAAGAGAACAAAAGAGTTGGCAGCCTTGCTTGACACCTATGTCACTGCTTATGACAGTTTTTGTCATGGAACGTGAACCATCTACTAGTGTCTATGCTAATTCTGCTAAAACTTGCTCATTGAGTTTGTACATGGCCTCTTCGAGTCCTTTAGGAACTTGAAGCTTTTCCAGTCTTCCCCACAGCTTCTTGCATGATGGAACCATATCGAATAATTTTCTGAAATCCATGAAGCAACAATAGAAAGCCTCTTTCTTATGTCCCAGGCCAGGCACTCCCAGATATGTCAGACATACCCCATGGGCAGGAGGTCCTAGCCCTAGTTCTAGCATAGGTGTTCAACCATGCCATATGCCATGGATCCCCATCTACTTGGAGCACCACCACCATTATACCAATACATAAGTCAGGGGACCCCATGGATACTAGGAATTACCGCACCGTCATGATTGGCCCCACTCTGGCTAAGATTTATGGATCGGTACTGGAGAGGGTGATCAGTAGCCATGTAGACAATCATGGACAGCAGGCCCTTGGGCAGGTAGGCTTTCGGAGACAGCACTCCACACTGGATCATATTTTTACCCTGAGGGCCATCATAGAGGAAATGAATTCGAGGCGCCAGAAGGTCTACACTTGCTTCATGGACTTTTGGAGGGCTTTCGACACAATCCCTCACTCCCGCCTGATCAGGCAACTACAAGAGTTGCATGTCCCAGAGGTCATGATCTGGGGAGTGATGAGTCTATATGAGTCCGTCAGAGGGCAAGTCCGCGCTCCTGGGAGGCTATCACATTGGGTTGAGAGCACCATAGGAGTGAAGGAGGTTGCCCCCTCTCACCGACTCTCTTTGGGCTATACATTGATGAGATCACATCCTTTGTTGATCGCCTAGGAGGAGAGGGCTCCCTATTGGCTGATCTAATATGGTACAGATACTGCTATACGCAGATGACATAGTCCTCATTTCGTCCTCAGTCGAGGGATTGCAGAAACACTTGGAGGCCTTGGAGATGTTCTGCAGAGAGAGGGACCTAACAGTCAATCTTGGGAAAACCAAGGTTATGATCTTGAACACATCCCAAGCAGTGCTTCATCAACATCGACGTCGACATAGCTTCACTTACTAAGTGGAGCCACTGGAGATAGTGCAGTCCTACACATACCTAGGGGCTGTATTCACGGGACCAGGCTTCACGATGACCCATGCTGCCAGAGCACGACTCACACATGGGAAGGGTGCCCTGGCCCGATTAGAGAGACAGTGCTGCCAGGCGCATTTCCAAGATCCGCCGACGAAGGGCTAGCTCTTTGACACTCATCTGAGACCAACTGCCATGTATGCAACACCTTTTTGGGGGAGTGACCTTTCAGCTACTAATTGGAAGGGATTTGAGAGGCTACACGTGATCATGGGATCTAGGATGATTCGGAGTAAGCCTTCAATTCCCCATTAGCTCATACAGGTAGAGTTTGCCATGACACCTCTCCAAGTGAACGCCCTCTTCCAGACCGTGACCTTTCTCCATAGAGTTTGGGCCCTACCTCAGTGGAGATTACCGAGATCGGCACTGGAGTCATCCCGATGATTGCAGAGAGAGGCTTTGATATAGCATGGTATGCGTGGGTGTCCACATGGTTTGATAGCCACGGTATCTAGATGGATAGGCTCCCCCCCTTTCAGTACAGCATGCATGCACCACCGGAGCTCCTTCCACATGATGAGATTAACCATATCATACGGTTATACCTTCTCCAGCTCCACACATCTCGGGCTTGGGGGGGGGGGGATCATGAGTTCCCCACCAAGACCCAGTTCTACCATGACCACTTTCTGAGGACATCAGAGTAGGGTTTCATCATCAGGCCCCAGTACCTCGGGGATAGGAAAGTTTCACACGCCTTGCGGATTGCTATCAGACAGATACGAGTCTCGTCCCACCAGTTGCGGTTGAGACTGAGAGAGAGGTTGGCAGCGGGTCTGTAGACTATGCACGATGGGGGAGGTCGAGACAGAGGAGCATTTTCTATGTGTCTGTCCGGCCTATTATGAGATCTGAGGATGAAACCATTGTCTCTTTCAGAAGGGGCTCGGCTTCGGACTACTCACACGGCTAAGCCCTACCTGATTGAGATGCGGAGACATAAGGATTCCCTTGTGCGGAAGGCCAGAGATCAGCTACAGTTGATGCCTCAGGACACCGAGCTAGACCGAGCACAAACACCCGTCACTGATTTTTACGCATCCAAGCAAGCGCCAAACGAGATCGAGGGGGAGGAGCTCAAGGAGACGAGAGCACTATGGATCAGTAGTGAGATCTGCCACTAGGATACGGCTGGACGAGAGACGCGGAGACCACACACGACACGGACCAGAGCACGCACGCGGAGACCACACACGTGGGGCGACCAGAGCACACACGATTGAGGTCCGACCTATCTCAGCCCTCCTCAGAGGCGACCTACAAAGACGAGGCATTACCCTCGATGTAGCCCACCGGATACAGAGATTTAGGAGAGCGCGCCCCCCGCCACCGTGGGAGACAGCCCGACAGACACAGATATGTGAGCTCTTTGCATCACATTAGAGGGCCATCAAGGAGTCGGGTTATATGGAGCCTGCACATGTACTTGGAGCTCTGACTCTATTGATTACTCTTTCTCCTACTATTTTGTACTAGCTTTTTGCATTCATAGCACTTAGTACTCAGCAAGGGCCCTAGTGTGCCCTTTGCTTTCAGCCCACAGTGGCTTGTATGGGTTACATATATTTTGCACTTTGTCTCATAGACGCGCGAGGTCTCCCGAAGGGCGAGCCCTGCTTAGGATGGTGCCCTTACTCCATATTCCTCTGCCTATTTGCTGATTTTTTGCTCAAGGATGGTGCCATACAGCTTGGCCATTCCGATAATTCTTTGCCATCTTGCTATCTCCCCCCTTGTGGATCAGAACAATCTTACCAAGCTGCCATTTTGACAGAAACCCTTCCTCTAGGGCCATATTCAAAGGCCTTGTAAGCACTTTCTTTGTCTTCTCTCCTCCCCAAGTTAGCATTTCCGCTACCAGGCCTTGTGTGCCTAGAGCCTTTCTGTTCACTAGCGCTTTCAGACCTTTACCCACTTCTTCTTCCATGATTATGTCATTTGTTGCCTTACAGTATAGTCATGATTGATTTTCTCTTCCTCATTTTTTTTATAGAGGCTTTTGACAAATTGTATCATGTATTCCCATGATGCTTTCCTCTCTTGGCGTTCGCTTCCATGTAACTTCTGAAAAAACTTTTTGGGACTTTGTTTCGGCTCCTCAAAACTCTCTATCTATTTGCTATTCAGAAGGAAGAAAGAAAGAAAGTCTATTCACGTCCACGGAAGACCAAGAGGTCTATGGGACAGCACAAAACCAACTAATACATCAGTTAGGGAGGGCACATGGCAGCTCGAATAGAGGGGGCATTGAGGGATCGCACAAGGGGCATAAAGGGGGTGCAAGGAAAAATGAAGAGCAAAGTAATGGTATGATTCGGGAGGTCAGGAATTGGTTCAGCAGGGAGAACAGTGGGAAAGGAAGGAGGAAGGTGAGCTAGATGCTGATGGGAGTAGTCCTCTTTCCTAAGGAGACATCCTTTGCAGTTAGGATAAACTTTTATACAAGGTGCGTGTCGCAGATCATGCATTCCTTTCAACCCATGGTGGACACATTTGGGAAGGTCTTTGACTTCTAGTAACATGTATAAGAGTTTAATATTTTCATAGAAAACCCAGGTTTTTTCTCTGAGGATGATTATGGAATTTTACCTTCAACATTAACTGTCAATGGTAGAGGGCACAAGCTAGCTGAAAGTTGGCTGGAGATCTAGAGTATGCAGGGTATGATGCAATA
The DNA here is from genome assembly GCF_047967505.1 of Dipteris shenzhenensis. Classification (NCBI taxonomy): domain Eukaryota; kingdom Viridiplantae; phylum Streptophyta; class Polypodiopsida; order Gleicheniales; family Dipteridaceae; genus Dipteris; species Dipteris shenzhenensis. The sequence goes on along the minus strand of NC_141611.1, from coordinate 49,904,736 downwards.
ATATGGAACTGCACATGTTCATATCTGCGTATAGCTCAGGATAGGGATGTTACATGGTTGTTACTTTTGCCTTGTAAATGCTTCATATATTATCCTTTCAAGTGAAAAAGCAGTCAGATAATACCGTGGCATCTCCACTGGCAGAACTCTGATTCCCCTCCACGATTGCACCAGACCTGAAAGGCCCAAAAGAGTTTATAATTCCCAAAAGATTGTGGTTTCTCCTGGCATATCTGTTTTTGTTTCTCTCATTCCAAAAAACATTTATGCATTCAACGAAAAGAGAGGCCCAAAAACACAGAAGGAATGCAAAACATTATTAACCTTTTCACTCTTCCTGGTAGCTGTTTGTCTTGTGGGGGGGGGGGGTTTTCCTAACACTTCCGGAAGTATTAGCGGAGGCCTAGGGCCACTGGTGCGAGAAGCGAGTAAGACATGCCATAAGTGTCACTGATGGTACATAGGCGAGTGCTTGTCGATGGTGTCAACTATGTGCAAGCGGTAGATGGTGTCAACTATGTGCAAGCGGTACAAGTGCTGAAGTGATGTGAGCAAGAAGAAGACCAAAGCGGAACAACATCATGAAAGCCAACCCTCGACATGAACGGCAAAGAACTTCAACCACATGACACAGGTCTGTTGTACCAGGTGAAGGGAGAGGAGGGGAGGAGAACACTATGGAAAGAGATTTTAGAGTAGCGAGCAGAGATGGGGAGTAGCATAACTCATTAGAAAGCAAGATGATTGATACACCCCCAGAAGATACACACGAGGCGAGCTCTTGACTCTAGCCTCTCACTCCTTCACTCACGCCTCTCGCCCCTGCCAGAATGTCCCTCCCCCTTTCCCCTTTCCCCCTCTTCACCTTCTCCTCCTCTGCTCCACCCCCCGCTGCCAATCTCCTCTCCTTCTTCCTATTGGATGTCTTCTTGCACCCTTAGCCATCCTTAGCCATTCCACCGTTTGTGGGCCGCTCTGTCCTTGATGGCTTCTGCAACACTCCAGCCTGTTCTGGGTCAGTGAATCCCGTGCTCCATGTGTTCTCCTGTCTATTCCATGCGCTCCTGACACTAGTTGGTTGCGAGGGTTGGTGCACCACCTATACCTCTTAACTGTTGGACTGCTTCCCATGTGCACCAACAGGTGTATCCCGTGTACCATTGCGCCAGTACTTCCCTCTGATCGACTTTGACCATGGTGAGTCGAGGTTGAGGTTTGGCACTCTTCAGTCATGTATTGCTTCCGTCATACCCAAGTCATGTCCAGGTCAAGTCATGTCCAAGTCATGTCCATGTCAAGTCATGTCAAAGTCTGTTCCAGAGTGACCAAGATGTGAACATATGTGAACACGCTACGACTAGGTATGACCAAGGTCTAACAACTTGGCATGTTGCTGAGGTGACCATGACGTGACCCAGGTGTGACTCCTGGTGGGTCGCCATAAACTTGAGTACAACAGATCCCCCGCCACTATCATTCATCGTCCCGATGAATGACTGAGGATCTGTGTGAGAGAAAGTTAAGTATAAATTACAAATAAGAAAGTGACCTTGTGGTTGACATCCCAAAACTGAAAAGAAAGGGTTCATGGCCTTACAACTGTAAAACTGAAAAAAAAACTGGCTCATGGCCATACAACTCCAAAATTCCTTATTTACATGAGAACTGCAGAATCCAAATGTACAGAGCTCGCAAAAAGAAATGCCGAACTAAAAGATCCACGAGCTATTGCTTGCTGGATGAAGGTCAGGGAGGGGGAGGGGGTGGGTGTGGTGGGTGTGCTGATGTTCCGGGGCTGGTCCTTGCCTCTTCCTCGACTGTGTCCATGAGGTTGCGGATGTCCTCGTATTTGGATTTATATCTGTGGTAGCCAGACCTGTAATGATCACATCGAGATTTGAGAGCAGCATTTTCAGCTTGCAGCCCATGGAAGTCGTCCTGCAACTTGGAATGTGAAACTTGGAGATGGTCCTCCTCGAGAATCTGCTTCATCTGACTCCGCACCACCTCCACCTGTTGATCCACAGTATGGTTATCCTCTACCAGTGAGGTGTATCTGTCCTGTAGGGCTGCAAGCTCCCTCTGGATCTCAGCCTGTTGGGCTGAATGATTGTCCTCCAAAACTTTCTTGCTGGCTGTCCACTCTGCCTCCTTCGCTGCAAGACACTGCTGAAACTCGTCCTGCTGAGTTTTCCATGCAGCCTCCCTTGCCTGTAGAGTTTCTTCCCACTCCGCTTCTTTCACATGCAATGTTGTATCCCATTCTTTATGCATGCTGGCTACCTACTTCTCATGTTCCAAGCGGAGGTGTTGCTTCTGTGACAGAAGCTTGCAAACTTGACCCGTAGTATTAAAGAGGGAGGCACCCATCTGAATGAAGCTGTCATCTATAATGCGCTGAGCCATATGAAGGGATCTTTTAGCCCATGCATACCTGTCCCGATAGGTCATTCGGTCAGCCATGGCTGCTTTCATCCCCTCTTGCTCTGGGTCCTCGAGAGCTGCCACTGGAGCCAGTGTGTCAATGTCTAGGTAACAGCTTGGAGCTTGGGATACTTTCTTGTTGGAAGCGATTGTCTCGTGCAAGGGAAGTGTGAAAATTTGGTCCAGGTCCTCCTCCTCCATGCAAACAGGAGACCGCTTCCGCTTTAATGCATACAGCAGCCGTTTGTGTTCCTGGCTCTGTTCCTCTATCTGGGCCTCATGGGTGAATAGATCTCCTGAGGAGGATGCGAAGTAGGTATCCAACATATCATTTTGAGGAAGTGGAGGACAATCAGCTTGAAAAGGTATCTTACCCCCAGCAAAAATAACCTCGCCAGGTCGAGTTTCCAGTAGGTCCTGTTCAGCAGCCTCCAAACTCGGTTCAGGGGTCAGTCGTCGAGACACCCGGGGTGGTGTCTTCGCGTCACCAGTGGCTCCCAAAGTAAGATTCAAGTTCAATAACCTGTGTCGCTCTGATGCCTCTCCATCAAGAGATCCCAAGGCAGAGGTCCGTGCTGCCATAACTTATGTCGATGGATCCCCCTGAGTTGGGGGGCCAATGTGCGTATCTTTGCACCCTACTGACCCTGATGAGATGATCGGAGGGGGAATGGTCATGACTGCGGGGAAGGTAACTGGTAATGTCATGCCATGGTGGGTGAGACCTAAGGAGGGCAGGGGAGTGACTGGAAGAACATCATCAGGGAAATCAAAATCTGCCTCGAAGGGGATGGATGGAGAGGCGACTCCTGCATGAGCAACGGATGACAAAGCTCTAGAGGCTGGCCCAAGAGGGGATGGCTCAGAAACCTGTGTTGCAGATGTGGGTGGAGCAAGAGTGGGTATGGAGACTGGAGAGGGAGAGAGGACAGAGACTGATGCAGCAGAGGCCGAGCATGCTGGGGCCGCACTAAGAGCCAGTGGAGCTGATCTCAAGTGGGGGATCATAGGGGCGGAAGGTGGGCGGTGAGGAGAAGATGAAGTATGTGAAGGTGGAGGAAAAAGTGCAGGCGTTGCAGCCCGCCACTGGTGCAAGATGTAGGTGAGGTGAGGTCCACAAGTACATGTGTGTGTGCCTCTGCGTGTGCGATTTCGAACAGTGGCCCGGAATGTTGAATAGAAGAGGGATGCAAAATCATACTGAGTGATGGTGAAGAGAGCATTGAGAGCAGGAAGGATACCTTTCGTGATGTAGTAATGCCCGGGTGCTGAATAGAAGCGAGTGAAGAAGTAGCGTGTGATCACTGCTTCTCTGCTTCCACCTTCCAAAACCTTTTTGCAATCATATCCCCTCCTGTTGGGTTTGCACTGTGAAAGGAATGAAAGGAGATGTGGTGAATCGTCGGAAGGAGGCTGAATAGGGAGAGCAGGGAGCCCCATGTACTGTGAGACCAAATTGGGTGTGAGAAGCTGCCTGGAGCCCATGAACTCAAAAGTGTCTGTGAAAGAGTCATAAGATCTAATGAATCCTGTACACAGTTCCACATCCACAGGAGGGAAGATGACCTTGTCGAACTCAGTTAGACACAGGGTCTGGATCTTGGAAGATGTCAACACCGGGGATAGTTTGAGGTTTGGATCAAGAAGAGGTTTAAACATAACCCGAATGTGGGAGAGAGGAGGGGTGGTTATCGAAGGGCTCTGTATCTCTGTTGGCCCACCCGACCCTTCTGAATGTGGTCTCCGTGTAGAGGGGGTGTAATCTGAGCCCCCATGGTCGGAAGAAGAGGCACTGGAGCTCTGAGAGTGGAAAAGAACCCCCCGCTGCTGTCTTGATTGCGGTGGCTCTCCATCCGAGATGATAGTGATGTCCGGACCAAGATGGGGATGCATCACTGATGAAGTCGGCCCTGCTAATGAAGTCGGCCCTACCGATGAAGTTGGCCTTGCTGATGAAGTTAGCTCTGCTGATGAAGTCGGCCTAGCTGATGTAGTCGGCCCTGCTGTAGAGGCTGTAGGCATGGGTGAGGTCATGTGCACTGCAGAGGCTGCCTGAGACGACGTCATGGCGGTATAGAAAGGGGTGAAGAGCTTATCTCTCGGCAATCGTGGCTTATACTTGGGCTTCTTCTCGAGCATGAAGAAGAAACAAGAGGTGAAGTAGAAGCTGATGACGAAGCAGGAAGGGGAGCTGATGACGAAGCAAGAAGGTGAGTGATGACAAGGCAAGAAAGGAAGCAGGAAGGGAAGGGGAGCTGATGACGAGGCAAGAAGGAAAGGAAAGGAAGGGGCGCTGATGACGAGGCAAGAAGGGAAGCAGGAAAGGAAGGGGAGCTGATGACGAAGCAGGAGGTGAGCTGATGACGAGGCTAGAAAGGAAGCAGGAAAGGAAGGGGGAGCTGATGACGAAGTAGAAGGTGAGATGATGAGAGGAAGGGGAGCTGAAGCAGGAAGGTGAGCTGATGACGAGGAAGGTGAGCTGATGACGAGGAAGGGAAGGGGGAGCTGATGACGAAGTAGAAGGTGAGATGATGAGAGGAAGGGGAGCTGAAGCAGGAAGGTGAGCTGATGACGAGGAAGGTGAGCTGATGACGAGGAAGGGAAGGGGGGGCTGATGACGAAGTAGAAGGTGAGATGATGAGAGGAAGGGGAGCTGAAGCAGGAAGGTGAGCTGATGATGAGGAAGGGGAGCTGCTGTCAAGGTGTTGGCAAGGCCTGCTGAGAGATAACGAGAGAGTGGGGCGGGTGATAACAAGAGGGGGAGCTGATGGCGATGAGAAGGGGAGCTGATGGAGAAGCACGGAGTAGAGCAGAGAAGGGCAGATCAGAAGAAGGAGCTGAGTTCGAGAGGACAGCAAGGTGGCAATTTGCAGCAGGCTGTCCAAGAGGGAGAACTGCTCCAAGGACCCTCCCAAGCTGCCCACGAGGAAGAGGCGATTTGCTGCAGGCTGCTAGGGAAAGTGAGGCGCAACCGGAAGAAGGGCTGCCAGGAGAGATGCGATCAAAGAGAGGGTGCTGCTGGGAGTGATGCGATCCAAGAAGAGGGTGCGAGATGGGCTGCAAGGAGATTGTGCTGCAGAGATTTCGTTGATGGAGGGAGCTGCTGCAGGAAATTTCGTTGATGGAGGGAGGGCTGCTATCGTTGATGGACGGGGGGATGCAGGAGAATTCGCTAATAGAGGGAGAGGGGGCTGCTATCGTTGATGGAAGGGGGCTGCAGGAGAATTCACTGATGGAGGGAGGGGGGGCTGCTATCGTGAGGTGAAGATGGGTGACCTAGAGGTGAACATAGGTGACATATAAGTGAACAGGGGTGACCTAGGAGTGAACATAGGTGACAGAGAGGTGAACATGGGGAGGTGACCTAGAAGTGAACAGGGGTGACCTAGGAGTGAACAGGGGTGACTTGGAGGTGAACATGGGTGAACAGAGGTTCAACCTGAGTGACAGGGGTGAAGAGGGATTAAGGAGAAGTGTGTGTCAGAGAAGGCAAGGGATGTTTCTGTCTTGCCAGAGAAGGAGAAACTCAGTTTTTATTGGTCTCCCACCAAATAGTGCAACTGGGTAGAGAGTAGAAGCTTACAGGGTTAGGAAAGGGAATACATTGTTGTTGTTTTTTTTTTTAAATAAATAAAAATTCAACTAATAGGAATGGAAATCCTTATCCAAAGAGAGAGAGTCAATGTGGATGATACTTCTTTACCCGTGAGCCATTTACAGGTGTTGGTAACTTCTTGCCCTCCAAGGTGGCCAAATAAACCCCTCCACTGGGAATAATCCTTGTGATAAAGAAGGGCCCTGTCCAGCCACTGACAAATTTGGGTTTATGCTTCACGAACTTACTGGAATATAACAAGACCAAGCTGCCAACTTGGAATTCCCTCTTCCTGAGATTTCTGTCATGCCATGCTTTCTGCCTTCTTTGCCAGACTTCCTGAGCAAGGATCGCTTCACGACGATGTTCATCCAAGGCTTCAAGATCCCATAATCTCTCAAGTGTGCATGCCTTCAAGTTATCATCCATCTCTGCCATGACCCTAGTGGTCTTCATGTGGAACTCATAGGGCATAACCGCCTCCAAGCCGTAAACTAGCTGGAATGGTGAATATCCAGTGCTAGCCTTGTATGCTGTTCTGTAAGCAAAAAGAGCGGCTGGTAGTAGAATATCCCAATCTGCCAAGGAATGAAGGCATAATCGAGCCACAATATGAGACATGGTCCGATTGGAGCTCTCGGCCAAACCATTGGCTCGAGGGTAGTATGAACTAGAGGTCTTGTGAACAATTTGCAGTTGGGTGATAAGGTCAGTGATGACATCATTGAGAAAGTGGGTACCTCTGTCACTCATCAATTCCACAGGACATCCAAACCTAGAAATGATTTGATTATACAAGAATGAGGCCACAACTTGAGCAGTGCAAGTCTTCACTGCCTTAGCCTCCACCCATTTAGTGCCATAATTAGTAGCAATCAGAGCATACTTGTTCCCTCTTCAAGTTGCACGAGAGATGGATCCGACAAAATCCAATCCCCATCTATAGAAGGGTGGTACAGGGCTGGATGGCTGAAGGGGAAGGTACTCCCGTCGGGTAGGCTTCGGCCCCCCTCTTTGACATGAGTCACAACGGCGCACATAAGCATAGCAGTCTTGGAATAGCTTTGGCCACCACAACCCAGAGCACATTATCTTTCTAGCAGTGGCCTCTGGTGCCATATGACCTCCCCCCATTCCTGAGTGAGCCTCCTGAAGAATGGCTTGTGTTTCATGAGGGAGCACACACCTCCTCAAAATGTGGTCCTTCCCCAACTTGTACAGCTGACCCGCGATCAGTTTGAATGGAGCAACCTGAACAATCTGCCTCCGCTTTTGTGCTGGAGTTAACCCTTTGGGGAACTCCCCTGTAGACAACAAGTGTACAATGTTTGCATACCATGGGGGAAAGCAATCCACAGCAAACAGGCAGTCATCTTTTGGTACTGTGGCACCGACACGGAAGAGGCCCGCATCTGGAAGGTCATCATCAACTCCTATGGCTGCTTCACCTGAAGAGATCCTTGACAAGTGGTCTGCTGGTTGATGCAATCGGCCTGCTCTCACTAGGATGTCAAAGTCAAACTCTTGAAATAGAAGAATCCACCTGCTCACTCTCCCCCCAAGCGTTGGTTTGTTCAGCAAATACTTGAGAGCTTGATGATCAGTAATGATGATAAACTTACTGCCCAAGAGATAGTGCCGATACTTTGTCATGGCATAGACCATGCCCAAGCCCTCGCGTTCAGTGGTGCTATAGTTTCTTTCTGCTCCATTGAGTTGTCTGCTTGCGAAGTACACAGGTAGGTCGAGTTTGTGCTCTTCATCTGGTTGGGCCAATATCACCCCAATCGCCAGCCCACTTGCATCTACATGCACATGAAAAATGACATCCCATTGAGGTTGCCGCAAGATGGGTGCCTTTACTAGACGATCCTTGAGGTTGTCAAACGCCAGTTGTTGAGGTGCCGACAAGTTGAAGGACTGCTCCTGCCGAAGGAGTTCCGTCAACGCCACCGCTATGTCGGCATAGGACCTGATGAATCTTCTATAATAACCCACATGTCCCAAAAAAGACTTGACTTCTCTGGGTGTGCGAGGAATAGGCAAGGTCAATATCACTTCCACCTTTGCTGGGTCCGTGGTCATTCCCTCAGCCGAGACGATGTGGCCAAGGAGAACCCCTCGCAAGGCGAGGAAGAAACATTTGTCCGGATTCAAGCACAACCTAGCTTCTCTGCACTTGTAAAAAACCCACCTCAACTTACTCATGTGATCAGTCTGAATAGTAGGTTCGAGGTGAGAAGCATTCTTACCATTAAACACAGAGAAGTCATCCAAGAATACCTCAAGGAACTTTCCGATGTTTACTTGGAAGAGTTTGGTAACAAGACGTTGAAACGTGGCCGGTGCATTGCATAGACCAAAAGGCATCATCCGGTAAGCATAAGTTTCCCATTGGGTGACGAAGGTAGTCTTTAATTGATCTTGCTCTCGCACCCGAACCTGGTTATACCCACTGTATCCATCCATGAAGGAGTAGAGAGCATGACCAGCTACGGTTTCTAGCACCCTGTCAGTGAAGGGGAGAGGAAACCTATCCCGACGTGTGGCGGTATTCAAACTCCTATAGTCGACACAAACTCGGAGTTTTCCAGTCTCTCTTTTGGGCACCACTACGATGCCACTAAGCCATTCGGAGTAGTCAACAGGGTAGATCAACCCTGCTTGCTCCATCTTTTGAATATCAGCATGGACAGCCTTGCCATAGTTAGGATTCATGCGATATGGTCCCCTGATCACCGGCTCTGCTTCTGGATATAGATCGATGCGATGTTCCATGAACTCAGTGGGTACTCCCTTTAAATCCTTATATGACCAGGCAAAGACATCAACATACTCTTGAAAAAAATCAGACAATGCAGCAAGGAGATAGTCATGTTCCCAGACCCAACTGGCTACCTTAAGATGTCGTGATTGGTCTTCTGTCCCAATGTTCAGATACCTCCAATCCCTAGCATGGTCAACCTGAGGTATGCTCCTGATGTGGAGTTGTTCGGTTCTTCTACTCCCACTGCTGGGTGCGCAGGAGAATCATCCAGAGAAAAATCCCCCACTACTTCTTCCATCCAAGAGCTCGGATAGGACGGCTGGGTGTGTTCTGGAAATGGTTGAAATGTAGAGGCAGCACTTGGGCCCATTCTCTTCTTTCCTTTTTGTGCTTGCTTGAGCATTCCTCTGTATGGTAGTCCAACCACCTCGTATGTAGTTTCATGAACCTCCTGTGTCGTTGGGGGGTCAGCTTCTGACATATATAAGTCGAGTAGAACAAGGTCCGCGACATCTTCTTCTCCCTGTATGCTGTGGGCTTGCCTTGAAAGTCTGAAGTTCCAGACTCCAGTGTGAATGTGGACGGCTCCTTCAAATTGTCCGGTCTCTTGACCCCTCCTAGGTTGGTCAGGTTGCACAATGGATTCAATAACCCTTCCAAGAGTCATTTTTGGCACCGCCTGCCTTTGAATGACATCAGTAAGTAGGTGGTCATCCTCTTCTTCTGCAGATCCATGAGTGTCTTCTTCAATACCATCATTGTGCTCAGCCAGCCCATGATCTATGTGGTCATCTTCTTCTTCCATAGATTCATGAGTGTTCTCTTCAGTACCATCATTATGCTCCGCCAGCTCATCATCTTCTTGCATAGCATCCTCTTCCTCTTCTGTTGTAACCCCATGGTCATTTTCTTGGTGTGAGGCATCCATGTCGTGTGCCTCCATTGCTTCCATTGCTGCTTCATGGTCTTGTCTTTGAGTCACCCTGGTGGCCTCCCCACCACTTGGTCTGGTACTTGCGGACATCATTCGCTGATACATGTGGGGATTATTAAGAAGGCCAAAAGGCATCCGTTCATACATGAGATCAGCCAAACCAGGTGGTGAAGAGGCTTCCTGGCTCACCTCTTGCGCATTCCGTGAAGTACCAAGATGGGCTTCAGGATCCTCTTCTAGACACAACTCCACCATGTTGATGGCTAAGGATCCCAGGGCCCCCATCCAATCCAAGATGACAGCTTCTTCCTCATCTGGTCCAGCATGTTCCAACAAGTATGTCAAGCTCTCACCATCATCTCGTGCTGCTGTTACATAGGTTTCACCTTGGAAGGGTGAGTCCTCCACATAGGCCAACTCTTCTTTCTGTAGGGGCCAATCCCCAAGTGCCCATCGCTCCTCTTCCACCCCTTCTTCTTCTTCAAAATCCTCTTCCCCAAGTTCCACAGGTCGGTGACGGGCCCTTCCAGTAACCATGTCTATTTCTAAGGATGTGGATCCCAAAGGCAGTCGAACTTCATCACTTGACCAATCTTGAATGGCCTTTGCTGAGCGTAACCATGGTCTACCAAGAAGTAGAGGATAAGTCTGCTCACCCTCCGTCATATTAAGTACAATAAAATTGGACAGGAATGTAACTCCCCCAATCTTCATGCGAACACCTTTGACAGCCCCCATAGGCTTCACTTTGCGTTGATCCACCATGCGTACTTGAAAATGTACGTCAGTTGTCAATTTCAAACCCAGTTGTTGAAGAGTACCTCTCGGCATGATGTTTACTGCTGCCCCACCATCCAAGAAAACATCTTTCAGCTCCACCCCGTTGATCTCCACTGCGAGCTTGGGATTTCGTTCACATGTGAGGGCAGCATAGGCTGAGCAATTGTCTAGTGTTACTCCATCTTGAACTGTTACTGTCTCTGGTGTGGGTCCGCCCTGAACAGATCCCCTTTGGCGCCCTCCTAGCATGCGATTCAAAAATGCAATAGTCTGATGCTTGATATGTGGAGACAATTGACAGAGTTGTCGTAAGGTGATATTGGGCCTAAAATCCATCAAGTCATCCATCAAAGAATAGGGCTGGACAGTAGCAGCAGCCTTTTGTGCCTTCATCCGCCGAGCTTCTGGCCGAGGGTCGAAGCTCACGCGAGGGAGAGGAGGTGCCTCTGGATTCTCAATCAATATTTCCTGCGGTGACTCTCCCATCACCCATTTCCACCTTTCTTGGGCACTACTAGGCTTCACCCCTTTTTCCTTCTCTTGCTTCATTGTGCTTCCTGAGTGGAAAGTGGATGGGACTGCTTGCGACTCCTCACGTTTTTGCCCTAAAGTTGTCACTTCTGTTACAAACCTCACTATTCTGGACTTGCGGGAAGGGAACTGAGGTGTGACGCCTTCATCTTCAGAACTAGATTGAAGATCTTTGGTGACACTCCTGACCACCTCCTGGTACCTTGAAGGCATAGATTGCTCACTTGGAGCTGAGGTAGTTTTAGAGCTATTGATAGGTCTTGATGGCTGTGGGGCCCTTCGGGTCCTTTCTAATCCAGTTCCAGGAGAGGACAAGGGTGATGCAGTCCTGTGCCCACTGTCCACCTTGGAGGAAGGAGGTGGGGATGCTCCTCTAGTGACTGAGCTGGTATTAGTTGGTGATGAGGCCTCCGATATTGATGTTGAGTCATCCTTACTACTGTCACCCTTCATTTGTGACCTAGTCACAGCTCCCAACACTGCACCAATCAAATGGGGTTTGTCACCCTCCCCCGCCACTACTACATCAACCATGTTGACTTGCGATGTTGATTCCCTTCTGCCATTGGGACAATCTCTGGTGTAGTGGTCATTTGTGTTGCACTGTGTACAAGAAGGTCCCCCGAATGGTTGTGTACAATCATCTTGGTAATGGCCGTACTCGCCACATCTATAGCACATGATGGGCCTGCGAAAGTTGGTACCTCTGCCTCCACGTCCACCTCGGAATCCACCCCGTCAACCGCGAATATAAGGGGGTCCATATCCACCCCCTGACATAGGTGGTTGATACTGTGCATAGTAGGGCAGAGGATAGAAGTATGGAGCCCCAAATTCACTAGGAGTAGGAGCTTGGAGCAAAGGAGGATTAGGAAGTAGTGGAGGTGGAATGATAGGATGGGTGGGTGGTTTAGGTGCCTTCACAGGGGCTGAAGCTAGGGATACTGGCCCTGAAGTGGTCGGTGCAGCTTTGTTGATTGTAGCCACCAGTGGTTCTCCAATTGGATACTCCGGTAGAAGCTTCCTCAACCCCTTAAGATACCTACACTCGGAGGCATCATGTCCATGAATTTCACAAAATGTGCAAAAGGAGGTCGGGGTGGGTACCTTACGCTTCGATGGACATTCCCAGTAGCCATGGCCAGAACCCTTGCAGTCGGTGCACCAGAGACCACTTCTTTATCTGAGCTTCAAAGGGTGACGGTCCATCCACTTTTGTTCTGTCTTTCAGACCTTCTTTGATTTCTTCTAATTCCTTCTTGAGTTGCTGCCATGCCTGTGAGCCCTCTTCTCTCGGAAGTTGGCGGTCTGGGCGGGTGTTAAGGCGAAACTTAACTGGGACCGTTCCATCTTCACCGCTTCCCTCAGAAATTCTTGTAGTGAGGCATGCTCAGGAAGTTTGTCAACCAGCCTTATAGCAATGGTGGAGGGTAAAGCCTTCAAAAACCACCCCTTCATGACGGCGTCATTGGGTGGCACCGACATCTTTGCCGCCAAGACCCTCATCCTTGTGTACATCTCAGAGATGCTCTCTCCACGCTTCATGGTGTCAGTGGATAACTCTTGGACAATCATGTGTTCGAATTTTTCCAACTTGAAAGTGCGTAAGAATTCCTCCCTTAGGTCTGTCCACGTCTGGAAGTGGTCCGGAGGAAATTGACTGTACCATACATCCGCAGCATCCTCCAATGACGAGGGAAAGATGTGAAGGAACGCATGCTCATTCTCCACACCTTTAGCTCTACATGCTGTGAGGAACTTCCTCACATGAGCTTCCGCATCCTCATGGAGGTGGCCTTTGAACTTTTGAGTCTTCACGTGGACCTTGTTGAGTAGCTCGAGAAGCCTAGCTCTGTCTAGAGGACTGAGAACGGCCATCCCCACCCGAGAGGTTGGAGAGGCAGCCATCCCCACCCGAGAGGTTGGAGAGGATGCAAGAGTTGGAGGGAGTCCCGATGGGGCTGTAATGAGTGTTGGTGCTCCGAAGGAGGAGACCACCCCGACAACTCCTCCTGTGGAGGACCACAATGGAGAAGTCACTACTGATGTAGTCATAGAGGAAGTGTACCCAGATGGTAGGGCATAAGTGGGGGATCTCGGTTTCCAGAGGGAAAGGGTGAGAACATGGAAGATGTGGGGGTGAAAGAGGATCGGAGAGCATTTGGGAAAGAGAGGGACGGAGTTGAAGTCATGGATGAGTAGGCAGAAGGGAAGGAAGGAGGTGGTATAAAAGGCAACACCGGTGTGGATGGAAAGGGAGATGAAACCATCATGGCAGGTAAAGGCATGGCCGGAGCAAAAGTACCCCCCAATGGAATAGATGTAGAAGAAGGATTAGCTAGGAGCCCGGAGCTATGCATAACAGATGAGGTAGCAGCTTGTCCACAAGAGGTTGAGGCGGGAGCAAATGGAGTCACCACTCCGGTAGAAGAGGTGGTTGATGAAGACATCGTTGTAGGAGGAGGAGAGGGGCTGCCTTGACTTTGATGAGTCCCTGAGGAGCCCTCGTCCTTAGTACCCTCTTCTTTCACCTGTTCTCCGCTTTGCACTTCTTCTTCTTCAGAGTCCGGATCTGGCCACCAGGGTTCCTGTTGATCCAAGTCAATGAGAGTGTCGATGAAGTTACTTGCTCTGGCTACTGCTCCAATGGGCTCACTTTGTGCTCGAGTTGAGGACTTCGCAAACTTACGTCGCACGTAATGATTCTTGTACCTAGTTTGGTCTGCCGGAAGTCTTTTCTCCACTCTCCTCAAGTACCTCCTAGTTCTCTCACTAGCTTCTTCAAATGTTTCAGAACTACTCGGCATAAGACCTCTCTCTAGGACCCTAGATCACCACTTCACTCGTGGTACTCAACACCAGCAGTGTCCCACCGTGATCGCCATAAACTGTCTGAGGGGGGGGGGTTCCTAACACTTCCGGAAGTATTACCGGAAGCCTAGAGCCACTGGTGCGAGAAGCGAGTAAGACATGCCATAAGTGTCACTGATGGTACATAGGCGAGTGCTTGTCGATGGTGTCAACTATGTGCAAGCGGTAGATGGTGTCAACTATGTGCAAGCGGTACAAGTGCTGAAGTGATGTGAGCAAGAAGAAGACCAAAGCGGAACAACATCATGAAAGCCAACCCTCGACATGAACGGCAAAGGACTTCAACCACATGACACAGGTCCGTTGTACCAGGTGGAGGGAGAGGAGGGGAGGAGAACACAACGGAAAGAGATTTTAGAGTAGCGAGCAGAGATGGGGAGTAGCATAAATCATTAGAAAGCAAGATGATTGATACACCCCCAGAAGATACACACGAGGCGAGCTCTTGACTCTAGCCTCTCACTCCTTCACTCACGCCTCTCGCCCCTGCCAGAATGTCCCTCCCCCTTTCCCCTTTCCCCCTCTTCACCTTCTCCTCCTCTGCTCCACCCCCCGCTGCCAATCTCCTCTCCTTCTTCCTATTGGATGTCTTCTTGCACCCTTAGCCATCCTTAGCCATTCCACCGTTTGTGGGCCGCTCTGTCCTTGATGGCTTCTGCAACACTCCAGCCTGTTCTGGGTCAGTGAATCCCGTGCTCCATGTGTTCTCCTGTCTATTCCATGCGCTCCTGACACTAGTTGGTTGCGAGGGTTGATGCACCACCTATACCTCTTAACTGTTGGACTGCTTCCCATGTGCACCAACAGGTGTATCCCGTGTACCATTGCGCCAGTACTTCCCTCTGATCGACTTTGACCATGGTGAGTTGAGGTTGAGGTTTGGCACTCTTCAGTCATGTATTGCTTCCGTCATACCCAAGTCATGTCCAGGTCAAGTCATGTCCAAGTCATGTCCATGTCAAGTCATGTCCAAGTCTGTTCCAGAGTGACCAAGATGTGAACATATGTGAACACGCTGCGACTAGGTATGACCAAGGTCTAACAACTTGGAATGTTGCTGAGGTGACCATGACGTGACCTAGGTGTGACTCTTGGTGGGTTGCCATAAACTTGAGTACATCACTGTTTCTTCTCAATTCACAGGATATGCATTTGTAAAACAAAAAGAGAGGTGTGCATTTTGTCAAAATTCCTTCAAGCACCAGGAAAGACAGCAAGGTGGCTCATGAGAGCAACCCATCCCCTGGAGATAAATGATACCTTGATCCCACAAATGAGAATTCCATGCATTGTATCATTATGGCATCCTACTACAAAATAGTGACATGACTGAATGATATACCTTAATGGCCTTCATGCTCATACCAACACTTCACTTTCAGAAGCAACCGCAAGGTTTGAAATAAGACACTAGTTTATTATCACAGAGATAATTGGCAAAGCCAGATTGCAAATGTCAAAAAAGTGGTTATTGACACTGACCTAGACTGCAACGTGCCTCCTTCTGTTTCATAAATCACATCTGTCAGGATCCAATTATCTGGATATGGTTTGCCACTGACGGCATAATGATAGCCAACCTGCACCATGCAAGCAGTGGAAAGAATGGAACAGTTCTACTTTAACAAAGAAACCAAGTCGTGGACAATGTCTCTTCGAAACTCCATAAACCAAAACATACAGGGATAGAGCCATTGTATAATTGTACGTAGGATGTGATGCATGAACAACTATGACAACGATGCCAAAAACCAAACATTGATTTGTGACTTCTGATTATTTCCTTTCAAAAGAGATATGTGGTATCAATACCATTAACTTCCTACATCAGACTTCAATCCAGAATTACTTAACCATTTACAGATTTCTCATTATGTCAATACACTCAGTATTCCTGTTATGGGGCTAACGAAGAGAAGAAAATGTAAGGATTAACACCTTCGTAAGAATAAAATTAGCTCCGCACTTTTTACCACACAATGCTAAAAGGAGATTGTCAAGAAGTAAAGAATGGCAAAGCTAAGGATTAGAAAGTATTCAAAAGAATCTCCTACTCCTGGTTGGGAAACACAAGCCCCAATCCTAGCCAATGTATTTGACCAAGCTTTACATAAAGGCTTTCCTACAGCCTAGACTATCATCACCATTATCCTGATTCACAAAGCAAGAGACGACTTGCACATATCAATAACTTTTCTAAATCTTTGAACAATACGGTATCCATTGCATTGCAGCATGTGTTGTGTATAATTAATCTAGTATTGTATGTATCACTTATGTTTTATGCACTATTGCAAATCTATAATCCTAAGGGCTTCGATTCAAAAGTTTTTGGAATGGAATTCTATTGTGTGCAAGCATTTTTTTTCAATTTCATGCCGCTATCACATTCGTTCTTTTCTTCCATTATTTCTTCCATCATGTAACACCACCACATAAAGGAAAGGCACTAGTTCATCCCCCCTTGGAGATACTACCTCACACCGACACACCTACACGACCTTCTAGACTTGGAGCCCCTCGATGATCGCCCTCGGATCACCCTAGTCTCTGCCTATTTCCTATCTACTTATCATGCACTATATCATCTCCCCTCCCAAGTCTCACCCCACTCCGATCCCCATGCCAAACCAGACTCCCCTGTCCATGACTACTGGGCTTTCTCCATCTTAGTCTCCGTCCCTCCCTTGCTTTATGCATATCCACCCCAGCAGCCCTTGGTCTCCTCTGATCTCCTACAGCAGCTCCTCATGGAGATGCACTACCTATGACTTCCAAAGGCCAGCAATAATAGATAGAAACCCTTCACTGTGACCTTCTCATGATCTAGGGTTGAGATCACCAATATCTGGAAGGAGGTAGCTGACCTTCAACGATTAGCAGAAATGTGGAGGAACCAAAATGTGGAGGAGCACATTGACATGACATACGGAGGATTCCGCTCCGCTCCAGTCCTTTTCTTTTCATTGTTACATCCAGATGTATGTATGATCAGACTTAGGATTCAGCACGGGTGATGATGCTCGTTTCAGTAGCTCCACCCTTACTGTGATTTGTATCAGGTTTTCTTTCAGTCTCATAGACCCATCGGTCTTCCGAAGACTCTAATAAAATTTATTTCTTTCTTTCTGCTATCAAAGAAACATCCAAGTGCGTGGATGTGGTGAAACGAGAGCCTGCAAGGCAACCGTTTCAGCCCAGCAGAAAAGAGCCAGTAAGGCTCTCAACATCAAGTCCATGGTGTTCCCCACACCCACTCCTCTGTCACAGATGTGTGACCTCCATCGTAGGGATACAAGAGCATGGGATTGAGGGGGCCTAGTGCGTAGGATGCAACCCCCCCAGAGACGAGAGAATATGTGAGGCATAGATACAAAACAGCTTGCAAGTATGGTATGCTAAGGGAGAATAATCAAATAGTCAAAGCTGTGAGAAATAGGAGGATTGTCTGCATAATGCCTACACGAGGATGTGTAGAGGACACGTGGGGGAAGCTCGATTTGGAAACTGCTATAACCACCCAAAGGTATTTTTTATGTCATCACCCATGTCCATAAGATTTGTCTAGTACTGGTTGAGAAGGTTGAGAGCTTGGAAGCCACCAATGTGGAATTGCTCAATGAGAAAGCGCACTAGACAAAGTATTGGATGAGATAAAGAAACAAGGTGGATTGGATGCAAGATGAATGGCGGAAGGAGAAAAGAAAAAGGGATGAACGGGAGAAGGAGAGTGCAGGATGGGAATAAAAAAAGATCAGCCTTAAAGATTAGATGCAAGCGATGGGAATCGGACTATAACAACTAAGTGATATGCAAGCAGCACCTCAAGGGGCATGCAAGGCAATGGAAGAGCTGAAATCAGGGAATGAAAAGCTCAGAAAAGATTTGGCAGTTTTGCAGGACACCATGCAAGGTAAGCATGCTGAGTTTACACAAAAAATCACCAAAGGGGAAGCAACAATACTAGAATGGAAAGATATAGTTTAAAAAGGTCCAGCAGCCCCCAAGAATGTGTTCATATTTGATGCCTTAGAAGAGGATAAAAGGAGAAGCAACAAGGCTCTAAAGGTACTGGTTCGGGGCCTTACAGTGGGAGATACACCATTGGCGGATGCCAAGATGGGTGCAAACCTCACATGTGAGACAGCTTGGAGAGTAGGCAAGGCTGAGATGCTGGCCAGGCCATTGGCGATGAAAGTTCGGACAGCAATGGACAGGTCCACTCTCATGAGTATATGGGCAACATTGATAGGAACTAAGATATACATGGATGCTTCCCTCACACTCCTACAGTAGGAGTACTGGAGGGAGGGAATGGTATGTGTGATGGTGGCTCGACAAGCAGGGAATGGGATGCATACAAAGATGGGAAGGTGATCATCCGTGAAAGAGCAAATAGGGAAGAAAGCGAAGAAGGGGAGGTGGACAGCACATGTCGGTGTCTAACCCATGAGATGAGAGCACACAATAGGCTGAGTATGGCAGTGTAAAACTGCAATAGTACCCTCTGGTCTAACCCAAGGGGTTTCTGAGACCTACACCGACAAGGACATGATTTTCTACACGGAGACACATGAGAGCCTAGAGAGGGGGCTGCCCAGAGTGACAGGATATACCCTATAGGAGAGATGAGGAGAGACAGTGGGATATGAGGCTCTTGATGAGTGGCAGTTCTCTTAATATCACATTTGAGACGTTGATATCAGTGATGCGAAAGGGGGAGCATGCAATGTAGATATGAGTTCAGGCACCTGACACACGATCAGTTTTCATTGTGTTATGCTACTCCCTCGGACACATCATCATATGCGCATGAGGTAACCACAAAGGGACACAATAAGAGATGATATACAGTGATATCATATAGTTCTCTAGGCAGGGCTCCTCCTAGGTGACTCCAATACACTTGACTTCAGAGCTGACCCCTCAAATTACCAGAGATAGATCCAACAGAGATGGAGATACTAAGGTACTCAGAGAATGCACCACAGGTCATAAGATATGGCCAACATACGTAGCAGAGAGCCACAGAGCGTGACTCTATAGACCCGACCGGACACTCACATGAGGACCACAAACATATCATCTCTCTTTGACACGGGAAGACACACCATTGGAGTTACGATAGTGGACTACATCATGAAAACTACACAAAAGGAGAGATGGTATGGATAGGCCAATCATCGCTAGCGGCAATCTATCACTAACTTCTCTTCCTTGACCCCATCCCTCACCAATCTCGAGTCATCATCAAATGAGCTCCTCTTGTCTCTCATTAGACGTCTCGTGGTGTTGATTCCATAAATAACATACATAGGTCCCGTCACTCGGATGGATAGTTGACCGTTTGGTAGGCAGCTAGGGGATTCCTCCAAGGTGTTTTCTTCTTTTGAGTTTCTCTCGCCGGATCCTTGATCCAACTCCTCCTACAGCAAATGATCTGGTCTTACTCTCATCCTTAGAAGAGGGTCTCCGGCGACATTTGCATGCAGTTCATACTTTTTGCGAGACACATGATTGGAAGGTCAATCTTGGTAAAACCAAGGTCATGACTTCAATACATCCTAGGCAGCCATGCATGGAGAGCACTTCACACTAGATGGATTACCGATAAAGATTGTTGCATTCTATAAATACTTGGGTGTTCTTTTCTCTAGTCCAATTTTCACAATGTAACCAAACAAATGTAGACCTGAGTCAGTAGGGGATATGCCATGCTTGCTAGACTTGAGCGGCAATGCTTACACTCTCTTTTCTTTGACTCTTTGGTCCACCCAAGCGATATGTATGTCAGCCTTTGTTGGGAGACAGACCTATCAGAGACAGATTGGGGCTGAGTGGAGAGGCTTCACCAATCCCATAAATCCTGAGGGTCTCAAGAGGACTTTAGTACAATCATCTCTCTCTCTCTCTCTCTCTCTCTCTCTCTCTCTCTCTCTCTCTCTCTCTCTCTCTCTCAGTCAGTTACGTACTTGCATAGGATCAGGGCGCTCGGAGACTCAGCAGCAGGCAGAGCACGATTACCGTGGCTAGCACTGACATCCTCGCAGATGTTAGCGGAGAGAGGTCATACTTTTTGTTGGTACCACACACTCTCCACATGGCTCACCTCGCTGGGCTTGGATATGGATAGGCTGCCACCATTTCGATACAGCATAGATGCCCCTCGTCTCCCTCTCACTCGACATGAGCTCAGCCAGGTTATCAGGGCAGATTTGTTGCAGCTACACACGTTTCGCACTTGGGTTCATCCCACGGAGCTTCCTACGAAGATGGCCACATATCGTGACCATTTTCTCAGGATTTCAGAGGATGGCTTCATCATATCCCCAGGATATATCGGCGTTCATATGTCGCACTCACTCAGGATTGCCTTGGGCCAGCTCAGGGTATCTTCCCACAGATTAGACGTTGAGGCCGGCAGGATGCGTCGTACAGCTACCGGACATAGACCCAGGCGAGAGACTAGGATATGCCCTTGTTGCACTATGGGGGAGGTGGAGACTGAGGAGCACTTTGTTTGCAGATGCCCTTTATATTATGAGATCCGTGGCAGATTTCACTGTTTATTTGGGCACGGATTTGGACCTCTCTCTCGGATTATGGAGTATGAGGATCAGTATTGCTTAGCGTTGTTCATCAGGGAAATCACCAGATACAGAGAGAGATTCCTCAGAGAGCACCGTCGCATCCCTGCCAGAGACCTGGTTATTCATGAGGAGCAGGACGAGGCGCAGGATCATGAGCACAGAGATAGCCCATCTTGCCAGAGAGCACCGATGGTTCCACCCCGAGGATGTACATATGACATGATCCGGCAGCACCGCAGGATGATCTTACACAGAGGCCGTACCCGTCGCTTTATTTCTAGACGACGGAGGATGATGGCAGATTTTCGGAGGAGATTGCTCCATGGAGACTTGGCACCGCCAGCAGCCCATTTGACACTTGCCCAGATCTTCACACTCATAGCAGGAGGCATGGTCGATGGCCATGACTTCCATCATTTCTTTGGATCACAGACCCCTTAGGGAAGACGATGTTCCTCATATTTCATATTTTACATTTTGTATCTAGGCAATTTTGGTACTCTATTTCATTTCATTTTGTATCTAGGATTTTTGTAGCCATTTTTGGCATCTTAGCGGTATTACGATGAGGCCACCTAGTTGGCGCATCGTTGATGATGTATTTTCCTTTCGGATGATTTTGTGTCCCATAGGCCATGTATGGCCTTCCGTGGACCTTTAATAAAATTTCTTTCTTTCTTTCTTTCTCTCTCTGAGGCCATCTTTTATCACGCACTATAAAGGTCATGCGATCCTTACAATGAAGTCAAAAGATATGCGGATCAAGCTTGGGCTCCATGTGGGGAAACTCTTGACTTTCTCAATATTTTAAGAGTCTTGAGCATCTTTTGATGTGACACATGGCAAGAGTAGCCAAAAAGGACATGGATGGTGACATACGAGCTTATGTGATTCATGGGGAAAGGAATCTACAGGCAGCAATTGTAAATGGATGAACGAGGGTGACAAAATCTCTATAAAAGAAGCCCTCCTCTCCCTTGTTCAACATCTCTTCCACCATTAGGCCTCATGTTGCTGTAGCTCCAGTCTCCTCAAGCCTCTTCCATGAGCCTTCTCTCCCTCTTGTAGATATTCTCTTATGTAGACTCTTGAGTCCATCTCTCTCTAGTTTATTCTCTCTCTATGAGTAGTCTTAGAGCTTCCGCTTCCTCTTGCATGTATGAAACCTCTTCTTCTCCCTAGTGTTTGTAGTATTTTAAGTGTATTTGAGTGGAGTCTTACTCTCATGGCAATGAAAGTTACTTCTTATCATTTTCCTTGAGTCTCCATTCCTATGTTCTTTTCTCTCTCTATTCAAGTCTCTAAAGTAGTTCTTGTTCGGCCGCTCACTGTGCACACATGGTCCATTCGTTTTCCGAGCCACCATGCAAGCTTCTTCCTCTCCTTTAGGCGAATTCTAGGGGTATTGGATCTTTGATAATTGTGGAGCCTTGAGGGAGTAGTTTGCTCAGGCGAAATTCGCATGGGTGGAGAGTAGTTTTTATGACAGTTTCACCCCCCGTTAGTGTTTTGCTCATAACTTTCTGCTCGGTTGTCCGATTTTAATGAAACTTATATCAACATGAAGCTCTCTTCAAGGCGCATGTTTCTATGTGATAAGATCTTAAATTAGATAATACTGTAAAAAGTTATGATTCTCTATGTTTGACAATTTCCCTTTCTTGCTGCCCCTATAGTCTACATTGAAAATACTCTAGTAGTATCTCTCCTTATCGCATCAAATTGGCTGACAACACTAGGGTTAAGACCTTGGGAGCTGTGAAGAATCTAGAAGTGGATGTATGTGGAATTTCTGTGCCGACTACTTTTTAAGTAATCCCTACCAAGCCAGATGCACGTGCCTATCCATTGATTTTGGGAAGGCCTTGGCTACGCAAGGTAAAGGCTGTCAAAAGTGGAATACTGGAGAATTGATTTTGCGCTACAACATTAGAAGTCGCAAAAAGGAAGTTGTCAAGGAGGAGTCTTCAACATCAGTAACCGATGAAGAAGAAGAGACAGGGTGTAGCTCCGAGGAGTCTAGCTCAGAGGGTGAGGTGGAAGGAGTGGCCTTTGGTCTTTGTCTTAGTGCGAGTCAGGAGGGAACAAGGTGGTGGTACAAGAAGATCCTATAGAGACACTTCATGTGGAGGACGTGAAGCACACTAAACGACGCCAACGCAATGAAGAGCTTCTTGGTGATTCTCTATCAGGTAGTGAGAAGCTCCAGTACTTGGATATGTTAGATGATTTTCCATGTCTCTTTGCAACAAGCTATTCACACTTTCGACCAGTCTCTCTTGTGGAGCACAAGATTGAGTTGGAGCCAGAAAGCAAGCCAGTTATGCAACGCTTAAGGCGATTGGGGGTGATCCAAGCTGAGGCACTAAAGAAAGAGGTAACACAACTACTTGAGGCGGGATTCATCTTTCCTGTTGATGATTTAGAATGGATATCTCCTGTAGTTGTCACACCAAAGAAATGAAATAAGTGGCGGGTTTGTGTGTACTTTCATCCTTTGAATGCATGCATTAAGAGGGATCATTTTCCTTTGCCATTCCAAGATGAAATACTAGACCAAGTAGCAGGGCATGAGATGTATTATGTATGTGATGGATATTCTGGGTACTTTCAAATTCGTATTTGGGAGGAAGATCAAAAGAAAACATTATTTGTCACACCTTGGGGAGTTTTAACTTATAGAGTGATGCCTTTTGGGTTGACCAATGCACCAGCTACATTTCAAAGGTTCATGAGTCAAGTCCTTGAGCCTTACTTGGGAAAGTTCATAAGGGTGTTTTTAGATGATTTTTTTATTTTATTCTCGGCGCATAGATCACATGGAGAAGTTAAAGATGGCCTTAGCTAGGATTCATGAAGCAAAAGGGTGTCTAAATCCTAGCAAGTGTCATTTGGCTCAAACAAAAGTAGTCTTGTTAGGGCATATTGTGTTTGAAGAAGGCCTGCAAATGCATCCTGACAAGGTTCAAGCAATCATGGCATTGCCAAGTCCTGAGAGTGTCACTGGTGTTCGCAGAATTCTAGGAAAGAGCAAGTATTATCAATGCTTTTGTGATGACTTCACAGAGATAGTGCATCCCATGAACTTGTTGACAAGAAAAGGAGTTTCTTTCCAATGGAGTGTGGAGCAACAAGAGTCTTTTTAGCAACTTAAGGAGGCCATGAGTAAGGGCCCAATATTGAAACCCCCTGATTGGTCTCAAGACTTTTATGTAAATCCAAGTATATCTTTGCATTCAGTTGGTGCTGTATTGCTACAAAAAGGAGAGGCAAGTAGAATGCAACCCATCTATTATGCCAGTCGATAGCTTACAGAGGTGGAAACAAGGTATGAAGAAATGGAGCAGCAAGCTCTCTCTTTGGTATTTTCAGTCGAAAGTTTCGCTCCTATCTATTACCTCGATCATTTTTCTTATTTTGATGGGGCTTTTAGTCCTTCATGCCAACAAGGAGCCGGGGAAATAGTCTTGATGAATTCTGAAGGTCAAGAGGTGTGGGCAAGAGAACAAGAGCTTCCAGATATCACAACTAACAATGCAGCTGAGTATAATGCTTTGATCCTTGGTTTGGAGGGTTGTCTTCAAAGTCAAGTTAAAGAATTGGAGGTAAAAGGAGATTCTCAGCTTATTATAAGCAAATGCAAGGGCATTACAGGACAAGAAGTCCTCATTTGAAGGAGCTTAATCAAAAGGCTATGGCACTATGTCGTCAATTTGATTTTTGCAAGTTTGTTCATATAAATAAAAAAGAAAATCAAAGGACAGAGGAGTTAGCTACTCAAGCCATTGTAGTACAAGACCGGGGAGTGGTTTCTTTCGTAGACATTGGATGTCCCGAATTACGAGATGTTCAGTAATATGTGGAAGAAGGCATGTTTCCTCGAGGGTTAACTCCACAACAGAAGCAAAGATTGGTTACTTTTGGCCACGCCTCCATAAGGATGTATATGAATGTCACCAATGGAACCTATCAGCTTAAGGATATTGACAGCATGGTGATACCCAGACGCACCAATGAGTATCGCCTTAAATTCTTCTATGCTCGACCACCTTGAGGGCCAGCAGACCCTCTCTGTCACTAGAGAGGATCTGCTGGGGGGGGGGGGAGATGTGACGCCAAAAATTGATATTTTTAATTTGGCATTGGTATTGTTTTTCTCTATGTTTGATAAGAGTTTAAGTCTCAAGTGATAGCCTACCGGCTCTCACTTATTTCTATTTTCTAAGATATTGTATGGGATTGAGAGGATGAGTGGAATGGATCATTGTAAATACCATAGGTATGAATTATAAATACCTTGGTATGGGATGAGAGTTATTTATGTATGAGATATTGTGGGATTTTTAGAAAATAGGAAGAGTGAGTCATATAAAGAGGTGGGCTCATGTCCACGTGTTCCAATAATATAAGAGAGGCTACATGCCAAGCGTGTGGAAGGCATGTGGAGGAGTGTGGAGTCAAGAGCAATCCTTCTAGAATTCCTATGTAAAATAAGGAGGATGTGGACATATGGAAAAGAGAGGGTCCCTATGGGCTCCATGTGGACTTTCTCAATATTTTAAGAGTCTTGAGCATCTTTTGATGGGACACATGGCAAGAGTAGCCAAAAAGGACATGGATGGTGACATACGGGCTTATGTGATTGATGGGGAAAGGAATCTACATGCAGCAATTGTAAATGGATAAAGAAGGGTGACAAAATCTCTATAAAAAGAGCCCTCCTCTCCCTTGTTCAACATCTCTTCCACCATTAGGCCTAATGTTGCTGTAGCTCCAGTCTCCTCAAGCCTCTTCCATGAGCCTTCTCTCCCTCTTGTAGACCCCCATCAGAATATACAAGCAGAGTTTGCCATGACACTCTCCAGGTTGATGCCATCTTTCAGACAGTGACGTTCCTCCACAGAGTCTGGGCCTTACCCCAGTGGAGATTACCGAGGTCAGCATTAGAGTCCTCCAGTCTCGACTAGCAGAGAGCGGTGTTGATACAGCATGGTATGCGTGGATATCCACGTGGTTTGGTAGTCACGGCATTCAAATGGACAAACTTCCCTCCTTTCACTATAGTTTGGATGCACCACCAGAGATGATCCCACGAGATGAGATCAACCGCATCATACGGTTGGACCTCCTCCAGCTCCATACATCTAGGGCTTGGGGAGGAGAGGAGTTCTCCACATAGATCAAGATCTACCATGACCACTTCCTGACGGTCTCAAAGCACGGTCTTGTCATCAGATCTCAGTATCTCGAGGATAGGAGAGTATCACATGCACTGAGGGTCACCACCAGTCACTTGCGAGTCTCATCACATCAGCTGTCTGCGGATTGAGGCAAGGAGATCTGCAGGCATATCTAGAGAGCAGAAGATCTTGCACACTATGCCAGATGGAGGAGATTGAGACGTAGGAGCATTTTCTATGTGTCTGCCCAGTCTATTATGAGATCCGAGGACGATATCACCGCCTCTTTCAGGAGGGGCATGGCTTTGGTCCATTTACACGGTTGATCCATTTTCATGATCAAGTTTGTGTTGGGCTCTAACTGATTGAGATACGACGACGGAGAGACACATTGATGCGACAGACCAGAGAGACCAGAGAGTAGCAGGGATTGATGCCATAGGTCACCGAGATCGACAGATCACAGACATTTGTTGCAGAGTTCTATGCATCTGAGTGAGCTGCCAATGAGGCTGAGGGAGAGGAGCTTGATGAGATGAGAGCATCATGGATTAGTAAGTGGGAGTGTCCACCACGATGCTGCCAGACGAGGGACACACACTCCACGTGCGACACGGAAAGGGACTAGAGCACGCAAGATCGAGGTTCGGTCTATCTCAGCCCTCCTCAGAGGTGACCACCAGAGATGAGGCATCACCCTTGACGTAGCCCATAGGATCTAGAGATCGAGGAGACAACACCCTCCCCAACATCGAGAGACAGCTCGACAGATAGATAAACGAGAGCTCCTCACAGCCAGAGACCAGATGCAGCCCAATGACATATCACAGATTTGTATGCCTTTGAGTCATTCCTAGGGCACAGTAGAGTGGAGGAAGATAGATGATATGAGGGCAGAGTGGACTGCGGGGAGGAGACAGCATGGAGCGGCAAAGTAGAGAGCTGCTAGACCACACACCATAAGGTCCGGCCTATCACAGTCTTTCTTCGAGGTGAGCGGCAGTGTCGAGGGGTCACTCTTGACATGGCACGCCGAATACAGACGTCTCGAAGCCTATGAGATGCGAGGATGTCTCGGAGCTGTGTTTGTTGCATCATCTCTCATAATTGGGGGGGGGGGGGGGGGGGACAGGGCACCATGGCACCTGGATATGCCTTTTGAGTTTTTGAATTTCCTATGTATACCAGTTTTGAGTTATGGTTTTCTGTGTGTTTTCTTAGCACTCTGCAAGGATCTTAGGGAAGCCCTTGCTTCAGCCCACGGCAGCTTGTACGAGTCATTCTATGATTGTACTTTGTCTCATAGACCCGCGAGGACTCCCAAAGATGCTAATGCATCTCTCTCTCTCTCTCTCTCTCTCTCTCTCTCTCTCATATCATCCTCAGCGCAAGGGCTACACAGACATCTGGAGGCACTAGAGGTGTTTTGCACAGAGAGATATTTGACAGTCAACCTTGGGAAGACCAAGGTTATGGTCTTTATTAACACCTCACATGCAGTGACTTGTCACCTCAGTTTCACCTATCGTGACGAGCCAGTGGAGATAGTGCAGTCCTACACATATTGGGAGCAGTCTTCAGAGGACCCCTCTTCACGATGACACATGCAGTCCAGCCACGACTCACACGAGGATGGGGTGCTTTGGCCCAACTAGAGAGACTTTCAGACAGTGACTTTCATCCACAGAGTCTAGGACTTGCCTCGATGAAGATTACCGAGGCTGGCCTTGAAGTCATCCAGACGACAAGGGAGCAGAGCAGACACATGGTATGCATGGATATCCACATGGTTTACCAGGCACCCCATATCATACAGCTAGATCTCCTTCTTCAGCTCCATACGTCTCAGACTCCGCACCAAATCCCAATTCTACCGCGACCACTACCTGAGAGTATCGGAGCAGGGATTCATCATCAGACCCCAGTATCTAGAGGACAGAGGAGTCTTGCATGCACTGAGGATTGACATTGGACATATTCGTGTTTCATCTCATCAGTTAAGGATATGAGGAGAGCAGCAGGGAGCAACGGCTATGTATGCTTTGCACACTAGAAGTGACTGAGACAGAGGAGCATTTCCTATGTGTTTGCTAAGCCTATTATGAGATCAGGGGACGATACCATTGCCTCTACCAGGAGGGGAACGGCTTCGGTCCACTCTCACAATTGATCCACTTCCAGGATCATTTTTGCATTGGGCTATATTTACTTGAGATGTGCCGACACAGGGAGATCCTACTATGACAGATCAGAGAGCAGCAAGAGGCGATCAGGCCATAGGAAAGAGAGGCTGATAGCAGAGCACAGCATCACGTCACAGACTTCTTTGCATTTGAGTCAGCCCTAGGACACATCAGGATGGAGGTGGAGGAGATAGCTGACACGCGGGCGGCCTAGATTACTGAGAGAGGCATGCAGAGACCACCTCCAGCAGCATGGAGAGTGACCAGAGCACACTCTATTGAGGTCTGTCCTATCACAGCTTTCCTCAGAGGAGACCGACCGAGGTGAGATGTTACTCTGAACATAGCCCAACGGGTTTGGAGACCACGTACCCCTCCGCCACCACCACAGCATGACACAGACGGACAGATGCAGATCCGAGACATTTTCACCGCTCATAGGCGAGCTACCATGGTGCCGGGCTTTGGCTTCTGAGCCTGAGTCTCAGACCTCAGCATGTTACAACTCTCAGATAGTTGCTAGTTGCTAGGCTGCGGGTTATATATCTGATTTAGCTCGAGCTATTGAGCTCTGTAGAGTTATTAGGTTATCAGGTTATCAGCCTATCAGCTTATCAGTTTAGTAGTCTTAGCACCCAGCAAGGGCCGTATTGCGCCCTTTGCTCCAGCCCATTGAGGCTTGTATGAGATCATCCTCTTGGTGTACTTTGTACCTTGTCCCATAGGCCGGTGAGGTCTTCTGCAGACATTAATACACCTCTCTCTCTCTCTCTCTCTCTCTCTCCCCCCTTAGGTGGCTTCACTTGCTTTCCACATGGGGGAGGGTCTCGCGTAGTTGACTACATCATGAGATCCTTTGCCTTCACATCGCCACCAATGACTTCTCTGTTTCACCACTCCCCCGAGGGGCAGATAACACCTAACTCTTTTTCAGCATCTCCACACCCCGTCTCACAATACCACCCACCACATCGATCACAAACACCACTTATCATGATATAAACTTCCAGCATGACCTAGCACCCGTATACTTTGCACGGTTGTATACACTACTCATAGACATTGATCACATACCCCTACTATAGGACCATGCTGCCTTGATTAGCTGCTCACTCCATGAGGCTGCCTTTCACGCCTTCCCATACACCACGTGCTCCACTAGACCCCCACCTCTTGGTTTTGTGCCTTGCAATAGTTTGTATGATGAGGAGTGTAAGGCTCTTCGCCAACAACTCCGACTTGAGGCCAAACATAACTTTCGACTGAACTAGACACGATATGCGCTTCTCCCGGTGTACCAGCCAATGGTACTCAGGCATTTGTCAGCCAAAATGAGGAGTTACTGAACATTTTGTTTAGCATCAACTCCAAGGAGTTTTGGCGCAAGTTCCTTGAGCGGAAATCAACCTCACCTCTCACCGACACTCAAGTTTGGCACACATGCATGCAGCCGCTACGATGTCCCTCACCAACCTGCCCCTAACCTCTTGCACTCACCCCGCCCTGCCACTTACACTTTGTTCACCAAAGGTGGTGTCAAGGATGCGGTATTAAAGCTCCACAATGATCGAGCGAAAGATCACAAGGGACTCGGTACTGAGTTTATTGCATATGGGATTGACATCCTAGCCCCGACCTGAGCAAAGCTATTCAATGATGCAGTATGCCTTGAGGATCTCCATCTGGCAGTTCCGAGTATCATCACACCAACTTTGTATTGAGAGCGGATGAGCTGAGGGCATACCTAGGGAACGTCACCTATGTACGCTATGCGGTCGACAAGAGGTTGCGTAAGAGGAGCACTTCGCACTCCGATGCCCCATGTACTATGAGATCCGTGGTTGCTATCACTGTCTCTGTAGAGACGGCTTTGGTCCCCTCTCCAAGCTCCTTTCGTATCCAGACCAGGAATGCCTCGTTGCTTTCATTCATGAGACGATTCGACATAGAGAGCACTTAGGATACAGAGATAGGCCTCAGAGCAGGATCACAGAGTTCTTCCATTCAGATCCTACAGGCCACACAATCAATGATGGTAGACGTAGTAGGGACCGAAGCCCGAGGCACGTCACACTCGACAACGGACAGGCACACAGATCACATTGGGCGACCTCCCTTCCTTGTTCAGACTTGCGATACGACCCACCGGTGTTACAGTAGCCTTGGTTAGGTGGAGAGCCACTGCCAGAAAATCGAGATGGACAACACCCATCGACAATCGCCAGTGCTCCATCACGAGCTACGCATCAGCATGGTCCCGCCCCCTCACGATCCCCCCTTGACATTTATACACTGTGAGGCATCATTTTACCGGCCAGGGCTGGCATGGCTTGGTGGCGTGGATTGATTGACATGTGGATGAGTATTGTGATTATGATGATGTCATTACTGATGATTTTTTTTTTTTTTTTGGGGCAAAAAGAGACTTCTATTTTTGCCGAAAAAACACTGCTAATTATATTACTTCGAGAACAAGATACAAAAGGTCAGCTTGTAGCTGACGGGCTGCGTTCACAAATCGGACACAGCCCTAAAAGGTAACAAAATAAATCATACTCTCACGGAGGGATAAGACGAGTGTGAATGAACAGCCATCGGGGTGGTGAGTAGTGCCACCGAAGGCCCTGCGAAGTCTGCTTGAAGAAGAGGCCCTGTGTGTCCCAAGCCCGGAGGAAGCGTCTCCGCTTCTCCTGACCGGCCCGGGAATCTCCCTGAATCTGGTCCCACTGGCCTCTGAGGGTATGAATAATCTCGCTCCAAATCTCCGTCATGATCTGGGCAGTCGATAAGGAGGTGCCACCGAGGATCTGCGCGCAGCGCGAGGTCCAGATGTGCCACCCTGCAATGCTGCTAATAATCTCCTAGATTGGCTGCCTCTCCCGAACTCCTGTATCAGCCTCTGCTAGGTGCTGCGGGATACCCTCGAGCGGCCCCCACGTCCCCTGTGTGATAAGGAAAGTGGGGTCCTGCTAGCATGCCTCGAATAAGTGATGAAGACCAGGTGCGGTGCTGCACCAACAGAACGCGCCCCAAGTGATCAATCCTAGCTCTGGTCCTGCGCGAGTAAGAATCCCAAAAGTCCACCTCCACACTTCCTGGGCGCGAGTGCAGCTCCACAGGCAGTGTTTTGGTGACTCCTCATCCTCATGGCAAATCTAACAGCATCCGTCCTGGCCTATCTGCCGCAACCAGCTCCCCACTGGAAGACCTTTGTGGGCAAGAAGCCACAGGAAGTATGAGATCTTCCGCGGCCGCCAGCTCTCCCACAGGCCTTCCAGAATGCCTGCAAAAAGAACCTGGAAATACCCTGTGCATACCAGCTGGGCCGCTAGGTGGGGGGGTGGCTCTGCATCCTCCCAAGAACTCGCCTGCCCAGAGTCGTGCTATAGGCGAAGAAGGAGGTCGGCCCCTGTCCTGTCACAATCTCTGGCCACCACCACTCTCCTGGGTCCCAATCAAGCTCTGACAAGGCCCGCCCCTCCCAGAGCCAGAGACGCCAAAGCTGCATCTGGTCCTGCTCGATGCTAGGATCGGTACGCCAAACCTTCCCCAAAAGGCCTACGACCCGAACCCTCTGCCATGGGAGTAGGGGGTCAATGAGCGCATCCTCTCTCCTGAGTCGTCCATCCCCCAAAACCGTGAAGAAGGAGATAGAGGAGTCATCCATACGTCCTGCGATCACCAGTGGGATGCCACGGGGGGTGAACTGTCCCAGCCAGCGGGCGTCACCAGGCATGAGGACCTGAGGCTCAAGTGGAACCAACCAATCAGCTGGGATCGCGCCGTCGATCTCCGTGCGTCTTGCCTGGGCTCCACGTGCACCTCCAGCTGCGTCTGCAAGATCAGCCATCTCCAGATGTCTATACGTATCCCTCCAAACTCGAAGGGACCGGGCTGGCCCCCTCATCCAGCCATCCCACCTGATATGTGATCTCTCCCCCAACTGAAGGCCCTCGGCATCTCTGACCTGACCGTTCCAGATAAGCGGCTGGCGATCGATCTCCTCCTGACAGCTAGGAGGGGACTGAATGAGACTGAGGCGGAGCCACCTCCAAACCATGAGGAGGCTACGAACGAGTGGGGAACGGGGCTGAGTGAGCGGGGCAGAAGTGAAGATCCACCTGAGGGACGGTAGCCACTCTCCACCTCGGCGCGGGACACAAGAACCGACTCCCTGCTGGAGTAACATCTTCCACGTCTGCCCCCCCGGGGTCAAACCGCGGATGACAAGCTTGCCTAACAAGGCCTGACTCTGAAGCTCTGGATCGATGACCCCCAAGCCACCCTCAGCCTGCGGAAGAATGACTGTCTGCCAAGCAACCCTGGCTCTGGTATCTCTGAGACCATCCTCCCCGGACCAAAGGAAGTTCCGAACCAGCCTCCTAAGCTGTGCCACACTGGATCTCGAGAAACACCAACAGGAAGCCACATACCAAGCCGTGGCAAGGAGGACTTGGTTGACTACCAAGGCACGACCTGCAAGGGAAAGCTTAGCAGTGCTCCAGAAAGCCATCGGATGGAATCTAGCACCGGGAGAAACTGTTGAGCTGGCGTGATGTCCAGGCCTACCTGAAAACCCAAGTATCTAGCTGTCTGTCCCCGCGGGATCCACCTGAAACCCAAGAACCTCCCCCACTGAGAACGCGCCCTGGGGTCTGTGAAAAACCATTAGAGCAAGCTCCATACGGGATACATCATGCAATGCACGAAAAGCTCAAGAGCCAAAAAGAAAGGATTGAGGCTGATAGTGCCATCTCAATCCGGTAGAAACCTCCGAGAAAAAGGGAAAACCTCTCCAAACTCGAAGAAATATAGTCCTTCTAGAAGAGGCTGCCCGTGAGGGGCCCTGCATGCTAGCCCATATGGCTATCAACGTATGAACTGTGTCAGTCCAAATATCCGTGAACACCTGTGATGGGTGTATCTGGGTGCCATCCAAGGCCTCAGTACATCTAGCTCTCCAAATGTGCCAAGAGGAAATGCTAGCCAAAATCTCCCAAGAGGTGTCCACTGAAACATGAGAAGCTCTGAAGGGAGTAAGTGGCACATCCTGTAGAGAGCACGGCTCTATCACCTGCCAGCGGACCGAGAGTGCCCAAGAAGAAGGCTCACCCTCATAAAACACCTGGGGCCCGGTAAGAGATAACCATGCGACCGAGCCCCAAGTCATGAAGAGAGGGGAAGTGTGAAAGATGCTGAGTATCCGAGCAACCCCTTATTAAACAGTCCTCGCCTGACTGCAGTCCCAAAGGCAATGTCGCACTGACTCCTCTGCAAAATGACATTAAGGACAAGTGGGATCAGCCCCAAACCTTGATCTCCACAGGTTCACTGCAATCCCTCCATGAATAGAAAGCCAAAAGAAAAGAGTGATCTTTCTATTTCTGAGGGATTTCCAGAGCCTCCTCTAGAAATTTCTACGCAAATCTGCGGTGATGAAGAAGCTTTCCCAATGGGGGACTCTGGAGGGAATCCAACCCGTACTGTTCAACTAAAACCTCCTGGCATTACCAACCGTGAAACGAAAGAAGGGAATCCCCCTCTCTCGGTGCCCATGATCTATCCACTCCCACTCTCCTGGGTCCAACTGCAAGCACCTGATAGGTGCACCTCCATATAACCACAACCTCCAGAATCCCAAGGCCAAAAGCAGAGGGTCGGGGTCTAAGTACCACTGCAAGCCCGCTCCATGGTCCACAAAACTAGCAATCCTGACAGGCTGAAAGGCAACCTCAAGAAGAATGCCATCCTTGGATGTAGAAAGTAAACCTCCATCCTCAACATCAAAGACCAGTGCGTCTTCCCCGAGATCTCGGAGAGCGATCACCTGTAAAGAAACTGATGTCCTCGAAAAAGCCCCCATCCAAGTGGTGGAAGTAATAGGCAACTCAACTGTCCATTCCACTGGGATGGCTGCATCTATCTGCTGAATCCTACGTGCTAACCCTCTGAGGTGACTCACGGACTGCAGTCTCTGATCCTCAGGTAGCCTGATAAAAGATTTCCAAGTGCCTACTGTGTAGGCGGGGCCTCTCTCCCATTTAGACCACTGCATGTAATGGGAAGTGCCCAGTGGTCTGGCATGCTCGTCAAGAATACTATCATTCCAAATGATCGGCTGCCTATCAATCTCTTCGACGGTAGAAGGTGAATTCCTTCGAAGAGTGTTCCTGAAGCTCCCCCAAGCTTTCAGAATGGCAGTCATAAGAGGAGAGGCAGGAGCTCTGAGAGGGGCTGATGTGAAAATCCAGCGAGGGCTGTCCACCCAATCATCTCCCAAGGTTGGTGTGCAAGACTGAATGCGTCCAAAAAAGAAATCCTTCCAAGGTTCATGCCCAGGCATGAGTCCCCTCACCACCACCTTACAAAGCAATGCCCTGCACTGCAAGTCCGGGTCAATGACATTAAGGCCCCCTTCACATGTAGGGAGAATAATAGTCTCCCAGGCCACCCTTGCTGCAAAATCTGCTGTGCCATCAAGTCCACTCCATAAAAAATTCCTCACTGGTGATGCAATCCCTAGACCTGCACCAGCAAGAACACACAAACCTGGAGGTGGCCAAGAGAACCTGGTTCACTACCACAACTCTAGATGCAAGGCCGAGTTTGGTAGAGCTCCGGAAAAGGAGCTTTTTCCTTTTACTTTCTAGTACTGGGGCAAACTGCTGTGCTGGAGAGATGTCCAATCCTACCTGGCATCCCAAATACCTGATAGGAACACCCCTCTGAATCCAGGAAAAACCAATGTCAACTCCCCAGCCTGGAGTGTCCTCATCACTGATCCAAAAGCCAAAGGATTTATGCCAGTTAATGTGTGCCCCTGCAGCTGAGCAAAAAATATCCAAGGCTGTCCGGAAAGAATCAAGTGACTGCAAGGAGGCCTCAATAAAAATAGCAGTGTCATCAGCCAACTCACAGTCAAAAAGCTCCTGCTCCTGTCTCAAGGGCAATCTCAGCCCAAAAAGCTCAGCCTGAGATCTAAGGAAGATACTCATAGCTTCTGCCACAAAAAGAAAGAGGAAGGGGGCTAAAGGGCATCCCTGACGAACTGATCTGGAAATCTGAAACCTGTCACCCCTTACCCCTCCAATCCAAACCTGGCTGTGGGCTGACCTGTAAAAGGAGGCCACCCCTCTGATCCAAGCATCTGAAAATCCAAACCGTAGAAGAGTGCCCTCAAGAAAACCCCAATCTACTCTGTCATAGGCTTTCTCGAAGTCCAAGAGTAAAACTGCTAGCCTCTGCCCACTCTGCATAGCCCACTCTGTGGCTTCCCAAAAGGAAAAGATATTATAAAAAATGCTCCTGCCATGCACAAAGCCTGTCTGAGTATCATGGATGAGGTCTGGAAGAAGGGGTTGTAGTCGGATGCTAATCGCCTTGGCAAGGATTTTGTAAAGGGTGCCCAAAAGAGTGATGGGTCTCCAATGGGATACAAATTCCTGTTGCCACCTTTCGGGATAAGGTGAATGAGTCCCTCGGTCAGTGAGTCAGGCATCTCACCCGAGTCCCAAATGCCCTGCAGGGCTGAAGTAATATGATCACCTATCATATCCCAAAAGGCTATAAAAAAAGGAGTAAGACCATCGAAACCAGGGCATTTGCCCTTATGAAGGGCAGAGAGAGCAGTCTTGAATTCTGTGTTGGTAAAGCATGCATCAAGTGAGCATAACATCTCTGGGGTAACCAACACAGG
Organism: Dipteris shenzhenensis; assembly: GCF_047967505.1. Classification (NCBI taxonomy): domain Eukaryota; kingdom Viridiplantae; phylum Streptophyta; class Polypodiopsida; order Gleicheniales; family Dipteridaceae; genus Dipteris; species Dipteris shenzhenensis. Next base: position 49,869,185 of record NC_141611.1, on the reverse strand, counting down.
TAAACTCTGCCAAACTTCATCTCTAGCCACCTCTCTGGCCTGTGAGTTCGGATCTGCGGAAAGTAGGGAGGTATAGAAGGCTGTCGCTAACTGCATGACGGTTTCCGGATGGGACTGCAAAATGCCGTCAGAGTCAAAAAGCTGCCTGACACTCTCTCTACTATGTCTGGGACCAAGTGTAGAGAAAAAGTGTTTATTGACTCTCCCTCCCATCTGTATCCAAAAGGACTCCAGTGCATGGAAGGCATACTCTGCTCTCTGATCAAGCAAGGTCTGCAAGTGAGCCCTTGCCGTAGCAAGGCGCTCCTGTATCCAAGCATCTGATGGTCGTTTCTGCTCCTCCCTCTGTAGGGCTGCCAATTGCCGGCGGATACCGATCTCTTGCCAGAGTACCTCACCTCGCCGAGCACTAGCAACGGAGTGATAGAAGTCGCTGATACTGGCAAGTGCTGTGGCCACATGTGAAGGACCGCCCACCCCCCCTGCATATGAGAAACCCAGATCTCCAACACTGCCTCTGTGAGAGTCTCATCTGTGTATAAGGCGTCTGGGATCCTGTTACTGTGAGACCGCCGTCCTCTCAGATGAGGCTCTGAAATGGACAAAATTACCGGAAAATGGTCTGAAGTGGAAACACCGGGTGCAATGCAAACTGTCCCCCCTCTATCAAGAGCCCAGTCACCCACATAGAATCTGTCAATCCGAGCATGGATAGGCATCTGCACCCTATGGTTCGACCATGAAAACAAAGGTGACTGAGACTGAACAAGAAATGCATCATCTGACCAAACATCTCTGCCATTGAACCTGAACAAGAAGGCATCCCAGGCTGCTCTCTCAAGCGAGTGGATACCACCTTCTCTGCCCCCTTTCTTATCAGAAGGTGCCTCAACCATGTTGAAGTCACCTCCAATAATCCATGAATCCGCAATGTCAGCCCACGAGAGCAACCCTTTCCAAAACAAAACACGGTCCCCTCTGTTGTTCGGAGCATAAAGGTTGAGAAAACCAACCTTACGTCCATCAATCAGAAGTAAAACCCACTGGGCCCTGGAGGGGGTTATAGTACCGTGTCTAATGACTAGAGGGAGAATAGAGTCTGAAACTGAAATGCAAGTACCTCCTCTGGTTCCCAAGGCAGGAAGCCAAAAAGTCCGGCCTGATAGCAGCTTACCTGACTTGGAGCAATCTCTGATATCCAGTTTGTGTTCCTAAAGAAAAAGAATGTCTAGGGAACCACTTGAAACACCTGAATGGAGACGATTCCTGATCAGCTATCTGCGACGGCGATGAGGGATGCCGCCCAATCCCTGTATATTCCAACTGGCTATCCTCATCGGCAGGAGGAAGTGGGTTGGAATACCTTACCCGACCTGGTGGCAGAAACAAAAACCTCTACCAGAGTAGACCTCCTGCCATATACACGAGGTCCAAGGGGAGGAAAATCCACAGGTGAGAGAGAGAAGGATCTCTCAATAGGGATGCCGATAACTGGCTCTCCAAAAGTAGAGAGTACAAAATCATCAACTGGGAGGCTAGAGAGGTCCTCCAAAGCGGAAAAAGAGTTTCGCTGAGCCAGTCCTGGGGAGGGGGTACGAAGGATTCCTACCGAAGCAGGAAGAGAATGTAAAACCCCCTTCCGTCTGTCCAAAGAGGGAGGCACCTGTACTGGATCCTGATCAAAAGGTGGTGCAAACGAGATGCCAACAACCTGCGTTGCTGAGGAAGGCAAAGCCTGATCCAATGGTGGAGTCGAACAAGGCTCCTGAACAGTAGTGAAACCGGCCTCTAATCACTCAGAGGGCAGTGGAACTAAACCTTTAATCACTTCAGCACTTATTTACAGCTCACAAAGCATATATCACAACCATTAACCATTGCATGATCACCATTTGGCATTTACCCATTTGTTCACAAACAAAACCACTGAAAAAGGGATGGAGGCTAGAATGCCCCTGCTCAACAGACATAGACAAGTGCACCCGATTGGCCCTAAACACCGTGGCGCCCCTTTCGGTATTTCTTTATATTTCACAGTGAAATGATTACAAGTTGCATCTGGGAGACCTTCCCTGCAACTGAGCACGCAGCCCCAATTCACTAAGCCTTCGCAAGGCTTTCAAGCATATAACACCATCACATAAGTGCACTTAACCCGTAGGCTCAACCCAAAGGCATTCTCTTTTCCGAGTGCAATTCCATTGGCTGTCCAGATGCAATCACACTGCACCCCAGCTGCACTCTCTTTGAGTGGTTTCCAGATGGCATTCACAAAGCTTTTCAAAGCTCCAAAATAAAATCAGCAAAGTACCCAACCAAAGAATGACTCGTATAGCACTGCCTGGGCACCTGTGAGCCAAGAAAGAGGCGGCACACGAGGCCAACCAATAGCTTATGGCAAAAAGAAATTGCAGTAGCAAAATCACAACTCACCAAGCCCTGAAAACTCGAACCAAGTCCTCAATCGCCAAGAGGACATAGTAGCCAATGCCCAATTGCATTCTTAGCCAAAGAGGAGTGCAAAGGCATGAAGAAAGAGCATTTACAAGAGCCGACCAGCAAGAATTCCACTGAAAAATGCGAAAAGAAGCACTTCTGTCGCGAAGAAGTGGGAGTTCTTAGGCTCAAAAGAAGCGTGCTTCAGAGAGGAATGCATTGAGAAGGTTTTGGAGAAGTTTCATCGCCGGAAAGTCCTCCAAAACTGAGAAAAACCAGTCAACCAGCGCGTCGGACCACTCGAAATTCAACAGAAAGCTGTAGCTTTGCAAGAGGAGAGGCCCAGGAGGCGGTAGAAGCAAAAAGGTCCAGAAAAAGCCACTTTTGCAAATTCGTCCAGCAAAAGAAGTGCTCAGCTCTGCCCGTTCTACCAAACGCATGGAGGGAAAAGCATATCACTACGAAGGGGAGGCAGAGGGGAAGCCATCGGGCCAAACGGAAGTCGAGGAATCCAAACGGGTGAGGAGTTATGAAGAAAAACGGAATTCAGCTGAAGGAGGCTGAAAAACCAGTCCAAAATCTCAACAAAGGGAGAAGATGAGAGAGAAAACCACACATGTGAAGTTTAGAAGGCCCAGGAAGGTCCAGGAATGGCAAAGGAGCATGTAGAAGGCACTAGAGCCACCTGGAACTCTAGGGGGGCCACTGAAGGTACATGGCCCTCTAGGGGGCCCATTAAAAATGCCACGTCATCATTTCCCAACAACCACTCTTTTAAATTTTTGGAATGCCTTTGGGCCTAGGGATTAATTACGCTTATGTGCTAGGCACCATGCCGCGTTTAATTACACATTATTAAGCCCACGCTTGGACTTTTAAAACCAAAGTTGTCACGGTCTTGTAGTACATTAAAGTACCTAGAATTTCACGCCCCCGTGACATACCCCTCTCTTGAAACAGCAAACCACAGTTTGCTGCCCCAAAACACAGGAGCGAGCATGAAATATAGCATAAAAGAGTATACAAGAAAGCCGCAGCTATAGTATACAGAGACAGTGAAAATATGGCTAGGAGAGGCATGCATCCATCCATATGTACTGCTCAAAATCTATGTGATCCTCGGCGATCAATAGTCAAGATGCATCAATATCATGAAGTCTCACAGCAGAAATACTGTCAGCTCAGTATCTCGGATGAAACATACAGTGTCATCAAGCGACCTCATGAAATCACGGTGAGCCCGTCTGTACTGAGGGAGTGGAGGTGCTACCCCCTCTCGAACATCAGGTAATGCTCCAGACGCTCGCTCTGCTGAACTACCTGTAGGAGCCCGGACCGCAGTCGGCTCTAATTGGAAAGCATCAAGGTAAAGCTGCAATATCCCAGGTGAATCTGCCAGTTCACCTTCCTCCATCCATTTCGCATCAAGTGATGGGTAATTTTGAAATTTTACCAAGTAGCGACGGATAACTTTACCCTTGAGCTTTCTATCTCTGTGTGCCAGAATCTGCTCTGGGACCAGAAGTTCATCCTGTTCTTCCACTTCAGGCTACACCTCATCAGGTACATCCTCGGGAATATCTCCATGATATTGCTTTAATAAGCTCACATGAAAGGCATTATGTATCTTCCAATGCGGAGGCAACTTCAGCCTGTAAGCTACCTCGTTTATCTTTTTAGAAACCTGGAAAGGACCATAGTAACGCATGTTCAGCTTTGTGTACAACCTTTCCTTGCCTTTCTTATTTTTCAGCCTTGCCTTCTGAAAACGCAGCAAAACCCAATCACCTTCTGTGAATACCAATTCCCTGCGGTGCTTATCTGCTGCTCTTTTCTGCTTGTCTTGACTTCTTTGCAAGGCATATTTGATCTTCTTGTAAGCCTCTTCAAGGCTTTCCACAAAACGATCAGCTTCGAAGATTTTCTCTTTTGTATGCAAAATGGGAGGTATCTTCCTGGCGCCTTCCACTATTTCAAAAGGTGCTTTACCTGTGGATGTGTGCACCGTATTATTGTAAGCATATTCCAGCAAAGGCAAATAATGCTCCCATTTGCTTTTGTGGTCTGAGACATAGCATTTAAACATATCCAAGATGGTAGAGTTTTCCTGCTCCGATTGTCCATCAGACTGAGGGTGAAAAGATGACGAAAAATTCAGCGTAGTGCCCATATTTTCAAACAGTCCTCTCCAAAAGAGGCTGGTCATCCTCGGATCTCTATCACTGATTATGGATTCAGGCATCCCATGATACTTGAAGACATGCTGCAAAAACAATTTGGCCATTTGATCTGCTGTAATTTTCTTTCTTACTGGCACAAAGTGGGCTTGTTTGCTAAACCTGCAAATTATTGTCCACAATCCATCATGTCCAGTAGGAGTACGTGGAAGATCAAACACAAAATCCATAGCTATGCTTTGCCATGGTCTATCCGGAATCGGCAAAGGGTGTAACAACCCAGGTGCCTTCTGCCTGTCAAACTTTACTTTCTGACAAACCATGCATGTTCTCACATATTCTTCCACTTCTTTCCTCAAAGATGGCCAATAAAAGTATTGCTCCACTGCTGTAATTGTTGCTGTAATTCCCCTATGTCCTGCATATGGAGGAGCATGACTTTCCATTATGACTTTCTGTCGCATCTGATCAGTGACACAGAGTCGTCCATGCATCAAAATGAAACCCTCTTTCAACATATTGAAGGAGATGGAGAGAGTGAGAGCTAGAGAGAGTCGAAAGCTTGAAAGCTGTAGTTGCAAAATAGAGTGTAAAAAAGTACAACACAAAGTAGAGTTGATAAGGTTTTGTCATAGTGACAAAACCTTAGTAGTCACTAACCATAGTTAGTGAACTAACTGCAGTTAGGGGGAAAAACCTCTAAATGAGGGAAAAGTGCCCCTAACTAACTTATTATATTACATTGGTCACTGCTGAATTATATCTATAATTCCAACACCCCCCTGCAGTGCCAATGTCATGTACAAGGCTGATCAATCACCAAACGGATATAAGTTCAGGGCACTGCGAAATGCCTCGAACTTCTCACGTGGTAGTGCTTTGGTGAAAATATCTGCAACGTTGTCATGTGTGGACACAAAGATCATACTGATCTCTCCTGCATGCAACTTCTCTCTGACGTAGTGATAGTGAACCTCAATGTGCTTCGTGCGAGCATGAAACACTGGATTCTTTGCCACTGCAATGGCACTCTGACTATCAGTGAGAATTGGAGAAGGACCCTCCAAAGACAGATGAAGATCAGCAAATAAACGTCTCAGCCAGACACATTCAACTGTTGCTGTGAAAGCTGCCCTGTACTCAGCTTCACATGATGAGGTAGCCACTGTAGATTGTTTCTTGCTCAGCCATGAAATGCAAGATTTTCCCAAAAAGAAACAATTGCCACTAGTGGACTGCCTAGTGTCATAATCACCAGCCCAATCTGAATCACTGTAGGCATGCATCTGCAAGTCACCCCCCCTGGGAAATAGTAAGCCAAAAGACTTGGTGCCTTGCAAATAACGGAAGATGCGCTTAACTGCCTGCCAATGCATAGTTTTGGGGCTGTGCATGTACCTGCTCACCTGAGATACTGCAAACTGAATATCAGGCCTAGTATTGCAGATATGAGGCATCCAACAGCTTGACTGTAAAGTGTGGCATCAACTGATTCTCCTGCATCATGCATTGTGAGTTTCAGCCCCGGTTCCATAGGAGTAGATATGGGCTTACACTCTTGCATGTTAAATCTGTCCAAAAGTTTCTGAACATACTTGGACTGAGACATAACAGTGCCACGTCTCTCATGAGAGAACTGGATCCCCAAATAAAAATGAAGCAGCCCCAAATCTGACATATCAAAGTGGGTCTGCAAATCAGTTTTGAAATCTGCAATTTTGTCGTCATTGGACCCTGTGAGCAGTAAGTCATCAACATAAAGAAGGATGACTAATATTTCCCCCCCATCCATCTTGATGTAGAGGGTGCTCTCAGTAGGACTATTGTGCAGCCCCTTGCTGGTCAAAAAGGCATGTATCTTGGCATACCATGCACGAGGGGCCTGTTTCAGCCCATATAAAGCTTTATTAAGCTTGCAGACTTGAAGTGCATTTGCTGTAATTCCAAAACCCGGAGGTGGTTTGACATACACCTCTTCCAGCAAGTCCCCATTTAAGAAGGCTGTTTTGATGTCCAACTGATGAACATTCCACTCAAAATGTGCAGCCATTGCAATTACGGATCGGATGGTAGTCATCCGGGATGTAGGAGCAAAAGTCTCCTCATAATCTATGCCCTTTTTCTGAGCATAGCCTTTAGCAACCAGCCTGGCTTTATATCTGTCAATGGAGCCATCTGGCTTCCGTTTGACTTTAAATACCCATCGTGTGCCAATAGCATGTTTACCCTGTGGCAAGTCCACAACATCCCAAGTCTGATTTTTTGCAATGGACTGCAACTCATCGTGCATGGCATTCATCCAATGCACATTACCTTGTGCCTCTTCAAATGTGGCAGGCTCCTCTTCATCAAGGAGAGTACCTGCATATGCTGATTCCACTGAATTAGCACCTTCCATGTGCCTTGCTGCACTGCGAGTCCTGCCAGGTAACGGAGCATCAAGTTTACTCTCCCGGAGAGTCTGTAACAGCCAGTTTGGGACTGTTTTTGCTGCATGAATGTCTGCAATTTCTTGCTGTACCACTTGTTCCACTTCCTGTGGAGGAGGCATGACATCCCTTGGCGGAACTGAAGCATTTGAAGGTTGCTGTAAATTCTGATTTGGATCAGAAAAATCAGCAGGGGAACCCAAAGCAATGGGTAGCAACCCTTGAAAGACATCTTCTGAAGGTGAAGGCATTTGAAAATCAGCCTGAGTGTAAGCTGAATTTTCAGAAAATATCACATCTCTACTTACAATGATTTTGCGTGTAGCAGGATTGTAGAGACGATACCCCTTGCTTTCTGCACTGTATCCAACAAATATGCATTTGATGGCTTTATCTGACAATTTGTGCCTAAATTCAACTGGCACATGTGCATAGGCAAGGCATCCAAAGACTCGGAAGTGATCCACTGAAGGCTTCCTGTCATTCCAGACCTCAAAAGGAGTTTTTGTTTTTAAAGCCTTAGTGGGAGCCCTGTTCAAAATGTAATTGGCACACATCAAACCCTCTAACCAGAATTTATGAGGCATGTGTTTGCTTTTCAGCATACATCTGTCCATCTCCATGAGGGTTCTATTTTTCCTCTCAGCTTTGCCATTTTGCTGAGGGGTCAGCCTGACTGTGAGCTGATGCACAATACCCTTTTGTTTGAGAAAAGCATCAAATTCTGCAGATAGGTATTCCCCACCTCTTCCGTGCGTAATGTCTGTATCTTGAGCCCGGTTTCATTTTCAACCATGGCTGAAAAGTGTTTAAACACTGTGAACACTTCAGATTTCTTTTTCAGCCCATAAACCCAAGTAAAATTGGAGTAGTCATCAATAAATGTGACAAAGTAGAGATGACCACCCAATGAAGGAGTCCTCATGGGACCACAGACATCACTGTGTATAAGCTGCAATTTGCGAACAGCTTTAACTGAACCATCCTTCTTGAAGGGAAATCTATGCATTTTACCTAAAATGCACCCTTCACAGGCATGTGGAGGAGGTATCTCAAGAGGTGGCAATGCATCAACCATTGAAAATTTCTGAAGTGTCATTAAGCTGTTGTAATGCATGTGGCCATATCTGGCATGCCATAATTCTGCATTTTGCATGGCAACAGTAGGGGTAGAAATTGCCAAAGCATGAGCTGCTCTTTTCTGAAAAATATCAAGCTGAAAAAGCCCACGCAGCAGAGTACCAGATAACATTAAGGCATAGTTAGCTTCCCTGTCCCGGACAGCACATTTGTCATCCTCAAAGATGACCTGAAATCCTTCTCTGTTAAGAGTGGACACTGAAAGGAGATTTTTGGTTATGCCAGGCACATATAAGACATCAGAAAGTCTGAAAATTGAGCCATCAATTGCAGTGAGCTCAACTTCTCCTGTGCCACGTACTGAATATGAGGAGTTGTTGGCACAAGTGACTTTCTTACCAACAGGGGGTGGATGCAAGGAAGTAAAAAGACACTTCCTCGAAGTGATGTGCTTGGATGCACCGCTGTCAAAATACCACGTGTTCAGTGTTTCATCAACACTGAAAGCAGATGCATCTGAGGGAGAGTCAAAACTGCAAGTCAAAAATGCATATGTATCATCACTGCAAGAAGCTGTACTATCCCGAGCATCTGGAACAGCCAACCTAGAATCAGAAATGCAAGATAAAAAGGCATAATCTTGACCAACAAAGTTGGCTGCAGCATCCCCACTGTCAGATGCACAAGGGGCTGAATCTGAAACAGCCATTCCTGAGCTGTTTTTCTTTTCCTTTGCAATCCTTTTCCTGCATTCTGCTATGTGATAACCTGGCTTTTTGTAGTAGTGACAAAAACCCTTCTTTTTGGGCTTGCTTGCATCACTTTTAGCCTTTTGTGAAGGCTGTCCTGACCCACTGGAAGGCTGATTTGCTGCTGTTTTTGCCTGTCCCTTTGTTTTTGATTTGAATTTTGAGAGCATGGCTTGTTCACCTGCACGTGAAGCCAAATTTTTCCTGGTCTGCTCTTCCTGAAGCAGAAGTCCTATCAGCTCATGAAAAGAAAGAGGATTTGCACCCCCCCTCAATGATAAATTCAGCTAAGTATGAAAGCTGAGATAAGACTCAGGAAGAGAATTCAGAGTGGTTGTAATCATTTCTGAATCAGGAATAATTTCATCTATGTTTAACAACTGCTCTCTGAGATCCTGTAGCTTAGTGAGGTGGGCTGACATGGAGTCACCCTCCTCCATATGTGTATTGCTCAACTCTCTTTTTAAAAAAGATACTCTGGCATCATTCCGTGCTGCATACATGCTTTCCAAAATATCCCACGCTGCCCTGGAGGTCTTACACGACCGGATATGCGGAATGATTGATCTTTTCACTGAAAGAGAGATGCAAGACAAGGCTAAGGCATCCCGTGAATCCACATCTCTTTTGCTCAGGAGTATTGACTGTAGTCACCAACAGCTTGTCCTGCAGCTGCACCTTGTGCACGACCTCTTCCACCTCCTTGGTGAGGAGGGGTAGCAGGTGCAATATCTGCTGGTCGGATTTCATCCCCATTGACATAATCCCATAAATTGCGAGAAATCAGAATATTACGTACCATGAAACTCCAGAGGGAGTAGTTGGTACCATCCAATTTGTCTTCCTGAGAAAGACCACCAAACTGAAACTCATTCTGATTTTGATGGGCCATATCTGAAAAAGAGATTGAAGCAGATACAAAGCTGAATTCCCTTACTGGGAATAAAATGCACAACTCCCAAAAACCACACCCAAGCACGGGCTGTATATGCAACTTAGATTTCTGCACTTGAGCTGTCAGAAATCTGTCCAAGCATAAAACACTCTCCAAAATCTGCCAAAAGTGTTCCAAACACTCCAAGAAAGGCAGTATGTACTGAATACTCCAAAAAATGCTCTCCAAACACAAAAGCCCCAATTTGTGGCTAGAAATTGCAGCCAGAAAGGGGTAAAAATGCTAAAAGCCCCAAATCTGCAATTTTAATACAAAAGCCCCAAATTTCAGACAAATCTGCAATTTTGCTCTTGTTATAGCTTCAAACTTGCCCAATGATTGCAATGTCTGCAATCTGCAAAATGCCCCAAATGTACTTGCAGAATACTTAGCCAAACAATGGCTGTCTGCAAAATTAGCCTGCCAAAGATCACCTGCCAATTCTCTTGTACAAAACCAAGGAGGTACCTGCTGCTGTACTGAAGCAGATTCAGTACAGATTTACTGTACTGAATACAGTACGGAAATGCCGTACAGTTTGTACGGCACTGTACGGCTGGTACGTCGACGACAGGTACGGATGGCGATGTACGGCGCGGTACAGACGACGCTGTACGGAAGCAGATGACGCAACGTACGGAACTGGTACGGCGCAGTACGGCTGCAGGTACGGAGCTGGTACGGCGAAGTACGGAGCTGGTACGATGACGAACAGTTTCGGCGCTGGTACGGCGATGTACGGCGGCAGCAGATGGCGACACTTGCGTAAGGCTTCCGTACAGTCGTACGGACTGTACGGACAGATTGGAGCGGGCTGGGAGCTGGAGGTAAGGCGCTGGTATGAAGAAGGAGCAGAGGGCACACAGGCCTAGAACCTGCTCTGATACCAAATGAAGGAGATGGAGAGAGTGAGAGCTAGAGAGAGTCGAAAGCTTGAAAGCTGTAGTTGCAAAATAGAGTGTAAAAAAGTACAACACAAAGTAGAGTTGATAAGGTTTTGTCATAGTGACAAAACCTTAGTAGTCACTAACCATAGTTAGTGAACTAACTGCAGTTAGGGGGAAAAACCTCTAAATGAGGGAAAAGTGCCCCTAACTAACTTATTATATTACATTGGTCACTGCTGAATTATATCTATAATTCCAACACATATAGTGATCATGCCTTTGACCATCAGAAAGCTGTTCATAAATAGTTGAAAAATCAGCATCATTAACATACTGATCTTTCATCACATCCAACACATTGTTATAAGCAATGCTCACTGCTGAAACACTGGGTTTCTTGGAGACTGCTTCAGGCTGTGGTTTCCTGGAAAGTGCATCAGCCACGACATTTTTGTTACCCGGCACATGTACAATTTGAAAATGAAACATTGAGAGGAAGTTAGCCCATCTCATGTGCTTTTCAGATAATTTTCTCTGCGTGAGAAAATATCTAAGTGACTGATGATCAGTTTGCACATAAAAATCAGCTCCAAGAAGGTAATGTTTCCATGTGGTCAAAGCATGTATCACTGCTAACATTTCCTTCTCGTATGTCTGCAAGTACAATTCAGCATCTTTGAGAACTCTACTCTCATATGCAACCGCTCTGCCATCCTGCATCAAAGTGCCTCCTATGCTGTTCCCACATGCATCACAAGTTACAGCGAAGGGTTTTGCAAGATCTGGCAAGATAATAATGGGTTCAGAACACAATTTTTGCTTCAGCTCTTCAAAAGCTGCATTTTCCTTTGGTCCCCACCGAAACGGTACAGCTTTCTTTTGTAAAGCATGCAAGGGAGAAGCAATTTCTGCAAAGTACTTTATAAACCTCCGATAGTATGAACACAACCCAAGAAAGCTTCTGACTTCATGCAGATGTTTCAAAATTGGCCAACTCCTTATGGCCTCAACTTTTGCAGGATCCATCTTGACTCCATCCTTTGACACTATATGACCGAGAAAATGAATCTCATGCATAAAGAACTCACTTTTCTTGGTGTTTATTAATAGCTTGTGTCTTTTCAACTCTTGAAACACAATAGTGAGGTGTTTCCTGTGCTCCTGCTCATTTTTAGAGAACACAATGATGTCATCGAAGAAAGTGCCCACAAACTTTCTGTGTGCTCTAAAAATTTCTGTCCATCATTCTATTGAAAGTGGCAGGTGCATTAGTCAAACCAAAAGGCATCACAAGGAACTCATATAAGCCAAATGAAGTGCGGAAGGCAGTCTTGTAGACATCTTCAGGCCGTATCCTTATCTGATGGTATCCACTTTTAAGGTCAATACGACTGAACATTGAGGAACCTTCCAACCGATCCAATATATCATCAATGCGTGGAATTGGAAAACGGTTCTTAATTGTGACTTTATTCAAAGCCCTATAATCAATACACATTCTCCAACTGCCATCCTTCTTTTGCACAAGCAACACAGGGGAACAGTAAGGAGAATTACTTGGCTGTATTAATTCCTTTTCCAAGAGTTCCTTCACTTGTGACATTATCTCTTCCTATTGTGCCTTACTGACACGATAGGGAGGTATATTAGGCGGTGAGCTTCCTGGAATTATATCAATTTGATGATCCTCGGGTCTCTTGGGAGGTAATTCTTGAGGAAGTGCATTTGAGAAACAATCCTGAAAATCTGAAATAAAAGCAGCCCTTTCTCTATCTAAAGCAGAAAGAGGAGAGCCTTCCTGAACTGGTTGGCTGTCCTCTTTGACAAAAATCAAGTACGCTGAAATATGACGCTTTATTACATTGGAAATACAAGAAGCTGAAACTACAGGGATGGACTCCCCTTTCAACTTTACATCAAGTACATGATTTTTGCCTCTATGAGTTAAAGAAATCTTCTTGTTTCTCATCTGCACATCAGCCCCCACCCTGTACATCCAAGGCATCCCAAGCAAAGCATCACACTCTGGCAAAGGCATAATGTAGAAGTCCTCTGCATCCTGATATCCCTGGATATGCATCCTCAACTTGCCAATGATAGGAGTGACAGGTGTGTTGAGTTCAGGGTTGGCCATATCACACATGCCGGATGGCCCCATTTCCCCAGGATCGATGCCAAGCCTTCCTGCCATATCAGGAGTTATGAAATTTGCCTTTGCCCCAGAATCAAAGAAAAACAAACAATTTTGATTTCTGATTTTTCCCCATGCTCTGCACATCTCAGTCTTTTTCATTTCCTCTTCATCATGTGCATGTGGCAAACTCCCAATCACATCTGGAAGAAGTCCTGCAGAAGGTTTAGGCTTTTTGCCCTTCCGATCAGCCTGTTTATCACCATTCTTATCATCATCTGACCTGTCTCTTTTCTTGAATGGGCAATCATAAGAGCGGTGTCCCTCTCCTTTGCATATAAAACATTTGTTTTGCTCCATGAGTGACTTTTTCTCTTCATCAGATAACTTGGTACGGGGCTGTTTATTAGGCTGTCCACGCCTTTGACCAGCTTTGAGTTGGGCTTTTCCTCCCTTTTGAAACGGTCGTTTGCCATAATTTTTATTTTCAGATTTGATGTCCTTATCCTGGTGTTTGGCAGCCCGTTTGTTGTCTTCTTTCTTGCTATCCATAAAGCCCAAATTCTTCTCCTGCATCCATGCATATGCTGTCCTTGCATTCTCAATTAATTGAGTCATAGAACCCACCTTGGTTTTGATGCAATAATCACGTAGCTCACTAGGCAATCCACAACAGTACCTCTCTATTTGCTCTTTCAAAGAAACATGCCTGTAAGAGCTCAATGGCAGCAAAACATCCCAAAACCTCTGGGTGTAATCATCAAGATTCTTGCAAAGTTTGTATGACAAGTCATGCCAGTGTGAAAGTACTTCAACTTCAAAAGTCGGAGTAAGCCACGTAGAAGAGAACACTTGCTTAAATTCCAGCCAAGTAGTAGGTGCATCTCCATGAAGCATAAGGTTGGTGTACCACTTAAGTGCATTGCCTTTCAAAAATGTGGCAACCTTCCTCATCTTGGATGCTTCTGTAAACAAACCCCCAAGAAATGCAGCATCAAACTGTTGAAGGAATGTGAAGGCTTTGTACCTGTCCTGTACTCCATTATATGTATCAAACTTGACATGAGAACCACCATCCTTAAATTCTTTATATACATTTGATATTGGCTGTCCCAAAGATGGCTGTATATTTGCAGCATTCCCTTCACTAGGGAGAGCCATGCTTGGCTGAACATTAGGCATGGGAGCATATGCTGTGGCTTGCATGCCTGGCTGCATTCCCACATTGTCATACATGACTTGTTTTCTATGCCCAATTGGCGGTGAAATCAACATAGCATCAAAGATCGAATCTGTACCAAAATATTCAAGTGTGCTGGCTGCTCATACTGTTGCACTGGATGTACTTTTTGTACCTCTTTCTCAAGTGCTCTTTTGGGCGATTCCTCTCTCTTGGAAGTCACTTTCTGAGTCATTTTTGATGGCTGTCCCTCATGGGAAACTGATGCATGAGTGTGCGGTCCGCCATGAGAAGCTGATGCATGTGTGTACTCACTCTTTCCGTGCTTGTGCTTTCTTGATTTCTTCTTCTTCTTGGCATTTGTTTGCACAATCCGATCCAATTTTTGAGCCAGCTGAGTCAAAGCAGTCACTGCACTTGCAAGCTGTGCATTCAACATAGTAGCATCATCTGACTCACTGCTAGAACTAGTATCACCGTTGAGCTCAGTTGTAGCTTCATGTGTGGCCTGCTCAAAAGGCATTTGTTGTGCTCCCTGCAGCTGTACACTAGTTGGATCATTAAGGCTTTCCTGCCTTCTCCTTTGAGGAGTTGTGGAGCTCTCTTGCTCATGGGTACTCACCATGTTTATGGTTGTAATATTCAGCTGTCAAAAAGTGCAGCAAAGATATCCTTCCACCAAACTACCGAGGCCCACCTCTTGAGAAAGAGTGTGTGGTATCCCGGCAATGGAACCAATGAAACCGGCCTCTAATCACTCAGAGGGCAGTGGAACTAAACCTTTAATCACTTCAGCACTTATTTACAGCTCACAAAGCATATATCACAACCATTAACCATTGCATGATCACCATTTGGCATTTACCCATTTGTTCACAAACAAAACCACTGAAAAAGGGATGGAGGCTAGAATGCCCCTGCTCAACAGACATAGACAAGTGCACCCGATTGGCCCCAAACACCGTGGCGCCCCTTTCGGTATTTCTTTATATTTCACAGTGAAATGATTACAAGTTGCATCTGGGAGACCTTCCCTGCAACTGAGCACGCAGCCCCAATTCACTAAGCCTTCGCAAGGCTTTCAAGCATATAACACCATCACATAAGTGCACTTAACCCGTAGGCTCAACCCAAAGGCATTCTCTTTTCCGAGTGCAATTCCATTGGCTGTCCAGATGCAATCACACTGCACCCCAGCTGCACTCTCTTTGAGTGGTTCCAGATGGCATTCACAAAGCTTTTCAAAGCTCCAAAATAAAATCAGCAAAGTACCCAACCAAATAATGACTCGTATAGCACTGCCTGGGCACCTGTGAGCCAAGAAAGAGGCGGCACACGAGGCCAACCAATAGCTTATGGCAAAAAGAAATTGCAGTAGCAAAATCACAACTCACCAAGCCCTGAAAACTCGAACCAAGTCCTCAATCGCCAAGAGGACATAGTAGCCAATGCCCAATTGCATTCTTAGCCAAAGAGGAGTGCAAAGGCATGAAGAAAGAGCATTTACAAGAGCCGACCAGCAAGAATTCCACTGAAAAATGCGAAAAGAAGCACTTCTGTCGCGAAGAAGTGGGAGTTCTTAGGCTCAAAAGAAGCGTGCTTCAGAGAGGAATGCATTGAGAAGGTTTTGGAGAAGTTTCATCGCCGGAAAGTCCTCCAAAACTGAGAAAAACCAGTCAACCAGCACGTCGGACCACTCGAAATTCAACAGAAAGCTGTAGCTTTGCAAGAGGAGAGGCCCAGGAGGCGGTAGAAGCAAAAAGGTCCAGAAAAAGCCACTTTTGCAAATTCGTCCAGCAAAAGAAGTGCTCAGCTCTGCCCGTTCTACCAAACGCATGGAGGGAAAAGCATATCACTACGAAGGGGAGGCAGAGGGGAAGCCATCGGGCCAAACGGAAGTCGAGGAATCCAAACGGGTGAGGAGTTATGAAGAAAAACGGAATTCAGCTGAAGGAGGCTGAAAAACCAGTCCAAAATCTCAACAAAGGAAGAAGATGAGAGAGAAAACCACACATGTGAAGTTTAGAAGGCCCAGGAAGGTCCAGGAATGGCAAAGGAGCATGTAGAAGGCACTAGAGCCACCTGGAACTCTAGGGGGGCCACTGAAGGTACATGGCCCTCTAGGGGGCCCATTAAAAATGCCACGTCATCATTTCCCAACAACCACTCTTTTAAATTTTTGGAATGCCTTTGGGCCTAGGGATTAATTACGCTTATGTGCTAGGCACCATGCCGCGTTTAATTACACATTATTAAGCCCACGCTTGGACTTTTAAAACCAAACTTGTCACGGTCTTGTAGTACATTTAAGTACCTAGAATTTCACGCCCCCGTGACAAGTAGTCTCCTCCTGAGGCTCCAAGGGGGTAGCCTCCGAAGAGGTGGAGGAGTGAACTAAAGTAGAGGGCCTAGCCGCGAGCGGAACCCACTGTGGGCCAGAGGTGGCGCAGGGTGCCGAAGGGACTCGAGTAGCCCTAGGAGAGGGGGGAGCCCGTGTCTGAGGCCGTGTCTGTGAAGCGGTAGGTCCTGCTCCAGCTCTCTGTCGTAAGCCAGTACGAGCTGGTTGCTTTGTGGGCCTCTTTTTCTTCTTTGGGCAATCTCTGGCGAAGTGCCCCAAGGATCTGCAAATCTTGTACTGGTCCTGCCGACCTGCAACCTCAAATCTCTGGCGGAAGAAAGACCCGTCGGGTCGTTGTAGCATGATGTGGTCATCTGAAATATTGGGGTCCTGGACAATGACCCTAACCCTGGATACCCCGTCCATCCTGATCGCCTCAGCAGCCGAAGAGGGCTCGCCAGGGAGAGGGGGGATCTCTACCACCACACCAAACCTCTCGCCAATAACTGAAAGAAGCCGGTGATAAACTGAGGGAAGACCACGGAATCTGATGAAAACAGAAACTCCCTGCTTGTCCTCTTCAACTGGGTCAAATCCCAGTTGAAAAAAGGAAACAAAAAAATCCTCCTATAGCCTAGAAGTAGAAACCCGGCCTGTAGCAGGTCTCTTGTGACGTCTGGGGAATCTAGGCACACCTGAAAGAAACCCCGTCCCAACAAACGAACATCCTTGAGGTGGGGGGCGAGGTCCTGAGGAAGCGCCGACAGCATCCAATCTCTAGCTTGTGACCTGGAGGGGTGTGAGCCATGAATGCGTGCGAAGAGAGTCGTGGAACACTCATGCTCCAAATCCTTTTGCAATTGCTGTAGCTCGCCTTTTGAAAAAGTGACACTTCTCGCGGCCGGTTTGAGCGGAGACGGATTGACTGAATGGGAACCCATTCGTCAATCAAGGTGTGTTGGCCGATCCAAACACAAAAAATAAAAACTCCGTCCGCTTTCCTGAAACCCAGGAGACCCCTATAAGAGAATAAGGGTATTCCAGATGAAGGAGAGGGTGAAGAAGAAGGGAGAGAGAAGACTATGTACTACTTAGGACTTAGCATAGCATTCAACATGGGTGATGGTGCTCGTTTAGTAGCCCCACCCTTTCTGCTTCATTGTATCAGGTTTTTGCTGTTGCATATCTGACTGCTTCTAGTGATGCATCTTGGTCCTGATTTGCATTTCGGAGCAATAAATGCCCAGTTTTGCTGCAGGGGCTTGCTGCGTCGTTTTTGAGCATGTACCTCAACCGACTTGGTCATTTGGAGGTTGCTGCTGCATTTTGGAGACCTCTCTTGAAGCCCTCTTCCACTCAGTTGCTGTTCATTTACCTCGGGCTGCGAGCTTGTCTCCTCAGGTTGCTGCTGCTCTCATTTTCAGGCCTTCTCCTGCTGGCCTTCACTTGTGGGAGCCTCCACATCAGTGTTTGATTTTTGTGGAGCATATATACTTGCTGTAATTCCATTTTCCAGCTTCTTTTGGCATCCTTGATTGCCATTTTCTGTCCATTTCACCTCTCATACAAGGTTGACTACCTGTGCTCGCGTTTGGAGCCTTTTTCTTGCTGTAAGTTTGGTCTACATCACTTGGTAAGCTCCTATTGTATTGACTCCTCTCATTTCTAGCAAAACAGTCCCTCCTTTGGTTCCTTGGAATGTGGAAAGGCCCTGTGTTTCCTTGGAAGGCCTCGTGTTGCCTTTTGGGAGTCTTTTTGCAGCGGGTACACCTTGTGACAGCCACATATTTGCAGTGAAAAATCTTTGAAGCTGTGCAGAAAATTACCTTTTGGATTTGGGAGATTGCACTCCTCTCATTTGCATTGTCGGTTGGTGCCTTTGCCTTGTATTTTTGCACTATGTCTAGCACTAAGGATGATTTATTTGGGATGCTTGGGTCTGAGGACAAACTTGATGGCACAAATTACCACATGTGGGCCTATATGATGGGGCATGTCTTGGTTGCCAAGAATCTTTGGAATATTGTTACAGGCACTGAGGTCAGACCCACTAGACCTCCTGCTTCTGGTACTACTTCTGGTACATCTTGTACTGCCTCAGGATCATCTGGTGATGGGTCTAATGATGCTAATTTTGGTGCAGCTGGCTGTTCCACTACACGTACATTGCCTCCTACTCAAGGGCAGATTCAGTGAGATGGACGTGATGCCAAAACACATGCCTTGATTGCTCTTTCAGTGAAAAGGGTTATTATCTCTCATATCCATTCATGCAAGACAACTAAACAAGCATGGGATCAGCTTGTCTCCTTATATCAGGTGTGTAATGAGGCTAGAGTAGCCTATCTCTGCAAGCAGTTGAAGGATTTAAAGCTTGAAGAGGGTGGTAATACGGATGCCTATCTTACCAGTGTTAAGGATTTGAAAGAGGAGCTAACAAATATTTATAAGGTAGTCCCCGATCCTCAATTTGTATCCATGACACTTGATGGATTGCTTGATTCCTACTAGGGCTTTGCCACTAGTTTGCGGTTGGTTGTCATGGGCAATGCCAACCACTACTCCTTTGACCAGCTAGTTGTCCTTTCATTACAAGAGGAACAAAGCCATGTTAATAGAAATGCTTCGATGGCTAGTGATCAAGCCTTCGCTGCACACCATAAATATTAAAAACAAGGGCAAAGGGAAAGTTACAGCTGGTAAGTCCCCTCATACACATGCTGGTTATTCCTCTAAGGCAACTACTTCTGGGGAGAAGCAAAAGAAAAGAGATGTAACTATTGCAGGAAACCTGGGCATGACATTACTGAGTGCAAGAAGAGAATTGCATCCGAAAAGGAGCCGTCTGGTCTTGTAGTTTCTAGTACTTCTAGTAAAGATGATCGACATGAGTCACCTAATTTTGCACATGATCAGCATTGGGCTTTTCTTGTTACTTATCAGTACATTCCTGACATTCATGATGCCTGCATGACAGTTCCTGATGTTTTTGATGCCTGGTTCTTTGACAGTGATGCTAGTAAGCACATCATTTCCTGCAGGAAGTTATTCAGCTCACTTACAAATGCAGCAAAGGGGGAAAGAGTTACATGTGCCCATAATGCATCTTATTCAGTAAAAGGCATTGGGCAAGTTACTTCTGTATTTGGTGGTCTAGTCACTCTAGACAATGTACTTTATATACCATGCATCTGCAAAAACCTCATATCCATTTCATCCATAGCTACTTGTGGGTATTGGGTTCTCTTTGATGGTGTTAGGTGTGCAGTCTGGTGCAGTATATGATGCTACACGTGCCTTTACCATGGTCCTCACTGGCACATTGACTAGAGGACTCTACAGACTTGATGCATATGACAGATGCTTGGATGGTGTTGGACCTGCGGATGCAGATGCTTATGTAGTTGATGCTTCTACCATGGCAAATACTCATCTATGGCATGAGAGGATTTGAGCTTTAGTGAAGTTGCATAAAGACGATATGGTTGTTGATCTTCCTTCACAGCATGTCTGTGAAGCATGTTTGCTTGGAAAAATTGACCTCTTTGCATTTCACAAGGATGGGAGAGCTGGTGCATCTCACAAGTTGTATTTGATGTTTGTGGTCCCATGCAAGTTGCAACTATTGGGGGATTTTACTATTTTTGTCACTTTCATTGATGACTTTATTAGATATACTCGGATTTTTGCATTGAAATCCTTTTTTTTTTTTTGGCAAGAAAAGTACTTTGTTAAGTATGAATAAAAACCGCAGAGCAAGCTCAAGTGCGGGAGTACATCATGTCAAGCATGAGAAAAAACAGCTCAGAATGAGCAAACAAAAATCCTAGGTGGCGGTTGAAAATGCCACCTCATCCCTGAAGGAGAGTTAGAGAAGAAAGGAGAACCCTTCCAAACTCTGAGAAAAGCAACCCTCCTAGCAGTAGCAGTCCTGAAGATTCCCTGTATGTTCGCCCAAATGGCCATCAAAGTGTGTATAGTATCTGCCCAGATACTGGCCATAGTCTGAGAAGGGTGAACCTGGGAGTCCTCCAAAGCCTCTGTACATCTGGCTCTCCAAATATGACATGCTGTAATACAAGCCAGAATCTCCTAAGATATGTCTACAGAAGAGTGGGGAGCTCTGAGTGGAGTAAACGGAACATCCCGGAGGGAACGTGACTCCACAAGATGTCGTCGAACAAAGAAAGCTGTGTCCGTGTCATGTCCCTCAAAGAAATCCTGTGGACCAGTGAGTGACAACCAAGCAACTGATCCCCAAGTCATGAAGAAGGGTGCTCTATGAAAAATGCAAAGTATCCTAGCAACCCCCTTCCAAATCGTCCTCGCCTGAGTGCACTCCCAAAGGCAGTGCTGCACTGACTCAACTGCCGCTGAATGGCATTGAGGACAGGTAGCGTCAGTTGGATCTCCACAGGTTCATTGCAATCCCTCAATGAATAGTAAGCCAGATGAATAAACGTGATTTTCCTATGCCTGAGGGATTTCCAAAGTCTCCTCCAAAAGTTTTTCTGCATCTCTGCAAAAATCTAAAAAGTATCCCAATGAGGAGCTCTAGAGGACCTCCAACCTCTACAACTGAGCTAGAATCTCCTGGCATTTCTGACCATGTAACGAAAGAAGAGGATGCTCTTCTCTCGGTGTTCTTCATCTATCCAAATCTGAAGTCTTTGCATGTTTCAAACATTTCATTTCCTTGGTATAGAATAAAAGTGGGCTGAAAATTGCCCACATAAATACAGACAGGGGGGTGAATATATGTCAACAAAATTTGTTGATTGTTTGGCCTCATGTGGCATACATCATCAATGCATTGTGCCTGTCGCTAAGAGAAAGAATAGATCAGTCATGGAGATGGCCAGCTGTATGCTTAAAGGAAAGCACTTGCCTAACAAATTGTGGTTCGATGCCGTTATGTGTGCAAACTATATTTTGAATAGATGTCCAACCAAGTCTTTGAAAATCATTCTTAATAGGTCATAAGCCCCAGATCTCTCACATGAGGACTTTTGGTTGCTTGGCATATCCACATGTGCCTTCTCAAACACGAACAAAGTTGGATGATAAACCATTACACCTAATGAGGCTTGGATAGGTCACAAGCCCGGGATCTCTCATATGAGGACTTT
Source organism: Dipteris shenzhenensis (assembly GCF_047967505.1). NCBI lineage: Eukaryota > Viridiplantae > Streptophyta > Polypodiopsida > Gleicheniales > Dipteridaceae > Dipteris > Dipteris shenzhenensis. The sequence goes on along the minus strand of NC_141611.1, from coordinate 49,847,715 downwards.
TGGTTGCTTGGCATGTCTGACCCTTCACACCCCATGACATACACTTGGTCGTGGTCTTTTGTATTTGTATTGAAGTACCCATGTTTTTTCTACATACCATCTTTAAGTTAGTAGTATCATAGTATGTCTTTTCAATTTTGATCTTGGCATGCATGCATGTGTGTGTGTGTGCCCGCCATCCGTCCCTCATAACAGGTTATTTCAATTAATTATCATGTGTTGAGTTACTTCATAATTGAACCACATTAGGTGTCTTTATTGGCTACCTAATTTGTGGTTAGCCTAATGAGCACATATTTGCTTACCTAATATTGCTTGTTTTCCGTGTGTTGTTTTGGATCGCATTAGATTTTTGTATCATATTCTCAAACATCTTCTTTAAAGAAATGCCTTCTCAGACACGAACAAAGTTGGATGATAAAGCTACCAAATGCATTTTTATTGGGTACATCTCAGAAAGCAAGGGCTCTAAGCTCTACCAGCCCTGCATGCGCAAAGTTTTTATTAGTAGGAAAGTTGTTTTTTATGAGTCATCATTTATGCCTTTTTTTTTTTGGCAAAAAAATATTTGATTATATTATAATCATATGATTTGTACAATGAAGTCCCAAGTGAACAAAATGTTCTCCTCTAAAGAGGACGATCTAGTATGCATACAAAAACTCCACTGCTCAGAGGAGAGAAACAAAAGATCTAGTATGCTCAGAGGAGAGAAACAAAAGCTCACATTCACTGATCTGATCAGTAGTGCTTTGATATCAGGCTCCGCTCCATTTGTTGACAGGAAAGGTTTCTTGCACCCCTCATCCTAAGACCAGGATTTCTCCTTGTAAGAGTAGAAACACCAACAAAATCCGCTGTTGTTGACCTGGTAACAGAGGAACAGGGCGACAGAGGAATAGGGTGATTCTTTAAACTGTGGGTTCTTCTTTAACGGGGAACAGAGATGGTAGGAGCTGTGCTTGCACGTCAACACTGGAGTTGGCACACCTCCCTACATCCCTGATGTGGTCTTCAAGTTCTGCATACAGTTGTGAAACCTGATTATTATAGTTATGGAACTCTTGGTCCAACAAGAATTTGGCTTGGACCACAGCAAGTAGTGTTCAATTAGTAGGAAAATATCTTTCATACAGCATGTATGACCTCATCATTGAATTGATAAGCATTTCTAGAAATCCAAATAAACCATAATGCATGTGCCTTGATGTATATCCATGTGGCATAAGAAAGTTTGAGTGCATCTCTCAATAGAATAGACCTCTAGTTGATTGGTTTCCCTATCCTTAACCGAACAACTTTCCAGACCTTTCTTGCTCTGGGGCAAGCTATAAACAATGGAAAATGTCCTCCTTGATACCAAAACAATATTTGCATGTACCATCTCCCTTACCAATCCTGAGGCTTTTGCAATTAGTCTAGACAGCCTTGTGCAAAATTAGCCATAACAAAGTGGACATTTTCTCCGGGATTCTTCTATCCCAGATTAGTGCAAATCTGTTACCCCATTTCCTTTTAGAATCAACATTGTTCCATCTGGCATCGAGTTTGGTCACAACCTCTTCAATGCCTTGAGAAGGAGTGGGGATAGGTAAGAGGGATGAACTGCCTACCCAACCAAACTCTCTATTGAAGTTTAGGACCCGGCCCCTTTCCAGGTGATGTCTCCCTCCCACAACTGTATTCTGCTCATAATCAACACTTGGTTTGCATTACTGAGTCTGAATTTCCTTCTTATCTTAAGCCATGTCTTCCACTTGAAGTTGGTTTTGTCCCACACATCTCCCCAACATGTTAATCCCTTCTTTGAAAGGTGTCATGCTTTCAAGAAGTCCTCATCACTTAGCTGTTGTTTGGTGAAGAAGACAGACACCCAAATTAAATCTAGAGTCATGAAGCTCCCTTTCCAGAGAGGATAATGTGACTCTTGATCTGCTCAAAGGACCACCATAGAGTTTTCCAAAGCTGGATCCCCTCGGTTGTGCAGGGTTCTGGGTTGCCTATAGCTGAGAGAAGAGGAAAGTCCTTCCATCTAGGGGACCTGTAAGGTCTGACATACTTGAAATTTCTAAGAAGGAGATTAGCCCAGTTACTTTCAGGAGAAGTGATGGCTTTTATTACCCATGTGGCTGCTAATTTGTATGCTGCCAACTGTATATTAATAACTCCCAATCCTCCTTTCTTTCTGGGCCTGGTACAGAAGGCCCATTTGACCTTGGCTATTCTTCTTCTTGTGTCACACCCCCCCCACAGGAAGGACCTGTAGATTCTTATAAACTTTTCTAATCCTGTTTTGGAAGGACACCAGCAGGAGAGAGAAAAGATAGCTATTGGGCATATGCAATGGTTTAGCACAACCCTCCTCCCTGCTAAATTTTCTTGCAACCCTCTGAGCCTGTCTATTTTCTTAAAAAACCTTTCTAGAAACCATTCCAATCTGTCTTTCACCTTAACTTGAAAACCATAGGGATACCCAATAGTCTGAAAATCTGCCCATGAGGAATTCTTTTGCAGCCCATCTGGTCTAAAAGGCTTTGGGAGTCACCAGTTATTAGGGCATACCCAGTTTTTGAGTAGTTTAACTTAGATCCAGATGCCATACAGAAGATGTCCATACATTCCATAGTTCTTTTTATATCTACATCTGTGTTTCTGATGGTGACAGTCGTGTCATTTGAAAATTGCTGGTCACTATATGCTTTCCTGAAGGGAGCTCAATACCATTAATTTCACCCTTTGACACTTAATCTTTTATCAGCCATCCCAAGGCATCAATAGCTATGGCAAATAAGAGAGGGGCCAAAGGGCATCCTTGTCTTATGGATCTTTTCAGCATGAATCTCTGAGACATCTCTCCATTCAGACACCTTTGCTGAGGCATTGGAGAGCAATAAAGCAACAAATGAAGTGAACTTGGTTCCCAGCCCCAAGCTGTTAAGAAATTGCAACAAAAAATCACAATTCAGCCTGTCATATGCCTTGTCAAAGTCTATTTTTATTAAACAAATCTCTTGATTACTTTCTTCAGCATGTGTGCAGCCTTCCCATAGGTTGATAATTGCCTCCAAAAGATGTCTTTTTTTTATGAATCATTTCTGTTCCTGCAAAATCCAATTGTCCATTTTACACCTCAATCTCAAAGCAATAGCTTTGGCATAAATCTTATAAGAACAATTTAACATAGTGAGGGGTCTCCAGTTTTTTAGGACTGTCTGTCTCCCTCTTTTGGATGAGCTTTATCACACCTCCATTTAGGTGGTTGGGTAGAAAGCCCTGATCAGCACTCTTTCTCCAAACTGCTAATAAAGAAGGTCCCACTGTCTCCCAAAAAAACTTGTAGAACTCCACAGGAAGCCCATCCTCTCCAGGTGTTTTGCCATCAGCCATTGAAAAGGTTGCCTCTTTAAGTCCTGTAGAGAGAGGTCATTTTCCAAATGAATTCTATCTAGGTTGGAAACTTTGATTTGTCTGACTGTTTGACACGTGTCTCTAGCCTCAAGGACTTCATCATCTGTTGTGTCCACTATACTTAACAAGTTCTTGAAATGACTGACAATGATGTCCACATTTTCTTCTTCTGTTCTGGCCACCTCTCCATCTTCGTTTTGCAGCAGAGGAATTTCCTCTTGGTGCCTCTTTTTCCTGATCCTCATGAAATTTTCCTTGGTTGGTATGTCTACCTTTCCTGCCCACCATTCCCTAAAATAAATCTTGGCATTATGAATCTTAATCTGCTCTTGTATCCTAATTTCCTTTCTTTTATCCAGTAGTTGTTGCTGGGCATTAAAATCATTCATCCTCAACATCTAACCTGACATAGACTTGGGGGTAACCTCTAGGATTAATAAATTGTTCCTTCTCTACATCTATGACTTGACCTAAGCTTCTGCAAAGGTTAGGAGCTTGGTTAACCAAAGAGAAAGGAAGGTCAGAGAGCTCTACCCAAACAAGAACAAAAGTAGACCTAGGCTTGTCAGGATTGAAGTCCTGAGACCAAAACTCTAAATATAGAGATTGATGTCTGATAGTCCAGAGAGCATGGTGAAGGGCCTTCCAGGCCATATCCTCAGTCTCAATTAAAAAAAAGAAGAAACATCTTCTCAAGATCTAACACTCGTGACCACCAATCCTTTTCTTATTAGATTATTCCTAAGCCACCCCTCAAGAAATGCAGCTGGAGGTCTAGGTCCTGGGATATATCCTATTAGAGCATGAGATTCCAGCCAATCAATGGATTGCTCTAATCTATCTTCATCAAGAAAGGCAGTCACTTTACTTTTAAGAGGTGGCTTCTCCTCATCTTCAAGCTGTTGATTCTCTTGCTGATGTTGTCGTGAGTCTTCTGGTGCATTTCCTTCAACTTGTCCTCCGTAGATTGCTGGATTGGTACCTCCACTCACACCGGGTCATGACTTGGTCTCTCCGTTTGCGCAATCATTGGTGTTAATACTGGTGGAGGGTGTTCTGCTTCCTACGTAGTTGCCTGCTCTGCACCCGTCTGTGGATTGTGGATAGGGACAATTGGAGGGTGACTGCAAGTTCTCTTTCTCCTGGCTCGATATCCTCCTCTCCCTCAAGGAGTCTGCATCAATATCGCTTGGCCTTCGACTCTTGTCTGCATTTCCTCCAAGTTCTCTTGCTGCTCCCCAGTTCTCTCCTGTCGCTAGCCCCTCCCTCCGTCGCTCAGCCTCCCTCTCCCGTCGCTCAACCTCTCCACCTCCGTGGCTCAGCCTCTCCGCCTCAAGCCCCTCCTCACCGCTCAGCCTCTCCTTGCGACGGACTAGTCGACGATAATCCCTGGTGAGATGTGGCTTCCCCCGCTCCTCGGCTAATAGTCGCGCTCCCATTACTGCGTATGGGCAGGCTCTTTTGGACCTTGGACGTATACATGATTTGGTCATCTACAATGGACTAGACCGGTGGCCTGCCTCCTCTGGTTTCACATGTTTCCCACATGGCGAAGGAGCTAGTGTCATCGACTACATTCTGGGATCTCCTGCTTTAGGATCGCTGACTTCCGCACTGCACCCTTACCCCCAAGAGCCGACCACACTTACCTGTTCTTTCATATCCTTGCGCCCCGATCCACACCCCGCACTACAATACCTATCATGATATACACTTTGATCATAACCTCTCACTTGATTACTCAGCCCACCTAGCCTCCCTCCTCAGACACATAGACACCATACCCTCTCTAGATCACCGAGCCACCCTTATCACCCACTCCCTTCACAATGCAGCCCGCCACATTTTTCCTTCCACTACTCGGTCCACCCGCCCTCCACCCGCTGGCTCCATCCCTTGCAATAGCTGGTATGATGACGAGTGTAAAGCATTACGCTGCACACTCCAACTCACGACCCAGCGAAACGCTAGGGCCAACCCACATCTCACCAGGGATTATCGTCGACTAGTCCGTCGCAAGAAGCTAGCCTTCCTGCGCCAGAATGAGGATACGCTACTGAACATTCTGTTTAGTAGCAACTCCAAGGATTTCTGGAGGAAATTCCTAGAACGCCGATCCCCCTCCCCTCTCACAGACACTTCCCTCTGGCACTCCTACGCACGTACACTCTATGATATCCCTGATCAGCCTCCTCCCGACCTCTCAGCCACCCCCCACCCCACTTCTTGCACCCTCTTCACAACCCAGGGAGTCACCCACGGAGCGCTTAAGCTTCACAACGGCCGAGCTAAGGATCATGAGGGCCTATGCACAGAGTTTGTTGCCTATGGCATCAAAACTCTAGCCCCCATCCTGGCAACGCTGTTCAATGAAGCTGTCTGCCACGGGTTCCCCAGAGCCTCGACCCTGAACACTATCACACCCATCCACAAAGCAAGAGATCCCATGGATCCAGGGAATTACAGGACCATCATGATTGGACATGTAGTTCTTCAGGTATTTTGAGATGTGTCTAGGATGCTTCAGCACATACCATGGAGGGGGGTTTGTAGGCCATTCTATGGGCTATCCATAGGTGCCACTCATTCCTTGGTATGTGCCTTCTAGGCCTAGTTATAGGCAGTTGGGACGCTTGGTATAGTTAGCACATGTACCAGTAACTATAGTTAGTACTACTAGGACACCCTGTCCTAGGGTTTTGTCATATTAGGTGTACTTTGTACTCATTACTCTATTGCAGCAATCTATTACAGCAGTACATTTTTTTGTCATTGCTTCCACCTCCTGTGCTTCCATTGCTTGCCCTAGTCTACATTGGGCCCATTATCCTTTGCCTCGCGGATACACAACCTCATTGTACGCCCTCCCCCACTTAGAGTGACCCACTCATACTTGGCCTTCCGTATCTTTGCCATTGTGCCAGCCATAGGGAGAGCCCCTCGCATGTCTGCCCATACCCAAATCCACTTCGACACCCTGTCCTAGGGTTTTGTCATATTAGGTGTACTTTGTACTCATTATTCTATTGCAGCAATCTATTACAGCAGTACATTTTTCTCTCATTGCTTCCACCTCTTGTGCTTCCATTGCTTGCCCTAGTCTACATTGGGCCCATTAGCCTTTGCCTCGCGGATACACAACCTCATTGCACGCCCTCCCCCACTTAGAGTGAACCATGGCCTTCCAGTATCTTTGCCACTGTGCCAGCCATAGGGAGAGCCCCTCCCATGCCTGCCCATACCCATATCCACTTTGATTGTGCCCTTGACCCTGTATATGTGAGTCACTTAGCTAGAGAGCTTTCAACCCTACTTGGAGATGATATAGATCTCACCCATGCCTAAGACACCCTGGCCTCAGTGGTACAAGATGTTGCCACCAGATCCTTCCCCATGACCCGATCCACACGGACCCGAGATGGGAAGATGCCTCAAAACCCTTGGTTTGGCGACGAGTGCAGAGAGGCAAGAGCCCACCTCACACAAGAACGAGCCTTGTGCCATTTGACAAGATCTGAGGCATAGCGGGTCTTTTGACGATTGACACGTCGCGAGGCGCGCCTTTCTCACACACAAGATGGATGAGATTATCAAATCATTTCAAGGAGGAGATCTGACCAAGGGGAAGCCACCTATTCCCATCATCAATTTGGATATGTGGCACACTTATGCATGCTCCCTATATGATGTTCCGATGCAGGCACCACCGAACACGTCCTCTATGCCCAAGCCACTACTTGTCACCTGTTCACTACATAGAATGTACAGGCCGCACTCCGTCGGCTCCACAATCGGGAAGCACAGGATCATGAGGGCCTATGGGACTGAGCATTTGGCACATGGGCAAGAGGTCTTAGCTCCGGTTCTAGTACAGATGTTCATCCATGCTATATGCCATGGCTTCCCATCTGCTTGGAGCACTACCACTATTGTACTGATACACAAAGTAGGAGACCAAATGGATACTGGGAATTACCGCACCCTCATGATTGGCCACGCACTAGCCAAGATTTATGGATCGGTACTGGAGAGGGAGATCAATAGTCATACAGAGGCTCCGGCGTAGCGGGTACTAGGATAGGCAAAATTTCGAACGCAGCATTCCACTCTAGATGACATCTTCACTTTGAGGACTATCATTGAGGAGGCAAAGCCCAGTCATAAGAAATTCTATGCTTGCTTTGTCGACTTTCAGAAGGCCTTCAACACCATCCTGAGATCCCACATGATCAGGAGGCTACAAGAGATGCAGATTCCAGAGACTTGGATTAGGGTGTGATGAGCCTTTATGAGTCCGTCAGAGAGCACGATAGGGGTGAAGTAGGATTGTCCCCTCTCACCGACTCTTTTCGGACTTTACATTGATGAGATCACATCCTTTATAAACCGCCTAGGGGATGAGGGATCACTATTGGCGGACCTCATGATACAGATATTGTTGTACATCGATGACATAGTCCTTATATCATCTTCAGCAAAGGGGTTGCAAACACACCTGGAGACCCTAGAGGTTTCTATAGAGAGAGACCTGACAATCAACCTTGGGAAGACCAAAGTTATGATCTTTGACACCTTATGCCCACTGCTTCACCGACATAGCTTCAATTACCGAGGTAATCTAGTTGAGATAGTGTAGTCCTACACAAACCTGGGAGCAGTCTTCACAGAAGCCATCTTCACGATGACACAAGCAACCACACCACGACTCACACAAGGTGTTTCTAGGCACATTTTCAGGATCCACCGATGAAGAGCTCGCTATTCGACACTGCCATGTATGCAGCACCCTTCTTGAGGGTTGATGTCCCGAGGACAGAGTGGAGGAGATTTGAGCAGCTACAGGTAACTATGGGTCTAGGATGATTCGGAGTAAGCCCTCAGTACCACATGAGATAGTACATGCAGAGTTTGCTATGACACCTCTCCAGGTTAATGCCATCTTCTAGATAGTGACATCTATTCACAGAGTTTGGGACTTACCTCATTGGAGACTGACGAGACTGGCCCTGGAGTCATCTAGACGACCAACAAAAAGTGAGGCAGACACATGGTATACGTGTATATCCGCATGCTTTGCCAGGCATGGCATCTAGATGAACAGACTTCCCCCCTTTCAGTACAGCAAGGATGTGCCACCTGAGTAGATCCTAGGAGATGAGATCAACAGTATCATACGATTAGATCTCCTCCAGCTCCATACATCCCGGACTTGGGTAGGGGACTAGGAGCTCCCCACCAAGATCAAGACCAGTTCCTAAGGGTATCAAAGGAGGGATTCATCATTAGACCCTAGTATCTCGAGAACAAAGGAGTCTCACATGCATTGAGGATCGCCATTGGACAGATGCGGGTTTCGCCCCATCTGCTAAGGATTGAGGCAGGGAGAGCCACACGTATACCCAGAGAGCAACGGATCTACATGTTATGCACATTGAGGGTAGTTGACACAGAGGAGCATTTTCTTCGTGCCTGTCTAGCCTACTATGAGATGCGGGGATGCTACCGCTGTCTCTACCTGGAGGGAAGCGACTTTGGTCCACCCTCACGAGACTGATCCACTTCCATGACCAGGTCTGCCTTGGGCTCTATCTAATGAGATGCGCCGACACAGGGAGACACTACTACGACAGATCAGAGAGCAGCAGGAGGCAAATAGGCCATAGGATATAGAGGCTAACTGATCACAGCGACGCGTCTATACATTTGAGTCAGCTCCAAGACACAACGGAGTCAAGGAGGAGGAGCTAGTGGATATGAGGGCAGCCTCGACTAGCACGGAGAGCCAACACAATGCTACCGAGAGAGGACGTAGAGACTGCATGTGAAACAGAGATTGCCCAAAGCACACTCTATTGTGGTTCGACCTATAACAGCTTTCCTCAAGGGAGACCGACAAACACGAGGGGTCACTCTGGATATAGCTCAACGGGTTTGAAGATCGAGGAGACCGTGTTCTCTGCCACAGTGTGAGACAGCTCGAAAGACGAAGATTCGAGATATCTTCACAGCTCACCGGAAAGCCACCACTATGTCGGCGGCGGGCTTCGGTTTCTTAGTCCCAGCTCGCAAATTACTTCAGTTTGCAGTTTGTATTTGATTTTGATTTGGCTTGAACTCTTGAGCTCGGTAGATCAACATAGATTAGTACTCAGCAAGGGCCCTAGCGCGCCCTTTGCTCCAGCCCATTGCGGCTTGTATGAGTCTTCTTTTTTAGCACATTGTCCCATAGGCCCGCAAGGCCTCCTGTGGACGTTAATACATCTTTCTTTCTTTCTTTCTTTCTTTTCTCTCTCTCTCTCACTCACACATACGCACGCGTGCGCGCACACACACACATCGATGGAGGAGACACATACACACATTGTACCACCTTTTTTTATCTTCCAGAAAGGACAATGAAATCTTACCTCTGTTTTCATATCAATGCCATAGATGCAAAATATATTCTTCAATGGAGGGCGTTGCCATGGGGTGAGAGGATTCAAAACTGGATCTTCAAGAAAGTACCTGGGAAATAAAATACCAAAAGCATTTATCCCAATGTTACAGAGTATCACTTAGAGCATCAATCACTGCATTGGGAGGAAACTTCCATTGCTCTTCACAAGCTCATTGAGAAAGAGAACTAGAAAGATGTGTGAACATAGAAGACTCTTTTGGCCTCATCCCCAAACAAAACGCTCACCTTACTGCTCCTGGTTCACATGCCTCTCCTACCTACTGAATCAATTTCGTCAGCAACTTTGCAAAATTGAAATACCAAAATTAAGAATCCAAGTTAAAAATCTCATACCCACTCTTGATGATAGATTAAAATCAATGCACACTTGATGTCTATTTGAAGAATTTTGTTGTCAGCAGACTTAAGGTGAACTGTTAAATTAGTTGCCAAAACATGCAGGTAGTTAATATGATGCAGCTTTATTGCAGGCTCCGACCCCATCTCCTTTACTTCCATCTCCCCCATCACTTCCGGTTACCTCCCTTGCCTCAATCCCAACCCTTTCCTACCCACCTCCTCTACTCAATCCTCCTCCTCTCCCTCCTTCAGTCTCACCTCCTCCTCTTGCTCCCGTTCATTCCTCCCTAGCCCTTTCCCTTGCTTATTCCTCCCCTCTCCTAGTCCCTACCCATCCTCTTCCTTCCTCTTCCTCCCCTCCCCTAGTCCCTATCCATCCTCTTCCTTCCTCTTCCTCCCCTTCCCTATTCCCTACCCAGCCTCCTCCCTCCTCTTCTTCCCCTCCCCTAGTCCCTACCCAGCTTCTTCCCACCTCTTCCCACCGACCCTCCCTTTCAGCCCCTTCCTCCCCTAGTGCAGGCTCTTCTTCGGTCCCTGACTCCCTACTTCCTTCTACCGGATCTCTCTCTTCAGGACCTCCATTTTCTGCACCCCTCCTTTACTCACCTTCTTACCCTCTTACCCCCTCATCCTTGTACCCCCTCTCCCCTTCACCCTCCACAGCGGAAGCAGTCCTGGCAGATAATCTGCGATTGAGAGATTTAGTTATGCAGTGCATGGAGACTTGCAGACTTCAGGGCGCTGCGATTCAGTCTCTCACAGCACAGATACACACACTGACTGATCAGCTATCGACAGTTGAGAGTCATAGATCTGATCAGGACTCCCATATTCGCCAGCTTCATACCAGAGATATTGATCGGGATATCCAGTTACGGACACATGCTGAGCGCATAGTGCAGCTGGAGACACGCATTCAGGAGCATGTTGTGGCATGCGATGATCGCCTCCAGCAGCTGCATGTAGCTCCTCCAGCTAGTGCAGCAGTTGAGGAGAGGTTGGCCACACTGCAGACAGAGGTACAGAAGACCTCAGAGTGGGTGGACGTTGTGCGTAGAGCCCCACAGGCCCAGCAGACCACAGTCTCTGAGACTATTGCCGAGAGTCAACGGCGAGCTCAGAAGGCCCTCAACATCCGCATCCGCGGAGTTGAGCGATCAGATACGAGATCAGCCATGGATCAGGCGACAGATTTCATATCTAGGACACTCGGAGTTCACGATCATGGCATAGTAGCTGCATATCGAGTGGGCCGGGATCCAGCACGGCACCAGCCACTTATCATCAGATTCAGAGATGCTGAGGCCCGTCTCGCAGCATTACGAAGGAGATCCAGATTGAGGGACCATCCACAGATTCACATGGATGAGGACCTTACAGCTCTTCAGTGGGAGGAGCATAGACGTCTCATTGCACAGAGGGATGTTGCCCGTCGTGAGGGCAAGTGGGCCGTGATCAGAGAGGGCAGACTTTTGATAGGAGCTATGCGATCTAGACCGGCTGGAGCCCACAGTTGACGACACGAGGCCTATGGGACACGTAGTCTGCCAGATAGCTTGAGTTTCGCAGTTTGGAACTGTAATGGTTCCCTCACAGCTCAGCCTGGCAACTTACGAGAGGCCTTTTTTGATCAGGACATCGTCTTCTTTACAGAGACCCATGAGAGCCCAGAGAGAGGCTTGCCGCAGGTGACAGGGTATGCCTGGGAGTCTGTCTTTCGACAGCAGACTAGACGATCAGGAGGAGTCAGAGGATCTGGCGGTGTGGCAGTTCTTTATAGAGAGCATCTCAGATCGATACTCACAGTCATGAGCAGAGACCATCGGGCCAGATATCTTTGGGTACGGATCAGGAGACCCCCCCTGAAAGACTTGTTTATTGCAGTATGCTACTTTCCCCCGAGACAGTCTCGTTATGCCTCAGATGGACCAGGACAGTCACCTTTTGAGGATTTGTCAGCCGATGTATTGGAGTACTCACGCCGCGGAGAGGTCATCCTTTTAGGAGACTTCAACGCGAGGACATCAGACAGACAGGCAGAGATTTTGGACTTTGCTGAGGATCCAGTCTTAGTTCCAGCTGCCCCAGATGAGAGTTTTCCACGCTTATCTTCAGATAGAGGGGTAGAGGTGACAGATCAGGGACATCGCCTATTGGAGCTTCTCTCATCGCACGGCATGGTCATTTATAATGGACTTCGACAGTGGCCGCATTCATCCACAGCCACATGTTTTCCCTTCGCGGGTGGTGGCACGAGCGTCATTGATTACGTCTTGGGTCCCCCGACTTTAATCCCTTTTGTACATAACCTCACAGTCGACCCTTTTATGCCTTCAGCCGATCATGCACGTCTGCACTTTATTCTTACCCAGATTCCTCATGCCCCCCCTTCTAGACATCATGAGCGTCAGCCATACTATGAGGTTCATTTTGACCACCAGTTTGATGATATTTATAGCCAGCACCTGAGTGGTCTTCTCCGTCCGCACCTTCTCGATGCCCTACCCTCCACACAGGATCGGTGGGACCTTGTACATACCTCCATCATCTCAGCAGCCCACAAGTCCTTCCCCGTCACTTGCCACACATCCAGTCCTCCACCAGTCGGTCTTGTGCCTTGTAATGGATGGTATGATGAGGAGTGTAAAGAACTCCGCAGGAAGCTTCGCCTTGAGACACAAGAGAAGTCTCCCCTCCTCATTGAGACCAAGAAGAGTTACAAGCGTTTGGTGCGATGCAAAAAGTGCCAATTTCTAGCCCGGAATGAGGAGGAGCTGAGAAGGAATCACATTCAGCTGTGATTCCAAGGAATTCTGGAAGAAATTCCTTCGCTTGAAATCTCAAACTCCTCTTACAGACCCGCAGGTTTGGCTTGCCTATACTTCCACTTTATATGATATTCCAGACCAGCCACAGATCGACTTATCCCATGTGCCTAGACCCACCTCCTCTGCCTTATTCTCATCCAATAGTGTCCGAGCAGCAGCTCATCGTTTGAAGACTGGGAGAGCTAAGGACCATGATGGATTGCAAGCGGAGTATGTAATCCATGGGATTGATGCCTTAGCTACAGTCCTCTCCCGTCTTTTTAACGAGTCCATTTGTACAGGTCTTCCACCTAGTTGGCTAGAAAATACCATAGTACCCATACACAAGTCGGGGGATCCTTTGGAGGCGTCGAACTACAGGACCATTATGATTGGCCATGTCATGGCCAAGATTTATGCGACCATTCTAGAAGGACATATAAATGACCATGCCGAGGCGACAGGCATGAGAGCTAGAGGGCAGGCAGGATTTCGTGCAGAGCACTCGACTCTAGATCATATCTTCACACTCAGGGCTTTGATTGAGGAGGCGAAGTCACGTAAGCAACGGCTCTATTGTTGCTTCGTGGACTTCAGAAAGGCATTTGACACTGTGCCGCGTTTCAGACTCTTCCAGCGACTTCGTGACTTGGGATTCAATGGGGAGATTCAATGGGCGATCATGGCCTTGTATGAGAGAGTCACAGGTAGAGTCAGGACACGGGCGGGGCTGTCGGCGGAAGTACGCAGTACGATAGGGGTGAAGCAGGGGTGTCCTTTGTCTCCGACACTCTTTGGTCTCTATATCGATGAGTTAGAGATGTACATACAGACGATGGGTGGTACAGGTTCTTTACTGGCAGGATCCACGATACCGATTCTCCTCTATGCAGATGACGTGGTTCTTATTTCTTCCTCCCAGCAGGGTTTACAGGCACATCTCCATGCACTCCACAGCTTTTGTCAGGACAGAGGGTTGTCTGTAAACCTTGGGAAGACCAAAGTCATGGTCTTCAACACGTCATACCAGGTTTATAGGAGAGGCGAGTTCTCTTTCACATTTGATGGGCAGGAGGTGGAGCTAGTTAGGGAGTATACATATTTGGGTGCCACATTTAGAGGTCCAGTCTTCACCATGACGCATGCAGCACGAGATAGGATCAGTAGAGGGTATGCCGCCTTGGCTCTTCTCGAGAGGCAGTGTGCACAGTCACATTTTCAGCATCCCGACACGAAGTCCTTACTTTTCGATACGCTGATGAGACCTGCAGTCATGTATGCTAGCCCCTTTTGGGCAGGAGATCTCAGGGTTGCAGATTGGAGACGAGTAGAGAGGTTACAGATCATCATGTTCTCCAGATTGATCAGAGCGAAGCCCACGGTACCGCATCAGATTACGTTCGCAGAGTTCGGAGCTACACCCCTAGCACTAGATGCAGCATTTCAGTCAGTTACGTACTTGCATAGGATCAGGGCGCTCGGAGACTCAGCAGCAGGCAGAGCACGATTACCGTGGCTAGCACTGACATCCTCGCAGATGTTAGCGGAGAGAGGTCATACTTTTTGTTGGTACCACACACTCTCCACATGGCTCACCTCGCTGGGCTTGGATATGGATAGGCTGCCACCATTTCGATACAGCATAGATGCCCCTCGCCTCCCTCTCACTCGACATGAGCTCAGCCAGGTTATCAGGGCAGATTTGTTGCAGCTATACACGTTTCGCACTTGGGTTCATCCCACGGAGCTTCCTACGAAGATGGCCACATATCGTGACCATTTTCTCAGGATTTCAGAGGATGGCTTCATCATATCCCCAGGATATATCGGCGTTCATATGTCGCACTCACTCAGGATTGCCTTGGGCCAGCTCAGGGTATCTTCCCACAGATTAGACGTTGAGGCCGGCAGGATGCGTTGTATAGCTACCGGACATAGACCCAGGCGAGAGACTAGGATATGCCCTTGTTGCACTATGGGGGAGGTGGAGACTGAGGAGCACTTTGTTTGCAGATGCCCTTTATATTATGAGATCCGTGGCAGATTTCACTGTTTATTTGGGCACGGATTTGGACCTCTCTCTCGGATTATGGAGTATGAGGATCAGTATTGCTTAGCGTTGTTCATCAGGGAGATCACCAGATACAGAGAGAGATTCCTCAGAGAGCACCGTCGCATCCCTGCCAGAGACCTGGTTATTCATGAGGAGCAGGACAAGGCGCAGGACCATGAGCACAGAGATAGCCCATCTTGCCAGAGAGCACCGATGGTTCCACCCCGAGGATGTACATATGACATGATCCGGCAGCACCGCAGGATGATCTTACACAGAGGCCGTACCCGTCGCTTTATTTCTAGACGACAGAGGATGATGGCAGATTTTCGGAGGAGATTGCTCCATGGAGACTTGGCACCGCCAGCAGCCCATTTGACACTTGCCCAGATCTTCACACTCATGGCAGGAGGCATGGTCGATGGCCATGACATCCATCATTTCTTTGGATCACAGACCCCTTAGGGAAGACGATGTTCCTCATATTCCATATTTTACATTTTGTATCTAGGCAATTTTGGTACTCTATTTCATTTCATTTTGTATCTAGGATTTTTGTAGCCATTTTTGGCATCTTAGCGGTATTACGATGAGGCCACCTAGTTGGCGCATCGTTGATGATGTATTTTCCTTTCGGATGATTTTGTGTCCCATAGGCCATGTATGGCCTTCCGTGGACCTTTAATAAAATTTCTTTCTTTCTTTCTTTCTCTCTATCTCTCCTTATACACTTTCTTTCTTTCTTTCTTCTCTCTCTCTCTCTCTCTCTCTCTCTTTATTGTAGTTAACATGTCCCTTTGGCCTTAAGGGTAGGCATCTCTCGCATCTATGAAAAGGTATTATGCCGACTCAAACAAACACAAGGTATGTCTGATGTATTTGAGAGCAATATGGGAGTGAAGCAAGGCTGCCCTCTATCGCTTACCTTGTTCAGAATATGCATTGACCAACTGGAGGAACTCATCAATGAATTTGCAGTAGAGAAAGGGTTGCAAGGACCACAATTGGGGCTTTGGACAGTGCTATTGTTGTTATACGCAGATGATGTCGTTCTTTTTGCATACGATCCGGAATCTATGCACAAACTTTTACAAGTGCTTAAGACTTTTTGTAGGGAAAGCGGGCTGCAAGTAAATGTTGGAAAAACAAAGATGATGGCAGTCTGTACCAATCAGCTAGAACATCCCCCTGAGATCACCTTTGATAAATAGATCATTGAGTATGTCAGCACCTTCAAATAATTAGGGGTTGATATCCCCGCAGATCACAGATGGTGGCAATGTATACATAAAAGGATGGACACTGGTTCGGGG
Organism: Dipteris shenzhenensis; assembly: GCF_047967505.1. NCBI lineage: Eukaryota > Viridiplantae > Streptophyta > Polypodiopsida > Gleicheniales > Dipteridaceae > Dipteris > Dipteris shenzhenensis. The sequence continues at coordinate 49,831,335 of NC_141611.1, read as the reverse complement.
AAGTACTACCAGCTTGAGAATAATTGCAGGCACACCGACACTAGGAACTGGAAAATTCGAAATGTATTGTTTGATGCATATGTAGTGTAGACAGTATTATATGGAGTGGAAGTATGGGGAGGCAGCATTTCAGCCTCTACATGGAATGATATTGAGAAAATGCAAAAAGCTTTCTTAAGGAGACACCTTGGTGTCAAACCCACTACTCCATACTCAATACTTCTGTTGGAAACGGGAAGGAGACCGATTGAATTTCATGCATTGATCAGAGTTATGCAATACCTAATAGAGGTGCATCAAATGCAACTTGATAGGCTGCCTCATAAAGCATGGAATGCCAGCACAAAGCTTCAAAAGAACTACAAAAGTAAGGTCATCTGCACAGGATGGGCAACCGACATAAGAAAATGGTTCAGCAGATGGAAAGTGGAAGCATATTTGACCATGCCGCCTGAAAAGGTCAACATGCAAGAGTTTCAATTGTCTTTACTGAGCACTTTGCGGAATCACTGGTTGACAAGTGAAAAGAGGGTAAATCTGGAATATTACCAAGACAACATAAATCCCACTTGTTGGTCTACATACATGTCCATAGAGACTCATGCTCAGTCTTATATTAGCATACCTATCCCCCTTCTATATCGTAGAAACATCGCCAGGTTCCGTACCAGATCTCATACATTTGCCATTGAGCAGGGAGCTTGGATACACCAGCCCAGACATGCTAGAGTCTGTACCCTTTGTGACATGCAGACAGTTGAGACGGAGGCACATGTAGCTCTACAGTGCCCCCGATATGCACACATCAAGGAGGACTACCAGCAGATACTGGGGGACTCCGCTCAGTTGACATCAGTTCTCTTCACTGCCTCTCCGGCAGCATTGGGATCTTTTGTCACTCGTCTTTTTACCTATCGTCAGGAACTCATAGACTCCTGACCCCTCTCCTTGAGGAGACTCTTTTAACATTGTATTGAGATGGGTCCCATGGGTCATTTTTTGGCCCCCCGAGGACGCTAATAAATTCTGCTTCTACTTCTACTTCACACACACACACACACTCTCTCTCTCTCTCTCTCTCTCTTTTATTCCAAGTAAAAAGCAATATTCATTAGATAAAATGTTCATTCATAGCTGTCTCAAAACAAGAGAGCTACTACTCAAAACTAAAAACAGTAGTAAAATACCTCTAACTCTGGGCCAAAGGAAGGTCTCCAAGATAATGTGCATCTTGGAGAGATCGATGAAGGGAAGAATGAAAGAAATGGTAAATATCCAACCACGTACTTTGAGGACCCTAAGACCAAGGCTCTCTGTTTCGACTCCTTGGTCTGGCCAACACGCATGTATGGCAGACCTTGTTGGGGGCCGGATATCTCAGATGCAAGCTGGGCTAGGGTAGAGTGCCTATAGGTTCTCATGTTATCAAAGATGATCCGCAGTAAGCCATCAGTGCCCCACCAAATCATTCATATTGAGTTCATCTCCACTGCAGCTCGATGCGGCATTCCAGATATCTCATCACATATCTATACCACCTCAGAGGGTACGACAACTACACCTCAGACACAGACTACCATGTCTATGCTCCTCTATGACCCTAGGCAGCTGAGGGTGATTAGAGATGCTGGTATGCACACACATGTAGGTGGTTTGAGAGATTGGGACTCCACATGGACAGATTACCCCCCTTCCAGTACAACATTGAGGTGCCATCTCTCCCCCTCAGATATCGCAAGGTCAACAAGGTCATACGCGAGGACCCCTTATAGCTACACACATTTAGGACCTGGTTGGCACCCAGTGAGCTCCCAATGAAGCGGCTTCTACAAGGACCACTGTTTGTGCATCTCCGAGGAGGGCTTCATTGATCCCCCAAGGTATATCAAGCTTCACTTCACACACTCACTAAGCACCTCTATTGTACAGTTCCGTGTTTCATCACATCGACTCCGCATTGAGAGTGGACGAGCTGAGGGAGTACCCAGGGAGAGACGCATCTGCACCTTGTGTGATCAACAGGAGATCGAGCCAGAGGAACACTTCATCTTTAGATGCCCTGTATAATATATGATCCGAGGCCCCTATCACTGTCTCTTCAAAGACTCCTCTCCCGATTCCTCTCCTATCCAGAGATGTCTAACCACCTTCATCCAAGAGGCAGTTAGGCACAAAAGAGCGCCTACTCAGATCACAGAGATAGGGACAGGACACTCAGGCAAACTCATCTCAAAGCGTGATTATAGAGTTCTTCCAGCCAGAGCACACATACCATCAAATCGGTACTGTGTCAGGATCTGTTGAGACTAGAGAGACATAAAAGTCAATAGCTATATGCAAGATGGCATTATGATCTGACTACAAAACCCCATCCAAGTCCATCAGCCACGAAACACTTTCTCTATACTATGTCTCAAGCCTAGAGCAGAGAAAAAGTGTTTATTGACTCTACCTCCCATTTGAGTCCAAAATGACTCTCATGCATGAAAGGCATACTCTGCTCTTTGATCATAGCAATATCTACTGGTAAGCCCTTGACACCACAAGGCGTTCCTGAATCCAAGCATTAGTAGGCCATTTTTGCTCCTCCCTCTGTAGGGCTGTTGCAAACTGCAGCCGAATACCAACCTCCTTTCTGAGAATCTCACATCTCCTGGTACTAGCAACCAAACAATAGAAATCACTAATATTAGAAAGATATCTTGCCACAAGTGAGGAGGCAAGTTCCTCTCCTAGTTCCTCTCCTGGTGCCCAAAGTAGACGACCAAAATTTTGGATTATAGCCATAATTCATGACACTGACCAATGTATGACTAATAAGTGGGTTAGGGGCACTTTTCCCTCATTCAAGGTTTTTTCCCCTAACTACAGTTAGTGGGTTGGTTAGGTTTTATCACATAGACAAAACCCCCAATCTTGTATTCTTTTCTTATCTCGTTCCAATACAACTGTGTGTGGCTCTCTTGCTCTCCTTTCTTGGACACTCTTGCTCACATTGCTCACATTGCTCTCATTGCATTCCTTCAATTGGTATCAGAGCTAGTTCAAGTTCCTACTCAGCAACTTGTGCATCTATCGGACCAACTCCCCTATAGAGCTTTAGCTTGACATTTGCTACAGGTTCATCAACGTCAAGCTCTACAGTCCGGCTTTGATTCCTATTGTACATCTCGCCGTACAGTCCATATAGTCTGTACGAACTGACTCCGTACATCACATGCTTCTACACTGCCTGCCAGTACACCATGCTGTCTGTACAATCTATGTACCTATGTACATTGTCGTTAGCAATCCATACCTCAGCACAGTCTCACACTACTGTACTATGTTGTACAATTCATTGTACTGCCGCCGTACATTCCGTAGTATAAGGACTAACTATCTTCTTGCTCCGTTGATTTGACTTGCCTGCGAGCCCGTCCGTACAGCCACCGCACGTGACTGTGCCGTATCGTGTACGGAATCCGTACACGTCTCTGTATACTGTTCTTGCTTCGAATCCATACACTCCCTATCTGTATCTTGCTACGCTGACCGTACTTGCCTGTATATTTTTGTTGTTGTTCGTACAGCGGTTCTTACAGTTAGAACAAATTGATGAAGGTATACCTTGTGAAGATAGTGGGAGAGAACGAAGGAGTCTCACTTGCGGCTTTCTCACATACACAATGGGGGAATACACACAAAGGTGGAGGCTGAAAACAGTTTTCCTCTTCTTAGTTGTGAAAGCCAAAAGAACTCTAGTACAAAGAAATAGTACAAAGAAATAGAAGAATCCTATATGTGGATAGTACAAAGAAATAGAAGAATCCTATATGTGGATCTGAAACCAAACTCAACTAACTAAGGTGGCATACTAACTGAGCCACGAACTAGAGTACATAAGAATAGCTGTCATCCAGCTATTATTCATGGACGGTGTACCAACCGCATTTGCAGCTAACAAGTCGGTGACATAAATGCACAACGGTCACCCTGGCATATCGCGAGTGGAGCTCGATATCTCAACACTCCCCCTCGAGCTCAATCCCAATTCCTGCACACCAAGCAGGTCTCTGAACTTGCGCAGCTTCTCTACACCAACATAAACTAGATCAATAAGACCTAGTAAAACCTTCTCCCGCACATAGTAATAATGCACCTCAATGTGCTTTGTTCTAGCATGATAGAATGGGTTATTTGCCAAGTGTATACTGCTCATGTTGTCACAATAAATGACAACTGGCCCATCTGTAGACCGATGCATATCATAAAGTAGCTTATGCAACCAAGCTACCTCACATGCAGCCATTGCTGCACCCCTGTACTCAGCCTCTGTGCTCGACAAGGCAACTGTAGGCTGTTTCTTGCTGCTCCAAGTGACTGCAGCACTCCCAAAAGAGAACACATATCCACTGATAGATGGTCTATCAGAAATACTACCAGCCTAATCAGCATCAGTGTATCCATGCAACTGTGTCTGAATCCCAACCTCATAAAATAGTCCATACTGCAATGTGGACTTCACATACCTGAGTATGCATCTAGCCGCATCCAAATGCGGTTTCCTTGGAGCGTGCATAAACTGACTTACCAATCCAACAACATAGCTCAAATCTGGCCTGGTAATAGTCATATAAATCAGACTTCCTACTATGCGTCTGTACATAGTAGAGTCTTCTAGAAGCTCACCTGCATCTGCGCTCAGCTTCACATTCTGCTCCAAAGGAACTGAAATAGGCTTACAGCCTGTCATCCCATATTTGAACAGCATGTCCAATCCATACTGCCTCTGCAAGAGCTGTATCCCACTTGGTGATCTAATCACCTCAATGCCCAAGAAATAACGCAGCTCTCCCAAATCCTTCATCTCAAACTTCTGCTTCAATAGCATTTTCACATGAAGGATATCTTCATCACTATCACCTGTGATGATCAAATCATCAACATAAATGACAAGCAGCATAATACCTTTCTCTATTTTTCTCACATAAAGTGAGAAATTTGCCTTGAAAATCTAAAAGCTAATAGTGACAAGATACTGTCCTACCTTGTCAGACCATGCTCTAGGTGCTTGCTTCAAGCCATACAAGGCTTTCTTCAACCTGCAAACAAACTCAGGATGAACAGCATGAACATAACCTGGTGGCTGCTCCATAAAAACCTCTTCTTGCAAATCACCATGCAAGAAGACATTCTTTACATCCATCTTATGTAAAGACCATCCCTTTGATGCAGCCATAGCAATGACTACTCTTACGGTTGCCATCCTTGCAACCGGACTGAATGTTTCTTCATAATCAATGCCATATGTCTGTGCATACCCCTTGACAACTAATCTTGCCTTGTATTTGTTTACAGAACCATCTGCATTGTGCTTCACCTTATAAACCCACTTACAGCCAATTGCATTCTTGTCTTTAGGCAAAGGCACCAATTCCCATGTAGCATTTGCTTCCAAGGCATCCATTTCTTCATCCATGGCTTTCTCTCATTTTTCTTTTCCATGGCTTGCTCAATAGAAGTGGATTCTGGTTCCTGTATCACTTTGACCATATAGGCATAGTGAATGGCTGTAAATCCATCATATTTCAGCCTATCTACAGGATACCTAGCTCTGGTAGACCTGCGCAAAATAGGCTCACTTCCAGGTGCTCTCAAAACATCCCCGGTCTTCCTTACTCCAGGTGTAACAACAGAAGGAATACCCAACTCATCATCAATGCTCTGTTCTGAGCCACTGCATTCACCATCCACATAAGAGTGACCTGCATTCACATCAAACATGGGCTGATCTACCTTCTCTTTTCCTTTTCGTGATACATGCGTATCACTATCTGCATTGCTTTGAGGAGATTCTCCTGATCTCAATCTGCCTGTCCATGGCGAAGTATGTGAACCACTGCTAGAGGACACTGCAGGTCCACTTATATTTTGTGATTGCTGCTGTGAATTCTGTGCAGCATTACCATTTTGTGCATCTACATCATCAATCACATTTACTGGTTTATACCAGCTGCTCATCTCAATAAAAACAGCATCTCTGCTCACTGTAAACTTACGAGTAGAAAGGTTATAGCATCTATACCCTTTCTGCTGTAGAGAATAACCAATAAAGATGCACTTCTCAGCTTTTGGATCCAACTTGGACCTCAACTCATCTGGCACATGAACATAGGCAATGCAACAAAAAATTTTCAAATGAGAAATATCTGGTTTCCTACCAGTATACATCTCCTCTGGCGTCATGCCATGTATTGTTGCAGTGGGAGTCCTGTTCATTATGTAAACTGCTGTAGCAACTGCTTCAGCTCAATAACAATCTGGTAGGTCTTTTTCATTTAGCATGGCCCGAGATACCTCTCCAATATGCCTGTTTTTCCTTTCTGCAAGTCCATTTTGCTGTGGGGTATGACTGCATGAATATTGCTGCTTTATGCCATGCTCCTATAGGAACCTTGCAAACTCATTTGAGAGGTACTCTCCCCCTCCATCTGACCTTAGGCATTTTATTTGCAGGCCTGTTTCTTTTTCAACCATAGCTTTAAAAGCTTTGAAATGCCCAAAGACTTCACTTTTCTTTTTCATAAAATACACCCAAACTTTTATGCTGTAGTCATCAATAAAAGTGACAAAATAATGACAGCCTTTAATAGATGCAACTTTAGTAGTCCACACATCAGAGTGGATTAATTCCAATGGCTTCTTACTCTCTTGAACATGTCTAGGAAATGGTTTCCTTGCCTGTTTTCCAAATTGACAGACTTCACATACCTTATGCATTTCTGCAACCTTGAATTTTGGCAATCTTGCAACAATATTTTGGGCCTGCATTGATTTAAGTCGCTGTACATTAACATGACCAATGCGTTTATGCTAGATATCAATATCTGCAACTACACCGGTCCCATGTGCAAACATTGCTGCACTCAATTCAGGCATGTCCGCATCTAACGTAAACATCTTGCCCTTCTTCTTTCCTTTTGCTATCAAGCGACCGTTATTTTTCATATCCTCAACAAAGCATCCATGAGGATTAAATCTGACCTGCAAGCCCTGCTCAACCATTTGGCTAACAGAAACCAGGTTCTTAGTGATATTCGGGACATGAAATACATCAGACAGGTATTTCTTTTTCTCATCCTGCATAAACAAAGGAATTTTACCAATCTGCACAATAGGATGTGCAGTATCATCACCAGTCTCCACAAATCCTGGTTTTTTCATTTTCCTTGCATCCTGCATCCATTCTGCATGACCTGTCATGTGGTTTGACGCACCTGAGTCAACATACCACACATCATTGCTTTCTTCTGTACTTGTCACAGAATTGGTCACGTGCTGCACCATAAACAGATGCTCATTTCTGTCATCACCTTGTCTACTAGAAGATGCATAATTCCCTTGCTGCAATTTTCCATTCATGATGTCATTCTGCTTTTTGTAGCAGTCTTTAGCCATATGACCCATTTTACCACAGTAGTAGCTTTCAACATTGCTGTTTGCATTTTGGCCTCTCTGCCATCCACCACGACCTCTTTGGCTCCCCCTACCTCTAGAGTTACCACGTCCTCCTCCATAGGACTGGTTTTCTTGAGTTTGCTGCATATTCTGATTTCTACCACGGCCTCTAGATCGCCTCTAGATCGGCCTGCTCTACCTCTTCCAGCATTTGAGTAGAAGACAATTTCTTTTGAAGTTTATCCTGAAGAAGATGCACCACCATTTCTCTGCTCTTCAGAAATTAGAAGAGCAAACAACTCCTCAAAATCAGGAAATTTTTCACGGACGGCAATGGATGTCCGGAACTGTGCATAATCCTTTCCTAGACCATTCAAGGTCACAGAAACTAAATCATCATCTTCCACTGGCGACCCAATGGAAGCAAGTGCATCTGCAATTTTCTTCACCTTCATGTGGTAGTCATTGATGCTCATATTTTCTCTCTAAACATTGTGCAACTCCTGCTTGAGCTGCATTTTCCTGGCTTGCGTATTTGTGCTGTACATTTTTGCCAAAGTATCCCATGCCTCCTTTGGCGTACTTGCATCCTTAATATGCACAATCATAGAATCTGAAATACTGATAGACAGCCAGTACATAACTTTTCTGGCTCTCTCATGCCATCCCTTAAATGCCTGCATTTCCTGTTGATTGGGAACATTAGGAAGAACTGATTCTTCTTCATTTCTTGTAATGAACTCCCAATAGCCTTTTCCCATAAGGAAATTCATCATTCTAAACTTCCATGCTTGGAAGTTGTTCTTGTCAAGCTTTTCAGTGACAATCTGTGAAAGAGAATCAGACGCCATTACAGAACACTGCAAAATATTCTGTTACTGCAAAAAACACACCTTTTGCCTCACACGGGCAAATTTGCAAAACTGACGAAAGTGGTATTTGACCACACAGTCACTTCCTAGTGATGATTTTGCATCAACAGGTAGTAAGGATGATTCTGCAACTCCCAGTATCTCTGCGCACTGGCATACAATGCAATTTTTGCAGTAACTTTTCACCGACCTACAGAGCAGTGGTCGCACAACAAAAACAGGCCTTTTTCTCAATGCTTGTGGAGAACTTCCGCCTCCAAAACGGGCCCTGAAATGTCCTTGAATCAGAAAAATAAAGTCACCAAGGGCTTTGCCCTTGCCCACAGCATATATTGCCCTCTCGCCACAATGCACTCTTGCACTTTCCGGCTGTGCTACCTGCAGAGATTTGCTCCCAAACTCGAAAAAGGAAAGCAACACTGGTCCTCTTACCAGGACACTGTGAACTTGGTTTGCTTTCTTGAGCTCCTTACCACGAACCACGCTCTGATACCATGTGAAGATAGTGGGAGAGAAGGAAGGAGTCTCACTTGCGGCTTTCTCACATACACAATGGGGGAATACACACAAAGGTGGAGGCTGAAAACAGTTTTCCTCTTCTTAGTTGTGAAAGCCAAAAGAACTCAAGTACAAAGAAATAGAAGAATCCTATTTGTGGATCTCAAACCAAACTCAGCTAGCTAAGGTGGCATACTAACTGAGCCACGAACTAGAGTACATAAGGATAGCTGTCATCCAGCTACTATTCATGGGCGGTGTACCAACCGCATCTGCAGCTAACAAGTCGGTGACATAAATGCACAACGGTCACCCTGGCATATCGCGAGTGGAGCTCGATATCTCAACATACCTATGTTTGTGTGTGTGTGCTTGTGTGTCCATGTGTGTGACCACCTATATGGTGAGTGTGCCTGTAGTAGGTGTGATTGATGATGTGTCAGTCAGTAGGTGTCAGTGTGGAAGGTTCTAGTGGATGATTGAGAAATTCATGGAGAGATCAATGGAGTGATTTGTGGATCTAGGATGCTCTCTCTTGAGCTCACATACAATGTATCACTGGCCTATATATTGGTACTTCCTCTCACGAATAAAGTACACTTTCTCCTTCATTGTTGATCTCATCATGTCTTCCTTTCAGTTCCTTCATTTTCTAGCCTTCATTTTTTGCCACGTGTCATCACCTCCTTCATCTTCTCCATCTTCTTCCATATTTCCTCCCTTCTCTCCAAAACTTGCAAAGCTTGGTTCTCCTACCACACGCGACCATTTTTGAAATGCTTTCAGCAGTAGACTCCTCTAGTAGGGGCGAACCTACAGCATCAAGCATTTAGATAGACATGAGCTACATACGCCGTGCCGACACTATTTCTATCCGCTGATCAATCGCGCAATTCCAGAGATAGAGAATACACTTCTCTAATTCCTTCCAGCCACAATTGGTCGATGGTATAAGACATCTTGGGTACAAGCCTGAGACCATTTGGTCCACTGACCAAGGAGAATTCTGCAAAAAGATAGTCACTTTTCATCAACGTTTCCCGAACAAAATTGTGCTATTTCGCTCATGCTTCATACTAGAAACTCTCCTCAGTAAGAGCTTTCATTGCACTATAAATGCCCCTTTGTTGCTGCTCAAGACAGGTCAAATTGGATCCTCTAGTTTTTGTTTTCTCAATTTGGGATAACTTAGAAATCTTGGTCAAAGCTTGACTTTTCTAGAAGTCTCTCATCTCAAAAATTTTCTTCTATATGTGTTTCAGTTGCTTGAAGTGATAGATCTTGAATTGACTAAGTACTGACTTCAATATGGACCGTCGAAGTATCATGGTATTTTTCATATTGAAGTGGTTTATAGTCAAAGATTTGACTATCTTTATGAAAACTATGCTTTGCATGATGAATGCTTGCTTCAACAAATTTCTCATTGAGGGGGGGTCGCAACCCTCTCACATTTCATGAGTTGATAGGGCTTTTGTTACAGGAAGAGCATACACGATAAAATATGGCCACACGTGCAGGTGAACATGCCATGCTTTCCAAGTTCAAGCCAAAAGGGAAAGGGAAGCAGCATACCAATCAGCCTGCAAATAATCAGCCCAAAGCTAATTTTGGACAGCCTTCACAATCTGTGACTCAACCCTCTGTCTGAGCTGTCGGGTCACAGGCTCCGCGTCACGGTCATGTCGAGGTCTTGCCTCGTGGGGGTCTATGTGATCTGGCTGAAAGAACTCCATGATAGAGCTCTAAGAGGTATTAGTCGAAGGAGAAGTTTGCTCATGTCTCCGTGCTCGCAAAATCCTATTGCGGTGTCTGAGCATCTCATGAATGAAACCAGCCAAGCATCGCTTGTCTGGGTAGGAGAAAACAGGACACCTGAAGGTGAAATGCTCCTCTGTCTCAACCTCCTGCATGTCACACAGTGTGCATATGCGCCTCTCCTTGGGTAACCGCTCTGCTCAGCCGCTCTAAGTGTATGATGAAACTACCTCAACAGGGGACCCATCAAATGTGAAATGCTCATCACGCATGACGACTCGAGATGTATTGAAGATCATAACCTTGGTTTTACCCAAGTTGACCTTCAAATCATGAGACTCACAAAAGGACTGTAGTGCATCCAGGTGTCTCTGGAGCCCCTCTGCTGAGGAAGACAAGAGAGCCACGTCATCTGCATAAAGTAATATCCGGATCAGCGTGCCCGCGGGAGAGCAGCCTACCCACCCTATGCCTGCATCACTGTCTCGAGCTCGTTGATGTAGAGGCCAAACAAGGTAGGTGATAATGGGCACCCTTGTTTGACCCCAATAGTGCTCATGATCTCGTTTGTCCATCCAAATCCTATCCGGACTTTGCCTGAAACTTGCTCATAAAGTGTCATGACAGCCCAAATGATCTCCTGGTCGTAACCCAGATCATGTAGGCGTCGTATGAGGCAGGCTCTCCGAACGGTGTCAAATGCCTTGCGGAAATCCACAAAGCAACAGTACACCCTTTGCTTCCGTGCCCTCGCCTCCTAGATATACATCTGAGCGCGCGAATGTGGTCCATGGTCCCATGATCCCGCCTGAAACCGGCCTAGCCCGTTGCTCTGAGTCCTCGACACTCCGTAAATCTGCTGACCTCAGAATCAAGTACTGATGCATAAATCTTGGACATGGCATGTCCAATCATAATGGTCCTGTAGTTCTCTGGGTTCATGGGATCCCCTGTCTTGTGGATGGGTGAGATAGTGCTGATGTGCGTGGAAACCCCAAGCAAACGGCTTCATTAAATAGCTTGGCTAAGATCGGGGCTAGGAGGTTAATCCCATATGCAATGAACTCAGTGCATAGTCCTCATGATCCTTCGCTCGGCCATTATGAAGTTTCATTATGGCATCCTTTACCCCCCCCCCTAGTGAAGAGGGTGCAAAATGTGGGGCGTGGCATATGTGATAGGTTAGGGGTTGGCTGATCATAGAGCATGCGTGCATAATCAGACCACACTTGAGTGTCAGTGAGTGGTGTGGTGGGGGGGACTGTCCCTCTAGAAATCTCTGCCAGAAGTCCTTAGAGTTGTTACTGAACAGAATGTTCAGTAGCTCCTCCTCGTTCCGACGCACGAAGTCAAGTTTCTTCTTTCGTACTAGACGGCGGTACTCATGTAGCGTCTCTGGTTCGCTCGAAAGGCTGTTTTTTGTTTCGAATCTGAGATGACGGCGTAAAGCCTTACACTCATCATCGTACTAGCTATTATAGGGTACGATTCCAGAAGGGGGTGAGCGGGTGGAGTGGGTGGTGTGGGGAAAGGCGTGAAGAGCGGCCTCGTGTAGTGAGCGAGTGACTAGGGCAACACGGTCTTCTAGTAAGGGTATAAAGTCAATGTATGTGAAAAGTATGTATAGAAGGCCAAAGTTAGTAGGTGAGTGATCGCGAACAAAGCGTATATCATGGTAAGTGGAGTAAGAGCTCAACGGGGTAGAAAGTGATGTGCGGCGGGGGGTAGAAATGCTAAAGAAAAGATAGGAGGGAGAGGTGATATGGTAAAGTCTATGATGCGAGATGTGAAGGCAGGGGATCCCGTGATGTAGCCCTCAACACTAAAGCCTCCCCCATGTGGAAAGCAAGTGAAGCGACCTGATGCAAGCCATCTGTCAAGACCATTATAGATAATGAGATCATGCATCCTGCCAAGGTCTAGTAGGGCCTGCCCATAGGATGTGAACGGTCCTCGTCTGTCAGCCGAAACTCATAGCATACCTGCCTCCTCAAGGTCAATGTCTGGCAATAGAGTGGAATCATTCCTGAAGTCGAGGAGTGGTGCCTGATGAGCACCTGTTCTTGCGTTGAAGTCCCCAACTAGGAGGACTTCCAAGCGATTAGAGAAGTCAACAATGGACTGATAAAGGGCAGCAAATGGGGATGTCTCATCCTCCCCTCAAATATCTCTGGCAAAGCGGGAGGTCTCGGGGGGGAAGTAGCAGACTGCGATAAACAAATCTCGGCTATCCATGTGTCGGATCCGAATCCAAAGAAACCTAGAGTATGAATCTCTCTGCTCCACTGAGATGGTCCCCAAAAGTGTAGATCTGTAAAGGATTGCGACTCCTCCTGATCCTCAAACCCTCTTGTATCCCTCGTCTCATCTCTGTAGGCAGACTCCCATGTATACCCGCTGACTACTCGTAGTGGGTGCTCTGGACTCTGATGTGTCTTTGTGTAAAAAACTATGTCGTGACCTGTATAGGATTTTGAGAAGTTCCCTGGTTCTGTCCATAAGGTACCTTACAGTTCCAGATGGTACAGGATAGGGTCTCAGATGTCTGGGTCTCATAGACTCCGCTCCCCTATGTGGGAGGAGAGGTGGGTGCCCGACGGGGGCCTGTAAGGAGTCGTCCATCTCGTACTACTGCCCACTTCCCCTCTTTACAGGCCTGATCTCGCTGCTGCAACAGGAAACGCATCTCCTCAATCTGTAGTGGAGTGAGGTTCTCGTCCACGGAGATCGCTGGCTGGTCTTGTAAGGTTGACCAACGACGTAAAGCCGAAAGTCGTGCCTGGGCGTCATGGAACCAGATAATAAGGGACTGCTCTCGGTTGGGGTCCCTCCCAACCCGCCATGCTCTCACAGTCCTGTGCTTAGTCGCCCCTAGGGTAGTGGTCACGAAGGCTTGCACAACTGCCATTGGGGAAGCCTCAGTGCGGGGAATCCCACGTACTCTGTTGCTGCTCCAGGAGGGTAGCCGAAATGGTTACCCTTGCAGGTTCCCGTTTGGCTACGTCGACCCATCTAGACGTCTCCTCCATGGCAAATTGCATGCTTGCAATTTGTGCCTCCACACCTGGGGTGCTCCCTGGGATTGTACGTACAGCAGTGACCTCCTGTCGGAGCTGTGAGATCTCCTATCTGAGCCCCTGAATAAGATCAGCTGGGACTCGGATAGCTTGAGACTGCTCCTGTATGAGTCGTGCCTGCTCCTGGGTGAAGCATGTCTGCTCTTGTGCGAAGCGTGACAGCTCCCTCTCGCACTCTCGGATGCTCTAGACCTCCATCAACAAATACTCCCAAGCCTCTGATGGGTCAGCTCATCCGTGCTCTAACGAAAAGTGATAGGACTGTGGCCTGAAAGTGTGAGGAAGAGACTGGAGGCTAGGTGATGACTGGGTAAGATGGATGTGGTATGGCGATGATGAGGCAATCCCAGCAGGGTGAGGGAGTGTGGGCTAACTAAGAGGCAGAGGGGAGAGAAAGATCGAGTAGTGTGGAACAGTGTACGACCCCTCCAAAGTAGGTGTCATAGTCGGAGAGAGAACTATAGCGGGAGAAGAAGGGAGAGATGGTGTCAGTGACAACCCCTCTATCCTAGGGGAGGATGGGGCAATCAATGTCATGGGTAGGGGTATATCAGAGCCAGTAGCCGTAATAGTAGAGGCTGTGGGCAGAAGTGGAGCTGAAAGTGGAGCTAGAACTGGAACTGGAACTAGAGCTGACGCTGAGGCTGGGTATGAGGATGTATCTGATGTAGCTGAGACTGAAGCTGAAGCTGTGAGGCTGAGGCTGTGGCGGAAGTGGGTCCCGCCTTTGCTTTAAAAATTCCACTCCAAGTCCACTTCGGTTGTATCGTGCGTTCACATCTTCGAGTTTTAGCTGAACAGGGTCAGAATAGGTATAGAGAATGCAAGGAAAACCTTAGAAGAGAAGCTTTAGTTGAAGCGCAGTAGGCATCCCTCTATTTAAGAGAATGGTGGACGGGCAAAGGCAACGGGGAAAACAAAGGGATGTTCAGGATGCTCAGGAAAAAACACGCTCAAGAAAGCATTAAAGAACTCAATGTTGGGGGGCAGACACTAAGCAACCAGGACCAGATTCTACAAGCGGTAGCGCAACACTTCCAAAGATAGTGGGGGAACCAGAAACCACGTCTGTCAGGAAGCAAGAAGCAGCGGAGCTGTGTAGTCAAGCCCGTCCTAAAGCGGTAGCAGGCTTTGACACGACCTTCCTGGAAAGGGAGGTCACAATGGAGGAACTAAAGGCAGTAGCAAATCAAATGGCAAAGGGGAAGACACCATGGGAAGTTAGCCTTCCCATTGAATTTTTTCAGGTCTATTGGGAGACTCTAAGCCCTTTCCTTATGATGCTTTGGCATGAAACTATAGAGAAAGGATTTCTCGACTCTAGAATTAACACATGAATGATTAAGTTAATCCCGAAAGGAGGTCTGAAGGAGGAGATTAAGAAACGGAGACCGCTCACAATGCTGAGCACCTACTAAAAAATATTCGCCAAGGTATTAGCTCTTAGATTAAAAGGGAAAATGCAGGTCTAGATTAGAGAGGAATAAAAAGGCTTTATACAAGGACGACACATTCCTGAAGCAATCCTCAAGCTGTGGGAAGGACTGGAATATGCAAAAGAGCATGGGCAGGAGGACATTTGCTTCATGAAAGTCGACTTTGACAAAGCCTACGATAGAATGGAATGGGGCTTCATCCTCCAGTCCCTACAGGACATGGGAATCGGACCTATCTTTAGGAGCTATGTTAGCGCATTGCTACGAGGGGCAAAAGCGAAAGTGAATGGCAAAACATCAGATGCTTTCTCTCTAAAGAGGTCCATCATACAAGGCTGCCCTCTGTCTCCACTGCTCTTCGCCATAGCGGCTGACTCACTAGGATGGCTAATTCAAAGAAAAGTCAAAAAAGGGAGCATCATGGGCATCCAACTAGAAGGGAACAAAAAAATTGTGTGCTAGCAATTTGCTGATGACACGAATTCACCCCGGCAAATGGTAGACTCAGTGCTGAGCTACCTCAATACCTTTTGTCTAGCTTCTGGGTCAAAGGTCAACCACATCAAGACTGGAATTTTTGGCACAAGATCACAACCACCAAATGCTCTTCTAGCAATGCGGTGCAAAGTAATTAAAGAGGGTGAGGTTTTCATGTTGCTCGGAATCCCAATGGGCTTCAGATGCTCAAACAAAAATAGGTGGGAATGGGTCACAAAAAAAATAAAAGAGAAGATCTCAAAATGGCAAATGTCTTCAACCCACTCTTGCCAGGAGAAAGTTTGTTCTTCTAAACCACTACATCTACCCTTCAGTGATCTACTTTATTTCCTACTGGTTCCCATCAAAGAAAGCACTCAATCAGATCAATACACTCTTCAAGACCTTCCTATGGGGAGGAGACTTGGGGCAAAGAAAGACGGCCAAGGTGCAGTGGAGATTTTGCACAATGCCCAAAGAGAAAGGAGGCTTGGGAATAGTAAATGTGGAAATGTCAGCAGCAAGATTCATGACACAATGCATCATAAAGACCTTTGAGGCACCTCACAGTGACTGGGCCTTTCTGGTGAGGAAAAACATCAAAAGTCTCAAGCCCGTTAGATGTAAACAACACTGGAAAGATCTCCCTGAAGGCACAACGGTCTTCAGTAGGGAACCTTTTGTGGCTAAAGGGTCTGAATTATGGGAGGGGATGTGAAAAGCGTGGGAAACTCTCAAGCCGCATCTCCTTGGGAAAGGTTTTTCGAGGAAAACATGAACCTTTTGTAGCTAGGACTCTATCTAGTTTTCGATTATCCTGAATTCGTCTCCCACAGAAAAACACTTCGTCAAAGGGGCCCTCCGTCTTAACAAAAAATTAGATGCTGGCAGGACTTGTGGGACAGGCCAAACAGAAAGTGGAAGAGTGATGAGGAGGTAGCAACAAAATTCAGACTAAACCGGTTCGATACCTGCCTAATCAAGGAATGACAAAATTTGTGGGATGTGGAATCTCTAGCATGGATGGGAGGAAGGGCCAAGCCTTCGATTAGACAATTCAGATGGGCGGGACAAAATCAACTCAGGCCAGTGCCCATCATTCTTGAACACCAAGAGGAACTAATTGCACATCTCAACCGAAAATGGATAAGACGGGACTCGGCGGCAAAATGGGAAAGGAGGTTTGAAAAGATGTGGGACAAGGAAATCCTAGAAAAACAATCGTGCTTGATATGGCTCATCGTACGCAAGGGAGTCTGGACATCGGGTAAATCCCGAAGTATTGGGCGACGGGACGAGAAGTGTGCAAAAGGGAGACAGGATATTCCCCACCTCTTCATGAATTGTAGATACGCAAGCAATGTTTGGAACCTCACGAGAAGACAAATAATGGGTGTTCCCATGCATTATGCATAGCTACACTTGGGAGACACTCCATCAAGAGCACTGGGCCACTGGCAAGTAGTACGAGCGCAAGCGCTTTGGGTGTTATGGACTCATAGATGTTTTGTTCATTTTCAAAATGATTTTATTGATGCTGCTCTCATGTTACTAACGTGGTGGCTGGACATGGTTGATGCTTTACCTCCTTTGGAGTCACCTCCTCATACATGTGAAGGATGCACACTTGGCAAGATCATAGGTTTCCCTTCAAGAAAGATGGTGCAGTAAGAGCTGTCCATAAATTACAGCTCATTCACAGTGATGTCTGTGGTCCCATGAGGACTCCTGCGTTGGGTGGATATCTATTTTTGTCACATTTATTGATGACTATTCCAGATACACTTGGGTGTATGGTTTGAAGGAAAAATAGGAAGTCTTTCTTCGTTTTCGACATTTTGTTGCCAAAGTTGAAAATGAGACCGGGCTCAAGGTACAGACTTTATGCGCAAATAGAGGGGGGGGGAGAATATTTCACATGATTTTCATGCATATTTGAAGAAAAGGGCATCAGTCATCAACTTACAATGAGGCTTACTCCTCAGCAAAATGCTTCAGCTGAGAGGAAAAACTGTACTCTCATGGACATGGATAGATGCATGCTTACAAGCAAGAAACTGCCTCATAAATTTTGGCTTGAAGGTCTTATGTGTGCCAATTATGTCCTGAATCGTGCTCCGACGAAGGCTTTAAAAACTATGACACCATATGAAGCTTGGTATGGGAAGAAGCAGTCCGTGAATCATTTCCATGTGTTTCGTTGTGTAGCATATGCACGTATACCCAAAGAGCTTCGTCATAAGCTGGAAGACAAGCACTCAAATGCATTTTTGTTGGGTATAGCGTGGAAAGCAAGGGATATCGTCTCTATGATCCTGCCACACGCAAGATCTTTGTTAGCAGAGATGTGATCTTTTCTGGCAATTCAGCTCATACACATGCTGAATTTGATATGCCAGCTACTTCACACTCCGCTGATGTGTTTGAAGGTTTCTTACCCATTGCTTTGCGTTCTAGAGCTGATATGCCTGCTGAAAATCAGGATTTAGAGCAAGTCCCTCTTGTTCCACATGCCCCAATTTAGCCCCAATTCCACCACAAGCAGTAGCTGATGCAGTTAGGCAGGAAAGGACAGAAATACAAGCAGAAAAATCAGTTCCACAAAGGCTGCTCCAAACTCTCAAGGAGAGTAAACTTGATGTTCCTTTCCCTGGCAAAACTCGCAGTGCAACCACACATGAAGAGGGGACACATTTTCTTGATTCAGGCTTTGCAGGTACACTTCTAGATGAAGAAGAGCCTGATTCTTTTGAAGAGGCTAAGGATAATGTGCATTGGATGAAAGCCATAAAGGATGAGTTGCAGTCCATTGATAAAAATCAGACCTGGAATCTTGTGGATTTGCACCAGGGAAGCATGCCATAGGTACCAAATGGGTTTTCAAAGTAAAGAGAAAGCCATATGGATCAATTGACAAGTACAAGGCAAGGCTGGTTGCAAAAGGCTATGCTCAGCAAAAGGGCATTGATTATGAGGAGACATTTGCTCCTACTTTCAGGATGACTACAATCAAATTAGTTATTGGCATCGCTGCACATTTTGATTGGAATCTACATCAGTTGGATATAAAAACCGCTTTTCTTAATGGAGACTTGTTGGAAGAGGCTTATGTAAAGCAACCTCCAGGCTTTGAGGTATCAGGTAATGCACATAAAGTATGCAAGCTGAATAAAGCTTTGTATGGGCTGAAACAGGCTCCACGTGCTTGGTACTCAAAGATTGATGCATTTCTGACCAGCAAGGGTCTTAGTAATAGTCCAACTAAGAGTACCCTCTACATCAAGAAGGATGGGGGGGATATTGTGGTCATCATTCTTTATGTAGATGATTTGCTTCTCACTCGGTCTAATGAAGGAAAATCGCAGATTTCAAGGCTGAGTTGAGAGCCACTTTTGGCATGTCAGATTTGGGCATGCTTCATTTTTTTTTTGGGATCCAGTTCATACAAGAGAGGTGGCATCATTATGTTTCAATCTAAGTATGTGTTGAAGCTTTTGGATCGGTTCAAAATGCAAGATTGCAAGCCTACAGCCACTCCCATGGAGCCAGAGCTAAAACTTACCATGTACCGGTTGATGCCACACTTTACAGCCACGCTATTGGATGCCTCATTTATTTGTGCAATACTTGGCCTGATATTCAATTTGTAGTTTCACAAGTGAGCAAATACATGCACAGCCCAAAGACTTTGCATTGGCAGGCTGTAAAACGTATTTTCCGTTACTTGCAAGGCACTAAGTCTTATGGCTTGATGTTTCCCAGGGGGAGTGGCTTGCAGATGCGTGCTTACAGTGACTTTGATTGGGCTGGAATTATGATACTAGGCAGTCCACAAGTAGCAATTGTTTCTTTTTGGGTCATGCTTGCATTTCTTGGTTGAGCAAGAAACAAACTAATGTGACTACCTCCTCATGTGAAGCTGAGTACACGGCAGCTTTCACAGCAACAGTTGAGTATGTTTGGCTGCGCCGTTTATTTGTTGATCTTCATCTCTCATTGGAGGGTCCTTCTCCGATTCTCATTGATAGTCAGAGTGCTATAGCGGTGGCCAAGAATCCTGTGTTTCATGCTTGCACAAATCACATTGAGGTTCACTATCATTATGTCAGAGAGAAGTTACATGCAGGAGAGATCAGTATGATCTATGTGTCCACACATGACAATGTTGCAGACATATTCACCAAAGCACTTCCACGTGAGAAGTTTGAGGCATTTCGCAGTGCCCTGAACTTATCTCCTTTTGGTGATTGATCATTTCCTTGTACATCATCACATTGGCACTGCAACGGGGTGGCGGAATTATATCAATAATTCATGGCAGTGACCAATGTATGACTAATAAGTAGGTTAGGGGAACATTTCCCTCATTAGAGGTTTTTTCCCCTAACTACAGTTAGTGGGTTGGTTAGGTTTTGTCACATAGACAAAACCTGGGCTTGTATTGTTTTCTAATCTCATTCCAATACAAATGTGTGTGGCTCTCTTGCTCTCCTTTCTTGCACACTCTTGCTCACATTGCTCACCTTGGTCTCATTGCATTCCTTCACAAAAAGTGTTATCAAAAAGCAGTTTACCTAACTTTGCACAATCTCTAGCATCCAATTTGTGTTCCTGAATTGAAAGAATATCAATAGATTCAGAGTGATTCCTGGATGGAACTGATTATGAATCACGTGCCTGCGGCGGCAAGCGATGAGGCACACCACGAAGGTCCTATATGTTCCTACTAACAATCCTCATTGGCAAGAGGAAGCAAGGTGGAACATCTTACCCGATCTAGTGAAAAACCCTCTCTTGGGAAAGAGACCTCCTGCCATAAGATCTAGAAGAGAAAGGAAATCCATGGGGGACAAAACCTCCACGTCTAAAGAAGGAGACGCCTTGTCAAAAAGAATATCAGTAATTGGCTCACCAAAAGTAGAAGGCACAAACTCTTCATCACCAAAATCATCCAAGTTGGGAAAAAAATTCATGTGAAACAATCATGGTGCCGGGGTGCATAGAATCCCCAAACTCGAAAAGGGCGAAAAGGCAAAAGCAACCCCCTTCCAAACTATCCTCGCTTGTCTACAATCCCATAACCAATGCTGGATAAATTCCACTGTCGACATGCAACGAGGACAAGTAGCATCTGCTCCAAATCTGGATCTCCAAAGGTTCACTGCAATCCTTGCATGAATAGAAAACCAAAAGAAAAGAGTGACTTTTCTATTCCTGAGGGATTTCCAAAGTCTCTTCAAGAAAACTCTCTACATGTGAAGATCCAGGCTTTCGCAAGAATGCACAATGGGCCATCCAATGCGGACCAGAATCAATCAGTCTGGTTAGAGTAACCAGCCGGTTACTTCATCTAGTTACTGTCAAAAAAGAAAAAAAAAAGACAGTTGTTTGCAGAGACAGTTCTGGCCATCAATTTTCACCTATCTGTCAGACCTTTACTGTTAAAAAAGCAGCAGAAAGGCAGAGGAATCAGAGATTTGCAAAAAAGAGAAAATGTATGCCTTTGAGCATTGGAAAGATGACTCAAATGCATTCTGAGTGCTTTTTGCAGCAGCCAGAAAAGGGGCAATACAGTTGTTGATGCTTTGGCAACTTTGTGGGTATATGCTTTTGTTGGTAAGCTGAAGCATTATGGAATGAAGAAGAGTGAGGTCCTTAAGTAGGCACCTCATACATGCTCACTGACATCACTGATGACTTCAGAGCTCCACAATCATCTCCTCAATCTACTCCTAGATTCTCTCAATCATCCTATGTGGCTTTCCACCACCTAACTGTGCTTGTGGGCACCTAACTGTGCCTCTAGCACTCACACATAGAAACCAAGGTGTGCCTGAGGCATACACCTTGAGATATCCCATCAAACCCCCCCTCAAGGGAATGCCTCAGGCTATGTCAAGGATACATCTAGTCTCATAGTTTCTCATGCCATCTCATGGTGGTCAAGGATAAATCTATGGCTAGGTTCTCATGCTAGCAAGGGTTCCCATGGGTGTAAGGTAAACAAAAGGGATACAAAAAGACCTTCCAATGGTTATCTCCCATGCATGTACATGCACACAATGTCTGCAGGAGGTACCATGGAGCAAAACATACACATGGCCTACATCATAAGGTGACCAGAGGTGTTTACAAAACACACAAAACACAATAGTTTATTTCATTCATTTTGGAGGACTATCCAGGCTGAGTACCTTGACATAAAAAGAGAGATCTGGAACATACATAGAGATGATTTAAAATACATAATCTTCAAAGGATGCCTCATCTTGTGGAGGCAAAATATCCATGTCAAGGCAAGGTCTTACCACATGGGCAGTGTCTAGTGCCTTATAAGATGGTACCATGATAAAAGAAGTAGAACAAGTGGATCTGAAAATCATATCCTTCAAGAGAACAATTATCTTGTCATCTCCATAGTTGTGTAGAGAAGCATATCTTAGGTATCTGACCTTCATCTTTTTCTTGTACTTGGAGTCAAATGCCATGAGAGGGTAGATCTCTGTCTTTGTAGTTGCTTCCTTTTTGGCAACCATTATTTTGGCAATCTTCAACAAGGAAGCCATGTTGGCATTTTCTTCCTTTGTAGCATAACAAGACATTGCTTTATGTTTAGGCTTTTCACATATTTTGCATAAGCAAGCCATGAGAGGGTCTAACCCAGGTATTGGGCAGTGTCTTCTCTCTTACAGGGCTTAGAATAACAACTAAAATGCTTCAAAATATAAGCATTTAATGTAGCAAAGTCTTGTGACCGAATTTCATACTACAAATCAATGATGCTTTCACTTACATGCTTCACAGAGGTGGCTAAGATGAAAGCTTTCCAATCAAAACCAGGTATAGCAACTCAAAGCAAAACTGAAGCCACAGTTGTACTGATGTTATTGAAAGTTTCAAAAAACCAGAAATGCTTAGAATAGCATCTTATGTAGCATCATCTTCAAAAACTTGTCAAAACTGTCAAAACCAAAAGACTGAACTTGGAGGGCTTGTAGTTTACTCTTCAGAGCAAAGGAAAAGGGGCTTTCTAAAGCAAAAGAAAGCTCACATAAAGGTGAACTTCTGGTGCAGAGGTCTGAGGAGATTTCGCGACTTTGCTGGCTGAAGCGTCTTCAAAAACGACTGGTTTTTCTCTGTTTTTACCTTGAATATGCAGCCATTGCTGCTCAAATTTCAGCACATGATAGCTCTAGGTATGGACTACCTCCCCCTGAAAGGAATTAGAGAAGTGATGGGGAATGCAAAAGGAATTTTAGGCTAATCTCCATAGCTCCTGCGAGCTTCCCCTCCTCCCCCGCCGTACCTCTACCTCCCCCTAGCCTCTCCTTGCCTCGCCTCTCCCGCCCCTACCCCTCCGCCCTCACCTCCCCCCTCACCCCCACCTCGCTCCGTCCCCCTTGCCACGCTCCACCCCCCCCGTCCGCTACCCCCCTCCGCTCCCCCCCGCCCCGCTACCCCCTCCGCTCCACTCCGCTACCCCCCTCGCTCCACACCCCCCCGCCCCGCTACCCCCTCCGCTCACCCCCGCCCCGCTACCCCCCTCCGTCCCAGCCCACTACCCCCGCCCCGCTACCCCCGCCCTGCTACCGCCCTAGCCCGCTACTGCCCCAGCCCGCCCCGCTACCCCCGCCCCGCTACCGCCCCAGCCCGCTACCCCCTCGCTCCACTCCGCTCACCCCCGCTGCCAGCCCGTCCCCTCACCCCTCGCCTCCCGCCCCGTCCCCTCCCGCCTCTCCGCCCTCCCGTTTCACCTCCGCCTTCCCCTCCCGCCCTCACCCCCGCCCCCCCCGTTCATTTGTCCCACCCCGCCCCCTCCGCCCCTCCATTCCACCCCGCCCCCCATCCGCCACCTCGTCCCCGCTCCGCCTCTCCCCCGCCCCCGCTTCCGCTCCCGCCGCCACTTCACCAGTCTCCCGCCTCCACGCCTTCACCTCGCGCCACCTCCGTTCCCGCCACACCCAGGCTCCACCCTCCCGCTTCTACCCCCCCCGTTTTTGGGTGACAGCCTCTTCCTCATCGGTAGCCTCGCAGTTTGTCTTGGCGGTATGGCGGCTCCCTGCCCGGAACCGGAGGCCCAGACGGTCCCTCCCTCTCCAGATGCCTACCGCGTCATCCTGACTGAGCAGCAATCATCTCGGGTTCAGGAGGTTGCCAATGACTTTGCTCTTACATCAGTCTACGGCAGAGTCATTGGACATTCCCCCTCCAGATCAGCCATCAGGGACTGGCTCCAGTCCACTCTCATGTTAGAGGACGGCCATATTGTGGAGGTGGCCCTTATGGGAAGGGGCATCTTCTGGCTCAAACTCTCCAGTGCGAAAGCTGCGAGCAACCTGATTGCTGGCTCCCCCACGTCAGTGGACGGAAAGATTATCATGATAGTCCCATCGTACCAATTACACCATAGCTTCTGTTGGTGGTTGGACCCATTTGCTCCCTTCTCTCACTCTAGCTTGCAACCAACGTGCGACTCCTCGACGGATTCAGCGCAGCAGATTTTGATGCCCGGTTCCGTATACCTCGCCATCCAGTGACGCTAGTTTTTCCTGGTCTTGCTGCTGAGCTGCGGCCGATTGTTAGGGACCTGGGCTCCCACTTCGGCTGGGTTATGCACGATACTTTCGCCGATGCGGTGACTACGGCAGGAGCCCCCCGAGTCCGTGTGGTTGTGGCGGATCCTGCGACTCTCCCGGCAGTGATCGAGATCGTGACAGGTGCCGGCAGCATCACCCAGAGCATGGTAGTCACCGGACAGCCAGGATAGTGTCTGAGGTGTCACGGCTTTGGACACCTGGCGGCTGCCTGCCCACGTTTCGCCAGCTCTTCTCGGCCCCCCCCGCCTCCCCCCTCTCCGCCCCCTCCTCCCCCCTCCGGACAGCCACGCCAGGAGGAGCAGAGGCAGCCGGAGACCGGACCAGAGATAGCTGGCGGCTGGACTGAGGTTAGAAGAAAAAAGGGAAAGAACAAGAAGATTTCTGATAAAGGCAAGGAGGCAGAGGTTACCCCGCCTGTAGCTGCACCTCAGAGACCCGATAGGCAGCCGCCCCAGGGACTTGGGAGAGCATCTTCTTCGACGGTAGCCCGCCCTCCACAGCCTCAGGTCCCCCTCTCTTCCTCTCCCCAGCCTCTCCCCATCCAGCCCCAGCCCATCCCCCAACGGCACCCCTTGTCTCCCGACCCGCAGCTTCAGCCCCCTCGTCCTCCTCAATCTTCTTCCCCTCCTTTTCAGCCCCAGTTCCAGTTGCAGCCCCATCCCTCCCCCCCCCCGCCTCTTTAAGTTCTCCCGCAAAGCTAGCTGCTCCGTCGGTTCCTCAGCCGAGGGCAGTTCCCGCTCCCCCTCCTCCTCCTCCTCCGCCAGCCGCCCCTGAGGAGTCTGAGCTGCCTATTCCCCAGCCTCCTCCCCCTCCCCCTCCCCCTCCGCTGGTAGGACACCCAGAGTCTACACCCAGAGTCTACACCACACCGGAGCAGGCTTCTCCGTCCGCTAGCCCCTCAGTGGCAGACTCTGATTGGCCTCAGCCTCAGGAGAGAGAGCTCCCCCGCGACTTTTACAGATCTGGCCCCTGGGACTACCTGGATGTGGCCAACCTCGGGACCTTCCCTGCTTGCCTCGACATCAGTATCTTCCTGCTCCGCAAAGGGGCGGATGGGAAGATAGCCGCCTTGGCCCCTAGGGATGGCCCTAGCTTTGCTTTCACGTTCCTCAGTGACGGCACTGAGACCTGGACAGACGACTCGGTCTGGGAGGCTCTCACGGAGCAGACGCATGCTCAGATTTGTTCCTGGATAGGCCCGTCCGGTGGGCAGCTTCTCGAGACTCAGTGGTCCGAGGGTGACGTGCGCCTGCGGTGGCGCTGCGCCGCCAAATGATTCAGACTGATTGTGATCCTCAGGCCCCCCCTGTCTTGGCCCCTCCCCCAAGATGTCAGAGCCTGGACGCCTCAGAAACTCCGTGCCTTCTACGGGATGTCCACCTCAGAGATCTCGAGCTGGCTCGAGAAAGCCTTCGTTCATGGTACCAAAGGCCTCTCGCCTTTGCTGAAGGTGTTGAAGGACGGGCAGGACGACCCCGCCTCCCCCTCCAAACCTTCCCATAAGCGCCAGCGCCTCTACTCCGAAATGTCAGCTTCTTCTTCAACCTCGACCGTGAGCAGACAGTTGTTCGCTGCCTCCCAGTCCTCACCATGAGCCTACACCTCGTATCCTGGAATGTGAACGGGTTTCACTCTTCTGGCACCCGTGGTCCCAGGAAGCTCATTTTGAGACAGGAACTTCAGCCAGCACTTCTGCTCCAGGAACACAAGCTTTCGGTGGCTCACTCCCGTAGATGTGGGAAGATCCTCACTGGTTGCTCTCACACTTATTGGGAGCCCTCGATCGGCGCACTGGGGAGGAGTGGTGGTGTCTGTACTTCCGTGGGAGAGCAGCTAGCCCAGGGAGTTTTCGGTCATGGCACGTTGATTCCAGGTCGTGCCCTTTGGGTAGGCCTGGAATTAGAGGGTTCCAGAGTTGGAATTCTCAACATTTATGCCCCCACAGATCTCCGTTGTAGAGCCACCTTCTGGAGGACACTTACAGGGATTCTCCCAGACATGGATTCCTGGATTGTTGGAGGTGACTTCAACAATTTGGAGACCTTGGAGGACTAGCAGGGCAGAGGACCGGAGTTTACAAGTATGTCTCAGGCAGAGCAGTCCGCTTGGGACTCTTTTATCTTTGCGACAGGAGGAAGGGACTGTTGGCGAGACCCGTCCTTCCGGCGTTGGCACGGGAGCTTGGACTTCTCGTGGGGTTTCCGCAGGGAAGGAGGCAAACTCCTGGAGAGGCTGGATAGATTCTATGTTAGTGATTGGACCATCAGCAGAGGCGGTCAGGCCGGTATAGTTCCAGGGACGACACTCTCTGACCATGCGCCGGTGCTCTTATCATTAGATTCGGCAGCTCAGACCCTTCCCCCCCGCTCATGCCGGATTCCCGACTCCATTTCCTCGAGGGAGGACGTGCGCAGCAGTATTTGCGATCTTTGGGATAGAGACTGGGGCGAGTGCGCGGACTTGGTTGATTCGGTGGCGCAGGCGTTGCAGGAGTCCAGCCAGATCTGCCAGCTCGCAGCCCTACAGGTTCGACAGGAGTGGTGGGGTAGAGAGAGAGCCCTTCGGAGAGACCTCGCCTCCATTCAGCGGCTCCAGCAGGCATCCCCGGGCTCGGAGGAGCTTCGGATCCAGGCCCTTCGAGCCAGAGCCCTTCTTGAGGAGACACTCCAGCATCGCTCAGAGTTTTCCTATCACGCCTCTCTCTCCTTCTGGGCTCGGAAGGGTGACCGGATGTGCAGGGAGTTCTTCAGGACACATGGCCATAGAGCTGCAGGTGATCAGCTTCGGAGTCTCAGGACAGCGGCGGGACACATCGTCACGGATCCGGGAGAGGTCTTGGGATTGGCCACCGACTTCTACAGGACCCTTTTTCAGCAGGAGCCGCTTGCGCCTCGCACTCGTCGTGCCCGTGAGGAGGTGTGGAGACACACTCCTTCCTTGGTCCAGCCTAGCATGCAGGCGACGCTGTTGGCACCGTTTACCATGGATGAGATGCTGGAGGCCTTGATGGCCATCGATCGACAGAAGTGCCCAGGTGAGGATGGGCTATCCCGGGCATTCTTCACCTCCTTCTGGGACGAGATCCATCAGCCCCTCTTAGCAGCTCTTCAGAGGATTTTCAGCAGCGGTTATATGCCAGAGAGCCTCTCCTCGGGACTGATTTGCCTCATCCCGAAGGGAGGAGATAGACAGGAGATCCGTCAGTGGCGCCCGATCACTCTCCTTACCACTGCCTACAAAATCCTAGCCAAGATGATCAGCGCCAGAGTTCGGCCTCTACTTCCAGACCTCATTCACGACACTCAGACAAGCTTTGTTCAGGATCGCAGTATCCTGGATAATGTCTTCACCTTTTCAGAGGCGGCGGAGTGGGCTCAGCACAGCGGATCACACCTTGCCATCCTACTTCTCGACTTTGAGAAGGCCTACGATCGGGTGGACTGGTCCTTTCTGGAGGGGACTCTAGAGCGGCTAGGTTTCCCAGCAGGTTGGATTCAGGGTATTTCAGCTTTGTACAGGACAGCCTCTAGCAGAGTCATCATTGGAGGCAGGATGGGTGAGCGTTTTAGCTTGGAGAGATCAGTGCGTCAGGGCTGCCCCCTTGCCCCTTACCTGTTTCTCTTCTTCACCGAGGCTATGACTTACTACCTCCGGGCGAGGTCCACAGGGATCAGGGGTGTTCGCCTTCCCCTCCGGGAGGACACGGAGCTCTTGGACTCGGAGTACGCGGATGACACAGCCCTGTATGTCCAGGACGATGAGTTGATGCTGGAGAGGGTGAGGATGGCCCTGGAGGTCTTCTGTTCGGCTGCTGGTGCGAAAATCAACTGGAACAAATCAGTTGGTTTCCTCATAGACCCCGGGGCGCGTTCTCAGTGGGGGAGGTTTTTGGGTTTCAGGTGGATCCCGCGGGGACAGACAGCTAGGTACTTGGGTTTTCAGGTCGGCCTGGACATCACGCCAGCTCAGCAGTTTCTCCCGGTGCTAGATTCCATCCGACAGAAGCTGGCTTTCTGGAGCACTGCTAAGCTTTCCCTTGCAGGTCGTGCCTTGGTAGTCAACCAAGTCCTCCTTGCCACGGCTTGGTATGTGGCTTCCTGTTGGTGTTTCTCGAGATCCAGTGTGGCACAGCTTAGGAGGCTGGTTCGGAACTTCCTTTGGTCCGGGGAGGATGGCCTCAGAGATACCAGAGCCAGGGTTGCTTGGCAGACAGTTATTCTTCCGCAGGCTGAGGGAGGCCTGGGAGTCATCGATCCAGAGCTGCAGAGTCAGGCCTTGTTAGGCAAGTTAGTCATCCGCGGTTTGACCCCGGGGGGGCAGACGTGGAAGATGCTACTTCAGCAGGGGGTCGGTTCTTGTCTCCCGCGACGAGGTGGAGAGTGGCTCCCGTCCCTCAGGTGGATCTTCACTTCCGCCCCACTTACTCAGCCCCGTTCCCCACTCGTTCGTAGCCTCCTCATGGTTTGGAGGCGGCTCCGCCTCAGTCTCATTCAGTCCCCTCCCTGCTGTCAGGAGGAGATTGATCGCCAACCGCTTATCTGGAACGATCAGGTCAGAGATGCCGAGGGCCTTCAGTTGGGGGAGAGATCACATATCAGGTGGGATGGTTGGATGAGGGGGCCAGCCCGGTCCCTTCGAGTTTGGAGGGACACGTACAGATATTTGGAGACGGCTGATCTCGCAGACGCAGCTGGAGGTGTTCGTGGAGCCCAGGCGAGACGCACGGAGATCGACGGCGCGATCCCAGCTGATTGGTTGGTTCCACCGGAGCCTCAGATCCTCATGCCTGGTGACGACCGTTGGCTGGGACAGTTCACCCCCCGTGGCATCCCATTGGTGGTCGCAGGACGTATGGTCGATTCCTCTATTTCTTTCTTCACGGTTATGGGGGATGGACGACTCAGGAAAGAGGATGCACTCATCGACCCCCTACTCCCATGGCAGAGGGTTCGGATCGTAGGCCTTTTGGGGAAGGTCTGGCATACCGACCCTAGCATTGAGCAGGATCAGCTGCAGCTTTGGCGACTCTGGCTCTGGGAGGGGCGGGCCTTGTCAGAGCTTGAGTGGGACCCAGGAGAGTGGAGCTGGCCAGAGGTTGTGACAGGACAGGGGCCGACCTCCTTCTTCGCCTACAGCACGACTTTGGGCAGGCGAGTTCTTGGGAGGATGCAGAGCCGCCCCCCCACCCAGCGGCCCAGCTGGTATGCATAGGGTATTTCCAGATTCTTTTTGCAGGCCTTCTGGAAGGCCTTGTGGGAGAGCTGGCAGCCGCAGAAGATCTCCTACTTCTTGTGGCTTCTCGCCCACAAAGGTCTTCCGGTGGGGAGCTGGTTGAGACAGATAGGCCAGGACGGACGCTGTCAGATCTGCCATGAGGTTGAGGAGTCACCAAAGCACTGCCTGTGGAGCTGCACTCGCGCCCAGGAAGTGTGGAGGTGGACTTTCGGGATTCTCACTCACGCAGCACCAGAGCTTGGCTTGATCACGTGGGGCGCGTTCTGTTGGTGCAGCACCGCACCTGGTCTACATCACTTATTTGAGGCATGCCAGCAGAACCCCACTTTCCTTATCACGCAGGGTACATGGGGGCTGCTCGAGGGTATCCCGCAGCACCTAGCAGAGGCGGATACAGGAGTTCAAGAGAGGCAGCCAGTCTGGGAGATTATCAGCAGCATAGCAGGGTGGCACATTTGGACCTTGCGTTGCGCGCAGATCCTCGGTGGCACCTCCTTATCGACTGCCCAGGTCATGACTGATATTTGGTGCGAGATTATTCATACCCTCAGAGGCCAGTGGGACCAGATTCAGGGAGATTCCCGGTCCGGTCAAGAGAAGCGGAGACGCTTCCTTCGGACTTGGAACACTCAGGGCCTCTTCTTCGAGCAGACCTCGCAGGGCCTTCGGTGGTGCTACTCACCACCCCGATGGCTGTTCATTCACACTCGCCTTATCCCGACGTGAGAGAGTGATTTATTGTGTTACCTTTTAGGGCTGTGTCCGATTTGTGAACGCAGCCCGTCAGCTACAAGCTGACCTTTTGTATCTTGTTCTCGAAGTAATATAATTAGCACTGTTTTTTCGGCAAAAAAAAAAAATTAGAGAAGTATGGAGTATGTTGAGAGAAAACACAGAAGCAACAGTCGACGAACTGCGTGTAATGGCGACGAAACGAGGGCGTCTTTCTTCAATTCCTTTCAGCCAGGGGTTCGTCCCTTCGAGGTGGATCTCCAGCAGGAAGGGCGTGGAAAATGGTGGAGAACCGGAGGAGAACAGGCTTAAGCAAACTTTGGGAAGAAGAGGAAGAGATGGTGAAGAAGAAGATGGAGAAGAAGATGATGTGGCAAAAATGGATCAAGGGGGATCAAATGGCTCTGATACCATGTTGGTAAGCTGAAAAGAAAGAGTAGAGTGGACACAAACTCAGAATACTTGCATTATGGAATGAAGAAGAGTGAGGTCCTTAAGTAGGCACCTCATACATGCTCACTGACATCACTGATGACTTCAGAGCTCCACAATCATCTCCTCAATCTACTCCTAGATTCTCTCAATCATCCTATGTGGCTTTCCACCACCTAACTGTGCCTCTAGCACTCACACATAGAAACCAAGGTATGCCTTAGGCATACACCTTGAGATATCCCATCCAACCCCCCCTCAAGGGAATGCCTCAGGCTATGTCAAGGATACATCTAGTGCTTTGAGTTGACATCCCATTACTAGCACAAGTTGTCACCTCTTGTTGAGGTACTTCCTTTTTGAAAAGCAAAGGCTAAGTGCATCAGTTGCTTACACAGTGTGTGTGAGAGAGTTGCAGATCTCAGACAAATTGCATAGAGATAAACAAAGAGAATGCCTACAGGGAGTTGATTACTCAGTTGGGAGAGGCAACAAGCGATCCCTTGTTTCGCAGGATGGTACAACCTCTTTTTGAGGGAAAGCCAGAGAAGCCTCCCCCTGGAGTAGATCAGGAAGAAGTGGTGGTGGGCAAAAAGAGGAAAAGTGCAGGTCCTCTTCCCAAGAAGAAGAAGGCAAAGCATCATCATAGTTCATCTAGTTCGTCTTCATCTTCTAGTTCTACCTCTTCACCCTCAACATCATCTCCTTCTTTGGGATCTTCAGAGTCAAAGAAGAAAAAGAAGAAGAAGAAGAAGAAGAAGAAGAAGTCCAGCAGGAAGGCAGAGACTAAAGAATTCAAGGACGGTGGGAAGTTAGTAAGATTTGTCACGTACAATGGCCAGTATGGCCAAGCTGAAAAGGCTATGCAGTTCATAAGGCAGTTTGATGCTACCTTTAGCCTGGAAAAGTTCAGTGAGTCCTCAAAGCTTCGTATGGTTGGTTTACACTTGACTAGTACACCCAGTGCATGGTGGATAGCTAAAACAGCCAACTATGTAGCCCCCAGGAAATGGAAGGACTCCAAGAAAGTTTTCTATGAACATTTTATTCCCAAATAGTTTCGGGATCATGTCCTTCTGGGTTGGGAGAGCATTCATATGGAAGCACAAGATACAGTTGAGTCTTACAACCAGAAATTTTGGGATGCATACTTGCAGGTTTTGCCTTTCAAGAATCTTTCTGATAAGACTCAACTCAGGAAGTACAGGGCCGGACTCACTCCAAAGATACAAGCCCAAGTGAACACCAAAGATATTAAAGAAATATCAGATCTTATGTCTTCAGCCAATGTGGCTAGTCTCATGTACATGCAGGATCCTACTAGTGTGCCTTCACTACGGGCAGGGTTACCGGGCGACAAAATGCTAGCGACCCCCAAGTTTGAAACAAGAGAGTTTCCCAAGGCTCAGAAGAGGGGACTTCAGCCTCAGAAGCCGAGGGGAAACCAAGTGCAAAAGCCCTAAAAGGGAAGACCACATTTTACCCCTGAACAGATTGAAACTTTCAGGAAAGAGGGTAAATGCTTTAGGAGCGGCAAAGATGTGGCTGCCCAATGCCCAGAAAAGCCTTCAACTTCGAGGGGAAAAGAGGCAGAGAAGCCACGGGGACCACAAAAGCCAATGGCAGGAGGAATTCCTGACATATTGGGTCATGTTTCAAACCCAGAAGAATGAAAATTGCTGCTATCATGGGGCAAAGTCAGAGACCAACAAGCGCTGATTGTATTTGAGATAACTTTATATAAGAGGATCTAGCCCTGAGGCTGGGAATAAAGACGGAGGAGTTGGGTAGGGCTTTGGATGCCGATCAGATGTTCTGTGGGAACCCTGTGCCAGTCACTCCCTTAATAGGGAAGCTCCGTCTTCATGTACAAAGTTATGTGGATCAGGAAGACTTCTTCATTTCTCCATTGAAACATCATGATGTAGTCTTGGGTATGCCTTGTTTTCATCGCAAGGCAGTGAAGTTGACTCTTCCTGAAAGAGTGCTGGAGTTTGTACATAGGGGCAAAGTACATCGTGTGGCTGCTAGGAATAAAGGGGAAACTATTCCCATTGTATCAAATAGTTCTGTTGGAAAAGAATAAAGTCTGCAGTTTCAGCTTACATGATTTTTGTAAAAGAGAGAGAGAGATGGAAATGCATGCTGAAATAAGTGAGGCAGATCAGAATAAATTTCAGTTTCTTGAAAATTTTAAGATTGTTTTTTTGACGCTTTCCCAGGGGAGCTACCCCTTGAGAGACCTGAGGATCATGGCATAGAACTCATTCCTGGCAGCGAGCCACCCAATAGGCCCCCACACAGAGTTAGTGCGACTCAGCGAGAAGAGATTATTACTCAGGTGCAAGACTTGTTGTCCAAGGGGCTGATTCAGCCCAGTTCTTCTCCTTTTAGTTCCCCTGTACTGCTAGTACAGAAGAAAGATGGCTCATTCCGTGTGTGCGTCCATTATCGCGCACTGAACAAAATGACCATCAAGAATAGATTCCCTATTCTGTGTATTGATGATGTGCTAGATCAGTTAAATGGAGCTTCAGTTTTCAGCAGGATAGACTTAAAGAGTGGCTATCACGAAGTGAGGATACAACCTTAGGATGTGCATAAGACAGCGTTCCACACTACTTTTGGGTTATATGATTATCTAGTGATGCCTTTTGGATTGACAAATGCTCTAGCTACTTTTAATAGGATCATGGATCGTATCTTCCGGCCCTACAGGCAGTTCACTGGTACCTTCTTCGATGACATAATTATTTTTTCTAAGTCCAAAGAAGAGCACAAGGAACATCTTGCTATAGTGTTTCAAGAGCTGAGAAATCATCAGCTCTATGCAAACAGCAAGAAAAGTGAATTCTTCCTGGAAGAAATCCATTACTTGGGGCATATAATATCCAAAGATGGGATACGGATGGATCCGTCAAGTCCGGCATCTCACCAGAGTCCCACACGCCCTGCAGGGCTGATGTAATGTGATCACCAATCTGCTCCCAAAAAGTAATAAAAAAGGAGGGGGTGAGTCCATCTGAACCTGGGCACTTGCTCTTTTGAAGGGCAAGTAATGCAGTCTTGAATTCTGCATTGGTGAAAGGTGCATCCAGAGAAACATGCATCTCATCCTTCACCAATACAGGGATCCACTGCCAAATAACCTCTCTGGCATCATCAATGGCCTGTGTGCCTGGATCTGCAGTAAGAAGTGATGCAAAAAAATCTGAAGCTACACGCATGACAGCATCAGGATCTGACTGTAACACCCCGTCTGAGTCAACAAGCTGCAAAACACTATCTCTACTATGTCTGGGCCCATGAGTAGAGAAAAAATGTTTGTTGACCCTGCCACCCATCTGAATCCAAAAGGATTCCCGTGCATGAAATCATACTCTGCTCTCTGATCCAACAATGTCTGCAAATGAGCCCTTGCTGTAGCAAGGCGCTCCTGAATCCAAGCATCTGTGGGCCTCTTCTGCTCTTTGTTGAGATATCGAGCTCCACTCGAGATATGCCAGGGTGACCGTTGTGTACTTATGTCACCGACTTGTTAGCTGGAGATGCGGTTGGTACACCACCCACGAATAATAGCTGGATGACAGCTATCCTTATCTACTATAGTTTGTGGCTCAGTTAGTATGCCACCTTAGTTAGTTGAGTTTGGTTTGAGACCCACATATAGGGTTCTTCTATTTCTTTGTACTAGAGTTCTTTTGGCTTACACAACTAAGAAGAGGAAAACTGTTTTCAGCCTCCACCTTTGTGTGTATTCCCCCATTTGTGCAAGTGAGAAAGCCGTAAGTGAGACTCCTTCCCTCTCTCCCACAATCTTCACATGGTATCAGAGCCTTGTTCGTGGTAAGGAGCTCAAGAAAGCAAGCCAAGTTCGTGGTGTCCTGGTAAGAGGACCAGTGTTGCTTTCCTATTTCGAGTTTGGGAGCAAATCTCTGCAGGTAGCACAGCCAGAAGTGCAGGAGTGCACTGTTTCAGTTTGAGACGCCCTTCGCGGTGTGGCGAGAGCGCAGTATATGCTGCGGGAAAGGGCAAAGCCCTTAGTGACTTTATTTTTCTGATTTGAGGCCGTTTCGGGGCCCGTTTTGAAGGCGGAAGTTCTTCGCAGGCACTCAGAGAAAGGCCCTGTTTTTTGCTGTGCGACCACTGCGCGGCTAGTCGGTGGAAAGGTGCCACAGAAATTGCATCGTATGCCTGTGTGCAGAGATATTAAGAGTTGCAGATTCATGCCTATTGCCTGTTGATGCAAAATCGTCACTAGGAAGTGACTGTGTGGTGAAATACCACTCTCGTCGGTTTTGCAGATCTGCCCGTGTGAGGCAAAAGCTGTGTTTTTTGCAGTGACAGAATATTTTGCAGTGTTCTGTAATGGCATCTGATTCTCTTTCACAGATTGTCACTGAAAAGCTTGACAAGAACAACTTCCAGGCATGGAAGTTTAGAATGACGAATTTCTTGATGGGAAAAGGCTATTGGGAATTCATTACAGGAAATGAAGAAGAACCTGTTCTTCCTAATGTTCCCAGTCAACAAGAAATGCAGGCATTCAAAGGATGGCATGAGAGAGCCAGGAAAGTTATGTACTGGCTGTCTATCAGTATTTCGGACTCCATGATTGTGCATATTCAGGATGCAAATACGCCAAAGGAGGCATGGGATACTTTGGCAAAAATGTATAGCACAAATACGCAAGCCAGGAAAATGCAACTCAAACAGGAGTTGCACAATGTGCAGAGAGAAAATTTGAGCATAAATGACTACCACATGAAAGTGAAGAAAATTGCAGATGCACTTGCTTCCATTGGGTCGCCAGTGGATGATGATGATTTGGTTTCTGTGACCTTGAATGGTCTAGGAAAGGATTATGCACAGTTCCGGACATCCATTGCCGTCCGTGAAAACTTTCCTGATTTTGAGGAGTTGATTGCTCTTCTAATTTCTGAAGAGCAGAGAAATGGGGGTGCATCTTCTTCAGCAGGAACTTCAAAAGAAACTGTCTTCTACTCAAATGCTGGCAGAGGTAGAGGCAGAGGTAGAGGAGGCCGATCTGCAGGCCGTGGTAGAAATCAGAATATGCAGCAAACGCAAGAAAACCAGTCCTATGCAGGAGGACGTGGTAACTCTAGAGGCAGGGGGAGCCAAAGAGGCCGTGATGGATGGCAAAGAAGCCAAAATGCAAACAGCAATGTTGAATGCTACTATTGTGGCAAAATGGGTCATATGGCTAAGGACTGCTATAAAAAGCAGAATGACATTATGAGTGGAAAATTGCAGCAAGGCAATTATGCATCTTCTAGCAGGCAGGGTGATGACAGAAATGAGCATCTATTTATGGTGCAGCATATGACCAATTCTATGACAAATGCAGAAGAACAAAATGATGTGTGGTATGTTGACTCAGGTGCGTCAAACCACATGACAGGTCATGCAGAATGGATGCAGGATGCAAGAAAAATGGAAAAACCTGGATTTGTGGAGACTGGTGATGATACTGCACATCCTATTGTGCAGATTGGCAAAATTCCTTTGTCTATGCAGGATGGGAAAAAGAAATACTTGTCTGATGTATTTCATGTCCCGAACATCACCAAGAACCTGGTTTCTGTTGGTCAAATGGTTGAGCAGGGCTTGCAGGTTAGATTTAATCCTCATGGATGCTTTGTTGAGGATATGAAAAATAACGGTCGCTTGATAGCAAAAGGAAAGAAGAAGGGCAGGATGTTCACGTTGGATGCAGACATGCCTGAATTGAGTGCAGCAATGTTTGCACATGGGACCGGTGTAGTTGCAGATATTGATATCTGGCACAAACGCATTGGTCATGTTAATATACAGCGACTAAAATCAATACAAGCCCAAAATATTGTTGCAGGATTGCCTAAATTCAAGGTTGCAGAAATGCACAAGGTTTGTGAAGCCTGTCAATTTGGAAAACAGGCAAGGAAACCTTTTCCTAGGCATGTTCAAGAGAGTAAAAAGCCATTGGAATTAATCCACTCTGATGTGTGGACTACAAAAGCTGCATCTATTGGAGGCTGTCACTATTTTGTCACATTTATTGATGACTTCAGCAGAAAACTATGGGTGTATTTTATGAAAAAGAAAAGTGAAGTGTTTGGGCACTTCAAAGCTTTCAAAGCTATGGTTGAAAAAGAAACAGGCCTGCAAATAAAATGCCTAAGGTCAGATGGAGGGGGAGAGTACCTCTCAAATGAGTTTGCAAGGTTCTTGCAGGAGCATGGTATAAAACAACAATATTCATGCAGTCATACCCCACAGCAAAATGGAATTGCAGAAAGAAAAAACAGGCATATTGGAGAGGTATCTCGGGCTATGCTAAATGAAAAAGATCTACCATATTATTATTGGGCTGAAGCAGTTGCTACAGCAGTCTATATAATGAACAGGACTCCCACTGCAGCGATACATGGCATGACGCCAGAGGAGATGTATACTGGTAGGAAACCAGATATTTCTCATTTGAAGATTTTTGGTTGCATTGCCTATGTCCATGTGCCAGATGAGTTGAGGTCCAAGTTGGATCCAAAAGCTGAGAAGTGCGTCTTTATTGGTTATTCTCTGCAACAGAAAGGGTATAGATGCTATAACCCTTCTACACGTAAGTTCACAGTGAGCAGAGATGTTGTTTTTGATGAGATGAGCAGCTGGTATAAACCAGTAAATGTAATGATTGATGTAGATGCACAAAATGGTAATGCTGCACAGAATGCACAGCAGCAATCACAAAATATCAGTGGACCTGGAGTGTCCTCTACCAGTGGTTCACATACTTCGCCATGGACAGGCAGATTGAGATCAGGAGAATCCCCTCAAAGCAATCCAGAGAGTGGTACGCAGGTGTCACGAAAAGGAAAAGAGAAGGTAGATCAGCCCATGTATGATGTGAATGCAGGTCACTCTTGTGTGGATGGTGAATCCAGTGGCTCAGAACAGAGCATTGATGATGAGTTGGGTATTCCTTCTGTTGTTACACCTGGAGTAAGGAAGACCAGGGATGTTTTGAGAGCACCTGGAAGTGAGCCTATTTTGCGCAGGTCTACCAGGGTTAGGTATCCTGTGGATAGGCTGAAATATGATGGATTTACAGCCATTCACTATGCCTATATGGTCAAAGTGATACAGGAACCAGAACCCACTTCTTTTGAGCAAGCCATGGGAAATGAAAAATGGGAGAAAGCCATGGATGAAGAAATGGATGCCTTGGATGCTAATGCTACATGGGAATTGGTGCCTTTGCCTAAAGGCAAGAATGCAATTGGTTGTAAGTGGGTTTATAAGATCAAGCACAATGCAGATGGTTCTGTGAATAGATACAAGGCAAGATTAGTTGTCAAAGGGTATGCACAGACATATGGCATTGATTATGAAGAAACTTTCAGCCCGGTTGCAAGGATGGCAACCGTAAGAGCAGCCATTGCTATGGCTGCATCAAAGGGATGGTCTTTACATCAGATGGATGTAAAGAATGCCTTCTTGCATGGTGATTTGCAAGAAGAGGTCTTTATGGAGCAGCCAGCAGGTTATGTTCATGCTACTCATCCTGAGTTTGTTTGCAGGTTGAAGAAAGCCTTGTATGGCTTGAAGCAAGCACCTAGAGCATGGTCTGACAAGATAGGACAGTATCTTGTCACTATTGGCTTTCAGATTTCCAAGGCAGATTTCTCACTCTATGTGAGAAAAACAGAGAAAGGGATTATGCTGCTGGTCATTTATGTTGATGATTTGATCATCACAGGTGATAGTAATGAAGATATCCTTCATGTGAAAATGCTATTGAGGCAGAAGTTTGAGATGAAGGATTTGGGAGAGCTGCGTTATTTCTTGGGCATTGAGGTGATTAGATCACCAAGTGGGATACAGCTCTTGCAGAGGCAGTATGGATTGGACATGCTGTCCAAATATGGGATGACAGGCTGTAAGCCTATTTCAGTTCCTGCTTTGGAGCAGAATGTGAAGTTGAGCACAGATGCAGGTGAGCTTCTGGAAGACCCTACTATGTACAGACGCATAGTAGGAAGTTTGATTTACATGACTATTACCAGGCCAGATTTGAGCTATGTTGTTGGGTTGGTAAGTCAGTTTATGCAGGCTCCAAGGAAACCGCATTTGGATGCGGCTAGACGCATACTCAGGTATGTGAAGTCCACATTGCAGTATGGACTATTTTATGAGGCTGGGGTTCAGATACAGTTGCATGGATACACTGATGCTGATTGGGCTGGTAGCATTTCTGATAGACGATCTACCAGTGGATATGTGTTCTCTTTTGGGAGTGCTGCAGTCACTTGGAGCAGCAAGAAACAGCCTACAGTTGCCTTGTCGAGCACAGAGGCTGAGTACAGGGGTGCAGCAATGGCTGCATGTGAGGTAGCTTGGATGCATAAGCTACTCTATGATATGCATCAGTCTACAGATGGGCCGGTTGTCATTTATTGTGACAACATGAGCAGTATACACTTGGCAAAAAACCCAGTCTTTCATGCCAGAACAAAGCACATTGAGGTGCATTATCACTATGTGCGGGAGAAGGTTTTACTAGGTCTTATTGATCTAGTTTATGTCAGCACAGAGATCAGGTAGCTGACATATTCACGAAAGCATTGGGCGCAGAGAAGCTATGCAAGTTCAGAGACCTGCTTGGTGTGCAGGATTTGGGATTGAGCTCGAGGGGGAGTGTTGAGATATCGAGCTCCACTCGAGATATGCCAGGGTGACCGTTGTGTACTTATGTCACCGACTTGTTAGCTGGAGATGCGGTTGGTACACCGCCCACGAATAATAGCTGGATGACAGCTATCCTTATCTACTATAGTTTGTGGCTCAGTTAGTATGCCACCTTAGTTAGTTGAGTTTGGTTTGAGACCCACATATAGGGTTCTTCTATTTCTTTGTACTAGAGTTCTTTTGGCTTACACAACTAAGAAGAGGAAAACTGTTTTCAGCCTCCACCTTTGTGCGTATTCCCCCATTTGTGCAAGTGAGAAAGCCGTAAGTGAGACTCCTTCCCTCTCTCCCACAATCTTCACACTCTTCCCTCTGAAGGGACGCTAACTGCTGGCGTATACCAATCTCACATCTGAGAATCTCAGGTCTCCTAGAATCAGCGACTAAATGATAATAGTCACTAATTCCGGATAAGGCTGCGGCTACCTGAGATGGATTGTAAAATATCCTCCGTGAGGCTCCCCTCTGCATAAAAAGCATCCGGAATCCTGACACTAGTAGACCGTCCTCTCCGATGAGGGTCAAGAACAACACCACTGGAAAATGATCTGAGGTGGAAACCCCAGTATAGAAATGCATACAGATCCTCCTCTGTCAAGTGCCCAATCGTCTACATAAAATCTGTCAATCCGTGCATGAATGGGCATGTGTATTCTCCTGTTCGACCAAGAGTACAAGAGTGACTGTGGCATAATATGAAAAGGCATCATCCAACCAAGTGTCTCTGCCACTGAATTGAAAGAGAAAGGCATCCCAGGCTGCCCTCTCCAAAGAATGAATTCCACCCTATCTGCCTCCCTTTTTGTCTGAAGGCAACTCAACCATGTTGAGGTCGCCACCAATGATCCAAGAATCTGCAATGGGGGCCCAAGAGAGTAACTCCTTCCAAAAGGAGATCCGCTCCCCTCTGTTGTTGGGAGCATAAAGATTGAGAAGACCAATCTTACGCCCTCCAATCAAATAATGATCCATTGAGCTCTAGAAGGGGAGATAATACCATGACCAGCAACCAAGGGGAGAATAGAAAGAGAGACCGAAATGCAAGAACCTCCCTTGTGCCCATAGCAGGCGACCAGAAGGTATGTCCTGAAAGCAGTTTGCCATACTTAGAGCAATCACTGGCATCCAGCTTGTGTTCCTGGATAAAAAGGATATCAATAGCACCTCCAGTGACGCCTGGATGAAGCTGGTTCCGGATCAGCTGCCTACGGCGACGGTGTGGAACTCTGCCTAGGCCCTGTATGTTCCAGCTGACTATCCTCATCTAGAAGAGGATGCTGGATGGAAAGGCTTACCCGACCTAGTAGAGGAGACCAGCTTCCCCTGGGCCGAAACACTCCTGCTGAGGGCAGGAAACTCAACAGGTGAAAGGATCCCCACACCTGCTCAAGGACCCCTAAGGTGGAGGGCACAACTTCTCATCATCCATGAAAGTTGCCGAATCTGCCAGTGCCGAAAAAGAATTCCTGATAAGCAAGTCTGGCCGAGGAGTGCGAAGAAGACCTGCACTCGTGGAAGATGGAGGAGAAGGACCTGCCAGGCCTCTATCAGCAGAACTGGAGTTGGGGGTTAAAGAGGCCTGTGGCTGGGGTGAAGAGGAATCAAGAGCCCTCATCTGCGCCTGCACTTTCTCGGTTGTCCTGACTGTGGCAGGAACAGTCTGCGGGGAAGAAGTACCTGTAGTCCCCTCGTGGTCAGAAACCAAGGGGTCAGAGACCAAAGTGAGTGGGGCTGGTGGATCTAAAGGCCCCTCCTGATGTGGAACTGTAGTGTCTGGGGCAGGCAACATCCACCTCTGGAGTTCGGAAGGCGTCTGTCTAAACAGGATCAAAAGTCTCCTCCTGAGGTAAGGGAGCTGCTCTGATAGCTCTCCATCGTGGTACTGGTGTGTGCTGCCGGCATTGGGCGCCCTGCTGTCCTGGTGGTCCTGGGGTGCGCGAAGCAGGGCGCCCTGTTGCTCTTGGTGGTCCTGGAGTGCGTGGTACAGGGTGCTGGGGAGGTGCAGTCGTGGTAGTACACGTGAAGGAGCCGCACCAGAAGAACTCTTGGGTCTTTTTCTCTTCCTTGTGCAGTCTCTAGCAAAGTGCCCAAGGGTCCTGCAAATCCTGCACTGGTCCTGTCTACCTGAAATCTCGACTCTCTGTCGAAAGAGAGAGCCGTCTGGACGCTGAAGCATAATGTGGTCATCTAAGATGTTAGGGTCAGAGACAATGACCCTAACACGAGGCACCCCGTCTGCACTGACTGCCTCTGCCAAGGAAGAAGGCATGCCAGGAAGGGAGGGGATCTCCGGGACCACTCCGAATGTGGCTCCGATAGTGGCAAGCAGTCGATGGTAGACTTGAGGAAGACCAGGAAACCTAATGAACAGTGATGTGACCTGCCTGTCCTCCTCGATCGGATCGAGGCCCAAGGTGTAGGGCAAAAGAAAGATCCTCCTCGAACCCAAAGCCAGGGGATTAGCTTTGAGAACAAGGGCCATGGACTCGTGGGAGTCGAAAACCACTTGGAAGAATCCACGTCCCAAAAGTCGAATATCCCTGAGGTGAGGGGCTAGGTCTCCTGGTAACGCCGCCAGCATCCAGTCTCTAGCCTGTGATCTGGAAGGGTGTGACCCAAAGATGCGGGCGAAAAGTGATGTGGAGCCCTCTTATTCCACATCTTTCTTGAGTTGCTGCAGCTCATCTTCTGAAAAAATGACGGTTCTCGCGGCCGGTGGAGGTGGACGGAGATTGGCTGAATGGGGATC
Organism: Dipteris shenzhenensis; assembly: GCF_047967505.1. Lineage (NCBI taxonomy): Eukaryota > Viridiplantae > Streptophyta > Polypodiopsida > Gleicheniales > Dipteridaceae > Dipteris > Dipteris shenzhenensis. The sequence continues at coordinate 49,789,287 of NC_141611.1, read as the reverse complement.
CATTCGCCAATCGATGTGAAAAGGCCGATTCCAACACTGAAAAAGCTGAAACAACTACCCAGGACGCCCTGAACGTGGGCGCAGGAAGAAGGAGAAAAGAGAGGGTAGGAGAGAGGGGAAGGGAAGGGAAAGAGAGGGGCAGGAAGAAGGAGAAAGAGAGGGGAGGAGAGAGGGGAGACGGAGGTAGGCTGAGGGGGAGGCGTGGGGAGCTGAGATAGGAAGGAAGGGGGAGGGGAGGGAGAGGGAGGAGGTTTTTTTTTTTTTTTTAAATAAATAACTCTCTTTTTTTTTGTAACTCTTTTTTTATTTTTATTTTTTTTCCGGGGGGGGTTCACCTTGGGGGGGAGAGCAGCGGGGGGGGGGGAAAGTGTGGGGGAGGGAGGGGGGCGGGGGAGGAGAAGGGGGCGGGGGGGCTGGCGGGGGAGAGGGAGGGCGGAGGAGAAGGGGGCAGCGGGGAGGAGGAGAGCAGCGGGGGGGGAGAGGGAGGGCGAGGGAGGGGGGCGGGGGAGGAGAAGGGGGCGGGGGGCTGGCGGGGGAGAGGGAGGGCGGAGGAGAAGGGGGCAGCGGAGAGGGGGGCAGCGGGGAGGGGAGAGGAGAAAGGGGCCCGGGGGGGGGGGGGGGGGGGGGGGGCTGGCGAGGGAGAGGGATGACGGGGGAGGGGACGGGGGGAGGAGAAGGGGGCGGGGGGCTGACGAGTGGGGGAGAGGTTGGGCGGGAGGGAGAGGTAGGGGGTAGCGGGGGGGGGGGGGGGAGAGGGAGGGCGGGGAGGAGGAAGGGGAGAGGGAGGGTGAGGGAGGAGGGAGAGGGGGCTGGAGAGAGGGGAGGGAGAGGAGGAGCAGCGAGGGGGAGAGAGGGGGGGCCAGCGAGGGAGAGGGAGAGGGAGAGGGGGCTGGCTGAGAGAGGGAGAGGGGGGGGGCAGTAGCTCACGGGGAGGAGCAGCAGCTCATGTGCCTTTGTACCATTTTCAGATTGTCCATACTCCAAGAGTTCAGAATAGAGTGGCAGATGCTTTTCCCGAAGACCCCAGGTCAACAATGTAACTATTGCTTATCATCAGGACTTGGAAGATATGAGGGAGCAATATGCTAATGATGCAGATTTTGGTGAGATTTTACAGCAAATGCAAGAGGGGCAGTCCACCACTCACTATTTCTTGAAAGATGGGTATCTGCCTATGCATCACCCAGGAGATGAGGAAAAAGATTTTAGAAGAATACCATGCACCTCCCAATGCTGGACATAAAGGAATCACAACAACTCCTCTAGCACTAGAGAGGTATTTCTTTTGGCCAGGGATGCAGAAAGATATACATCAGTTTGTTACTGAATGCCTTACGTGTCAGAAAGTGAAGTATGATAGACGGAAGACACCTGGCCTACTTATGCCTCTTCTCATGCCTCAGGCACCGTGGGAAAGTATTACAATGGACTTTATTTTTGATTTGCCAAGATCAAAGTCGGGGAATGATGGGATTTGGACTATCATTGATAGATTCAGCAAGCAAGCTCATTTCATTCCGGTTCACAAAACCATAAAGGCAGATCATATGGCTAAGCTCTTCATGGCACAGATTTTTAAGCATCATGGTATGCTTAAGTCCATTGTTAGTGATCGAGATCCAAGAATGACTAGTCTATTCTGGAGAGCTTTATTTGATAATATGGGGATGAATCTGAATTTTTCTTCTTCTTTCCATCCCTAGACAGACGGTCAAAGTGAAGTAGCAAATTCTACAGCATTGGTTATGCTGAAATGCTATGTGGGTGACCAAGGTTCAGACTGGGAAAAGTACCTACCATTGGCAGAGTTTGCTTACAATAATACAGTACACAGCTCTACAGGGAAAGCCCCCTTTGAGCTCATCTATGGAAAGGTGATTCTGCCACCTATCCTGAGGACCAAGGACAAAATATTTGCAGCTGATCAGTTTGTGAGAGCCCTACAGACAGCTTACATCCAAGTCCGGACAGCAATTGAAAGGTCTCAAGAAAAGCATAAAAGAGCTGCAGATAAGCATAGGAGACAGTTAGATCTCAAGGAAGGGAATTGAGTACTTTTAAAGTTCGAGAAAGCTAGGCTCCGCAAGTTTAAAGGCAAACAGAAAGTGTATGCAAAGTTCTCTCCCAGGTACTATGGCCCTTTTAGGGTCACACAAAGAATAAATGAGGTTGCATACAGGTTAGCATTGCCAAAGCATTGGAGGATTCACAATGCATTCCATGTGAGTCTTCTAAAGAAATTTCAAGGGCCAGAGCCGACAGAGGCAATATCAGAGGATCCACCAGAAGTAGATGAGCTGGAGGAGGTCCTTCAGCCAGAGCAGATCGTGTACCATACTGTACGCAAAGGCCTTCAGGGCAAGAAATTTTACAGGTACCTTGTAAAATTCAAGAATTATACGGCATTGGATGCCAAGTGGATGAATGAAGACATGTTGTCCAATCATCCACAGCTTTTGGATGTTTACAAGGAAGCTTTTCAATTGAGGTCAACTGAACAGAAGACGAGGGAATGTCACCACAATGTAAATATCCTAAGTCAAAGTACAGTTGACCATTTATTTGATCATAAATAAAGAGTTTTCCATCTTGGTTAATTATGGTGACTACAGTCAAAGTTACTTGACTTCAGTCAAGTAAGCTTGATCTCGGTCAAGAAGACTTGGTTTATACCAAGAAGGTTAACTGCGGTTAACCAAGATGTGCCAACTTCGGTTGGAGAGACTTAACTATCATTAAGGCGCCTCGACCCTTGGTCAAAGCCCCTTAGTTATGATCAAAAGCGTTGACTCTAGTCAACTTGAGAATAAATATATTTTTATATTTATTATGTGTGCACATGTGTTCAGTGGGGACGCCACCGTGACTAGAATTAGTCCACAATGCATTATTTGCATGCAAAGCGCTAACAATTAATGGGTGCCCTGGTGGTGCGCTTTAATTAATTGTTGCAGATACTAGGAAGGGTTATTTTCCTAGGCGCTACGGAGCCTAATGAGCATCTAGGAGGCGGTTCGCGTGACCAAGTGCTTCAAAGACTCCAGAGTTGCCCTTAGTGGCATGTAATAGGACCTAGTCTAGATTTTAGACAAGTGGCATGTTGCCAATTGGAAATGAGCTTGAAGCTCTTGTAATATTTGATTCACATTGAATTTTGTTTTAAACAACTCCACGATGAACTCTTTGTAACAGATTCTCTCTTCAAGAAATAAAATACCTTGGAACGGTCCAGCCCGAAATGTTGTCCTGGGCCCTAGCTGTGTGTAGAGAGAGGGAGAGAGAGGGAGAAAGAGAGCTCTTATGAGAGTGTTTTTGCAGAAATTTATGAGCAAGAGGTTTCATACACCATTGGCGTAATCCGTTTTTCGTTTCACGGTTGGTAATGCCAGGAGATTTCAGCTGAACAGTAGGGGTTGGGTTTCCTCCAGAGCCCCCCATTGGGACAGCTTCTTCATCACTGCAGATTTGTGTAGGAATTTTTGGAGGAGGCACTGAAAATCCCTCAGAAATAGAAAGATCACTCTTTTCTTTTGGCTTTCTATTCATGGAGGGATTGCAGTGAACCTGTGGAGATCACGTTTTTGGGCTGATCCCACTTGCCCTCGCTGTCATTCTGTAGAGGAGTCAGTGCGACATTGCCTTTGGGATTGCAGTCAGGCGAGGACTATTTGGAAAGGGGTTGCGAGGATACTCAACATTTTTCATACTTCCCCTTTCTTCATGACTTGGGGCTCGGTCGCATGGTTATCCCTTACTGGGCCCCAAGTGTTTTATGAGGGTGAGCCTTCTTCTTGGGCACTCTCTGTCTGCCGGCAGGTGATAGAGCCCTGCTCTCTTTAGGATGTACCACTTACTCCCTTCAGGGCTTCTCATGCTTCAGTGGACACCTCTTGGGAGATCTTGGCTAGCATTTCCTCTTGGCACATTTGGAGAGCCAGATGTACAGAGGCCTTGGATGGCACCCAGATACACCCTTCACAAGTGTTTACGGGTATTTGGACTGACACGGTTCACACTTTGATAGCCATTTGGGCTAGCATGCAGGGACCTTCCCGGGCAGCCTCTTCTAGAAGGACTGTTTTTCTTGGAGTTTGGAAGAATTCTCCCTTTTTCTTGGAGGTTTCTACTGGATTGATGACACTGCAAGTCCGGAGAAATCTAAAAATTCTCCCAATGAGTGGATCTAGAAGGCCTCCAACCCTGCAACTGAGTTGGAATCTCTTGGCGATATTGACATTGTAACGAAAGAAGGGGAGGCTCTTCTCTCGATGCTCCTCATTAATCCACTCCCACTCCCCGGGGTCCCACTGTAAGAACTTTATGGGAACACCTCCATAGAACCACAATCTCTATGTAACCAGGGCAATAAGAAGCAGGTCAAGATCAAGGTACCACTATGAGTCAGAAACATGCTCCACAAAACCTAAGATCCTCACAGGCTGAAAAGGAGACTCCAGCAAAATGTCACTTGTGGATCTGGGTAGCCTGCCTCCTGAGTGGACATCAAAGACAAGGGCATTCTCACATGCACGTCGAAGGGGAACAACCTGCAAAGGAATGCCCACTCTCGAAAAATCCCCCATCCAAGTAGAGCAAGTAATAGGCATATCATCGGTCTCCAACCACTCCACTAGTATGGCTGCATTAATCTGCTCAATCCTCCTTGCACTCCCCCTAAGGTGACTCATCAAGTCAGCTCTTCTTCCGGCAGCTTTTTTGAATGCTTTCCAAGAAACCACAGAAGAGGTAGGGCCCCTCTCCCATCTAGACCACTGCATATATCGAGAAGTGCCAAGTGGTCTACCATGCTCATCAAGTATACTGTCATTCCACATCATAGGCTGCCTATCAATCTCCGAAGAGTACTCCTGAAGTTGGTCCAAGCTTTCAGGAGGAGAGAAGCCATAACTTATAACATGGGCTGTGGTAAAGATACATCTGGTGCTATCTACTCAATCTCATCCTGATGAGGGGTGTACATGACTGAATGCATCAAAGGAAGAAGTCCTTCCACGGCTCGTCCCAGCAAAAGTCCCCTCACCACCACCTTGCAGAGTAAGGCTCTGCATTGCAAGTCTGAATCAATAATGTTAAGACCTCCTTTCCAAGTGGGGAGAATGACTGTATCCCAAGCCACCCTGGCTATAGTATCTATCGTGCCATCAAGTCCATTCCAAAGAAAGTTCCTTATAGGCCTCTTGAGATGAGTGATACAATCCCTAGCACGGCTCCAACAAGAGCAAACAAACCAAGCTATGGCAAGGACCTAATTGACAACCACCACCCTTGATGCTAAGTCAAGTCTCATTGAACTCAAGAAAAGGAGTTTCCTCCTGACGCTCTCCCCAGCATGGGAGCAAACTGCTTCGAAGGAGAGATACCCAAGCCAATCTGGCATCCCAAATAACTAACGGGAACACCCCTCTGGACCCAAGTGAACCCAATATCCATCCCCCAATCACAAGTGTCCTCATCACAGACCCAAAACCAATTGGATTTATTCCAATTAATGTGTGCACCTGCCTGCCGTATGGAATAAATCCAAGTTGTCTTGAAAGAAGAGAGCGTCTACTGAGTAGCAACAAAAACAAAAGCTCTCCATTCTTCATGACTTGGGGCTCTGTTGCTTGGCTTACTTTTACGGGGTCTCAGGTGTTCTACGGGACGCATGACTCTTCATGGGCTTTATCGATCCGATGACACATAGTGAAGTCATGCTCTTTGGATATTGTTCTTGCCTCACCCTTCAAAGTTGTGCATGCTCCTGTAGATTCCTCCTAGGAGATACTGGCTATGGAGAGCCAGATGCATGAAGGTTGTGGATGTAGCTTAGGATCACCCTACTCACACTTTGGCTAGTATTTGGATGGATACTAAACATGCCATTTGGGGTACCATGCAGGATTCTTCTCGGGCATCCACTGCCAGGAGGATTATCTTTCTTAGATAATGGAAGGGTTCTCCCTTCTTCTCAGAGTTTTTTATAGGGCTGAGGTGGCATTTTCAGCCTCCACCATGGTTTTTTTCTAGCTCTTTTTTAGGTGCCTTTTACTCTCATGCTTCAGATGATGCATTTCACCGTTTGAGCTTATACTTGCAAGTTTCTTTCATACTTGATAGAAGTCTCTTTTCTTCTTCTTTTTTCGGGGGGGGGCAGTAACCCCCTTCTCTCTATCAATGAATGGGGACCAAAGAGTAGCCGAGGGAGGGGGCTGCTCCAATGAGTGACCAAGACCATGAGGAATATATGCAAGGACACCAACATTGGCCCTATCCAAACTGGATCTGAAGAAAGGGGTGAGTTCTCGAACAAGAGAGAGCATGTGCTGATTTGTAGGTCATGGAGGAGTGATCGTTGTAACCGAAACCCGACATGCATCCGTGGATAAACTTGCACTGGCCATAGCTTGAGTAGTCACAACTAGAACTAGAATGTCAGAAGCCCCCATAGGTGCAGGTTCCCAGATGTGAGAGGGCCCCTCCTGATATTACTGTGGTGGAGGAATCCTAACTCTAACCTGCAACCGGTACAGGACGTACAGCTGGAATCGAACGGTGAGGCGGTGCCAAAGAAACACTCTGATGAGTACGAGGAGGGGCCATCTGGGCACTAAAGCATGATATGATCATAAAAAATGATAGGTTAGAGACATTGACCCTAACTCCAGGAACCCCATCCGATCTGATCGCCTCTACTGCTAAAGAGGGTAATCTAGGGAGGGGGGACCTCAGTGACCACTCCAAAAGTAGATCCAATCGTGCCAAGAAGCCAATGATACACCTGGGGGTAGACCTCAAAATCTGATAAGAGAGATGTCCTCTGTGTGTCCTCTTCTACTAGGTCGAATCCAAGAGAGAAGGGCTTGATGAATACCTTCCTAGAACCAACTGCTAAAGGGCTGGCATTGAGCACAATGCTCGTAGCTCTAGGAGTGTCAAAAGAATCCTCGTCCCAAAAGTCAAACGTCAACGAGGTGCTAGGAGAGGTCCGATGGCAAGGCCAGGGCAATCCCTAGCCCGTGATCTGGAAGGGTGGGACCCATGGATTCAAGCGAAGAGTGTGGTGGAGCTCTCAAGCTTCACATCCTTTTGTAATGTAGCAGCTCACCTTTTGAAAAAATACATGTTCTCGCGGCCGGTGGAAATGGATGAGGATTGACAAAATGGGTCGTCATTCACCAATCAAGGATGCCAGGCTGACTCAAACCGATGAAGATCCATCTATCGTTCAGAGAGGGTTGAGAGGAAGGGGAAACAGAAAAGGAAGGGGAGGGAGAAGAGGGAAGAGAGAGGGATGAGAGATGGGACCTAAGGGAATAATAAGGCGAAAGAGGAGGGGGAAGAGCTAGAAGGAGAGGCAAAGAACCTAAAGGAATTATAAGGGGCTAGGACTGAAAGAGGCAAGGAACTTACAGGAGTTCTAAGGAGAGGGGCTAAGAGGGGAGAGGGAACCTATGGGAGTTCTAAGGAGAGGGGCTAAGAAGGGCTGAAGGGAAGGGGCGAAGAGGGAGAGGGGAGGAGGGTGGAGGCTTGGGAGCTGAAAGGAGAGAGGTTGAGAAGCTAAAATCATTTTTGGAGCAGCCAAAGCTTGGAGTTGACTTTCGTTTTGTGGATACTCAAAGCTTGGAGCTGAATTTCGTTTTGGAGCAGTAGGACTTCTAGATCAAAATGTCACAACTGCATGATTTCTAGCGCATGCATGTTGGCCTGCATCTGGGCAAGGTCATGGGGTGCTTGGTGTGCTAGAACCCCTAGCAATTAATGTTTTGAGGGTGAACTTTGCTATCGGGGGCTGTCATTGTGCAGGTTCAGGTTTAACAGGGAGAGGTTGATCGTGATGGAGCTCGGAGAGCATTGCTTGGCTAGCTAGTAAGAAGGAACAGAGGACGGCGGGCTTCATGTCGGGCCAAGAGAGGAGCTCATGTCGCAGGCTTGCCGGGCTCAGAGAACCTCAAGCCATGCGAGCTATGGGCTAGTAAGAGAAAGGATCTCTCGACGCTGGGACGGGCTAGTGAGAGGAAATTTCAAAGCTCCTCTAGTAGATCACACAGAGGTATCACAATGCACGGTTGCTGGGCTAGTCTGTTTCCCATAGGAAAACTTGCATTTCACAGCTAGCATCCATTGACAATGCTTTCCACTCTAGTAGGCCTCAATATCCCAAGGAATAACCATACTGAGCTTTGTTCTCACTCCCAGTGGCAATAGGCATCCAAAATGCTTACTCCAGACTTAGAAACTGTTACTATCGTGCGAGGTCACACAACTCCTTTGACTGTCTCAAATGCCCACTAAGCCACTGGCATATGCCCAAGTAATGGGTGAAAGCATACTGATCAGCCTACAATCTCAGGGAAACCTGCACTTGAACTGAAAGCAGTACCCATGCATCTCTCTGCCTGCAATGGCTCTCCAAACTAGCTTTCAACCAAGAATAATCTGAAGGAAAGAATCGAGCATTCTCAATGGACCCAAAGGCAACCAACTCAGCTCGTTCACGAGCAAAAGCATAAGGGCTCAGTACAGCCCCGCTAAGGAAAAACACAGGCCCCTTGTGGCCAGCTATGTGCACATGCCAGATGACACCCAAGACCAGTCCTTGTCATCAACCTGTGACCATACGTGTTCACTCCAAAAACTCACACGACATGAGACGCTAGTTTGTCATGGGTTCCTTCCTCCGTGTCCCCATGAGAAGTACGCCGACATGGGGACCTTCGTCAGCATCCATAGAAACCTTGCCCGTCATGGGGTACAGCTTGATGTATCGGGATGTATGCTGCTTATAGGGTGACAAACTATTGGTGGCGACAATCCTGATCAGTGGGGAAAGCATCTATATGCTTTCTGTTTCTGCTTGGAGCAGATAGGTGGTTAATTGGGCACTAGTGACAGCTATTGGGAACTGTGTGGCCAAGTGTGGTTACTAGTTGTGTGCAAGCTTTTGGAATAGGAATGGAGGCCTATTGCCAGGACTGCTGAGCGCAATGAACAAAAAAGGCTATGCTGAGCATGTGGATGCCTGAATTCAGGGCCTCTCACTTAAGTAAAGAAATACCAAAAGGGGTACCAAGGGTTTGGGGCCAACCGGTGTCCTTGTTATTGAGCAGGAGCACTCTAGCTCCCAATCTGCTAGGTGTATATTTGCTGAATTGTTGTTATCACAGTGTTGGCTGGTTATTTGTTAGTTCTACTGCCCTTTAATTTAGCCAAATCCTGGAGCTGAATTTCGTTTCAGAGCAACAGCCTAGATCAAAATCGTTTTTTGTGGCAGCCAAATCCTAGAGCTGAATTTTATTTTGGGGCAGCAACACTGCCCAGTCAAAATTGTTTTTGGTAGTGGAGCTGAAATTCATTTTTTGGAGCAAGCAAAGCCTGGAGCTGAATTTCGTTTTTAAAAAGCAGCCTGACTGGAGAGGGTGAAGGAGGGAACAGACGGAGAGAAAGAAAGAAAGAAAGAAAGTGTATTATTGTCCACTAAAGGCCAAAATGGGCCCAGGGACATCAAGAACTCTGCATACAAGATAGCACAAAATCAACGTGCCACAAAGAAGAGGCATCGTCGAATATCATCTAAGTGCTACGCAATACAATGCAAGTGAAAGTACATAATGTCAAATCTGAGCCTAAATACAAAGTAAACTAGATGCAAGGAAACCGCCCCTGGGTGCAAAATGGGGGGATGAGTACAATATGCCAATGCAAAGATACAAGTCCAGGTGTCACGGAGTCTGAGAACCAAAATAATACTGGAAATCCTATCCATCGACTCTGCCTCCTGCTATGAGAGTACAAATCTGAGCAAAGGTGAGGTGAGCGGCTGGTGGGGCGAGATCTCCATGAGTAAGTCTCCTCCGAAAAGCTGCCATCATCCTAGATCGTCTGGAGATGAAGCGACGAGTACGTCCCCTATGTAACAAGATCCTGCGGCATCTACAAACCATCTCATATGTACATCCACAGGGTGGAGGCATGTGTCCTGTGTGAGCTCTGACCTCCTCGTGCTCCTCCTGGTCTCTGTCCTCTGGTATAGCGTGTGCCTGAGCTCTATCAGGCTGGGCTCTATCACGCTCCGGTCTGTGCTGATGGTCTCTGAGGTAGTCTCGTCGAAGCATAGTGGCCTCCCTGACATAAAGAGCTAGGCAATGCTGATCCTCGTAGTCCATCACTCGTGAGAGAGGTCCAAAGCCATCCGTGAAGAGACAGTGTAATCTACCTCTGAGCTCATAATATAGCGGGCATCTGCAAATGAAGTGCTCCTTTGACTCCACCTCTCCCATGGTGCAACAAGGGCAGATCCTGGTCTCTCGGCCTGGTCGCCGTCCATCCTCCATGCGTCGCATCCTACCAGCCTCTATCTCGAGCTGATGCGAAGAGACTCTAAGCTGGCCAAGGGCAATCCTCAGTGAGTGGGACATGTGGATACCTGTATAGCCTGGTGGAATGACAAATCCATCCTCTGAGATCCGAAGGAAGTGGTCACGATATGTGGCCATCTTCGTCGGAAGCTGCGTGGGATAAATCCAAGTGCGATACGTATGAAGCTGCAGCAAGTCTGCTCTCGTGACCTGGCTAAGCTCGTGGCGAGTCAACTCGAGATGAGGGGCATCTATGCTGTATCGGAAGGGAGGCAGTCTATCCATGTCTAGTCCAAGAGATGTGAGCCACCTAGTGAGTCTGAAGTACCAGCAGTATCGGGCCCCAGATCGTGCCAACTCCATAGAAGATGCAAGTGCTAACCATGGCAACCGAGCTCTGCCTGCTGCTGAGTCTCCAAACTCCCTAACCCTATGCAAATACATGACCGACTGAAACGCTGCATCCAATGCAAGGGGAGTAGCTCCAAACTCTGCTAGCATGATCTCGTGTGGAACTGTAGCCTTGGCTCTAATGAGCCGAGAGAACATGATGATCTGTAACCTCTCTACTCGTCTCCAATCTGCAGCGCCGAGGTCTCCTGCCCAGAAAGGAGCTGCATACATCGCAGCTGGTCTCACCAATGTATCAAAAAGCAAGGATTTCGCATCGGGATGCTGAAAGTGGGACTGAAAACACTGACGCTCAAGATGAGCCAACGAAGCATACCCTTTACTAATCCTATCTCGTGCTGCATATGTCATGGTGAAAACCGGTCCCCTGAAAACTGCCCCCAAATAAGTGTACTCTCTAACAAGCTCAATGGGCTGTCCGTCATATGTGAAGCAAAACTCATCCGTGCTATAAATACGATCAGAGGTGTTAAAAACCATAACCTTGTTCTTGCCAAGGTTTACGGTCAACCCCCTGTCCTGGCAAAACCTGTGGAGTGCCTCAATATGTGCCTGGAGGCCCTGAGCAGTAGAGGAAATGAGAACCACATCGTCCGCATACAGGAGGATAGGAATGGAGGATCCTGAGAGAGTAGAGCCCACACCGCCTGTCATCTGTATAAACATCTCTAGCTCATCAATATATAATCCAAAGAGAGTAGGAGAGAGCGGGCAACCCTGCTTCACCCCAATCGTGCTGCATACCTCCTCTGAGAGCCCCTCACGTGTCCGAACCCGACCAGTGACCCTCTCATACAAAGCCATGATAGCCCACTGTATCTCTCCACTGAAGCCCATCTGGCGAATCCTCTGAAACAATCTGAATCGCGGAACTGTGTCAAATGCCTTCCTGAAGTCCACGAAGCAACAATAAAGCCGTTGCCTTCGTGACTTCGCCTCCTCTACCAGTGCCCTGAGTGTGAGGATGTGGTCAAGTGTCGAATGATCCCTGCGAAATCTAGCCTGCCCTCTGGCTCTGAGTCCTGTCGTCTCGGCATGGTCATTTATACAGCTTTCCAAAACTGATGCATAGATCTTGGCCATAACGTGGCCAATCATGATGGTCCTGTGATTCGACGGCTCCATAGGGTCCCCCGACTTGTGGATAGGTACTATGGTATTGCCTAACCAGGGCTGTGGTAGGCCTGTACAAACAGACTCATTGAAGAGACGGGAAAGAACAAAATCTAAGGCATCAATCCCATGGATTACATACTCCGCTTGCAATCCATCATGATCCTTAGCTCTCCCGTTCTTCAATCGGTGGACTGCTGCACGGACACTCTCTGGTGTGAAGAGACTAGATGAAGCTCGCCTAGGGGAATGGGATAAATCGATGGCTGGCTGATCTGGAACATCGTATAGAGCTGAAGTGTATGCAGACCAGACACGTGGATCTGTGAGGGGGCTCTGAGACTTCGAGCGGAGGAATTTTCTCCAGAATTCCTTGGAGTCACAGCTGAAAAGCAAGCTTCTCAGCTCCTCCTCATTCCGGGCTAGAAATTGGCGTTTCTTGCACCTAACAAACCACTTGTAGTCTCTCTTGGTTTCGGCAAGGAGGGGAGACTTCTCCTTCGTCTCAAGGTGAAGTTTCCTGCGGAGTTCCTTACACTCCTCGTCATACCAACCGTTGCAAGGAACAAGACCAACCGGTGGGGGACTAGACGAATGACATGTGGCAGGGAACGACATGTGAGCGGCAGAAACGAGTGAAGTATGTACAAGTTCCCACCGGTCCTGCGTGGATGGTAGAGCATCTAATAGATGAGGACGGAGTAGGCGGCTGAGGTTCTGGCTATATACATCATCGAACTGGTAGTCGAAATGAACCTCGTAATAGGGTTGGCGGTCATGATAACGAGGGGGGGGTGGGTCATGGGAGACATTAGTCAAAGTAAAGTGGATGAGTGCATGGTCGGCAGAGGGCATGAAGGGGCTAACAGTAAGGCTATGGATGGAAGGGACTAGAGTCGGGGGACCTATGATGTAGTCGATCACGCTAGTACCACGCCCAGAAGCAGAAGAGAATGTAGGCATGGAAGACTGTGGCCACCTGGACAAGCCGTTATAAATGACCATACTGTGCGAGGTGAGGAGCTCCAGTAACTGACGTCCTTGATCTGTGGGCTGTACTGTGCAGTCTGATGAAGTCCGACAGAGGCTATCATCGTGAAATGCTGGGAGTATGACCGGATCCTCCATGAAGTCATAAGTGAGGGCCTGTCTGTCTGAGGTCCTCGCGTTGAAGTCTCCTAAAAGGATGACTTCTCCGCGATGTGAAAAATCTGCAATGTCCGCTGAGAGATCCTCAAATATGGACTGGCCTGGTCCAGTGGAAGAATAGATCGACTGCGCCGGGGGGAAGCTGACGGGAGCAAGGAGCGACAGGGAACTAGCTGTTTTTTGCTAAATGGGTGGCACTGCTATTTTTTGAATGCCTCTTCCCAAACACTCACTGCTCCTCTTTCTGACCACAGCTGTCAGGAAGAGTTTGGAGGACTGGCTGCTGTTCCTCTTTTTCTGATGCAGCCAGTCCTCCAAATAATTACTGACAGGTGCACAATTCCCTGCCCCAGGTAATCTTTCCTTCCATTGTGCCCTGACCCCCTGTCCTCCTCATATGGGAGTCGGTGACACTTCTAACAGAGACCTGGTCCTCCAAGCAGTCCTACTTCTTAGAAAGATGATATTTTCTCTGCCAACTAGGCTTACTTTTAATTCTGCTTCATGGATTGATCCTTCCTTGACTGCCAGACCCATGACTTGGATTACCATCAAGTCTCAGTTGCTGAGGGTGAGTCAGAAGATCATTTTTTGGGGTGATAATCTGCTAGTCTTTAAGTTGCATACTTGCTACTGTAAAGTGTGTGTTGTACCCTGACACCCAGGTCTTGAAGATCCAATTACATAAAAGCACTAAAATATAACAGTACAATAATTGTTAACTGTCCCTTGTGAAAAGTTTCTTATTGAGAAGTGTTCTACATACTTTTTCAACTGATGATGAACCGTCTTGGTGTGTATGTCATGATTCTCAATAGAATTGAAAAATGTGCCATCTGCTATTTCACGGGCTGAGAAAGACCATTGAGTTGTTGAAGAGCAGTCCATAGCACTGAGAGGGTCTACAGTGCTGACAGGTTCTGACAGCAACACATCGATTGAAGAGTACCTACCACCTTTACAAGCAAGCCCAATTTCTAAGGTCTTTATTTTTAACACACAAAATATCAAAACTTGCTACATGTTTTCATTCGATATCCAAAAAGGAAAACTTGCAAGAAAAATAGACAGTCCATCAAACCAGGTATCAACATGGAGCCCTATAAAAAGTTAGCATGGGAAGGATTTGACTGTCAACATACTCATAAAAACCTTCAAGCTACACTTTTGAAACAAAACCAGTGCTGACTTGCCTGGGCTCTCAGGCACTTCAACTTTGACAATATCCACAGGCCATCCAGACGACCTGATGGAAAATTCTTCATCATCACATGATATTGGTGTCCCTTCTTTTCCAGAATAGTTGCATGAGTTCCTACATGATTTGTGGACATCATGACAGTGCCTTGAGAAGGGGAGCATCCAAACAGATGAGCTGAAGGAATTGCACATTAGCCGTGCAGTTCCCTGCAAATGAATATGCTCTAGTGAGAAAAAGGTTCTGATTAGTTATATATATTATACACAAGAACAGCTATATTATCAGCAGTGCCCTCCATTTCAACTCTTCTAAACCATGGTCAGTATGACTGTTCCCCCTGCTGCAGTAAGAAGCGTCATATTCAAGGAAAACATACACCAGAAGCAATACATACAATTTTGAACAAAACAGTAAAGTACTCCTATAACAAGTTACTTTTACAAAGAGTGGGAAATATAATCACCATCATCTCAAAAAAGCTGACTGGAACATGAAAACACATCATTCATTTTTAAACCAAGATAAAAACATCTAGGATTCCATGTGTTGACGATCGACTGGCAATATGAAACCAATGAGTTGTCACATGTCATCACTATTTGTATGGCAAGAGTCTCATCATCATTTCTATGGCAGGTATCCCTTGGAGAAGAATACCGATTCCCCCATTTTCGACAAGAGACTCAATCCTCTTCTTCCCAACAGATAAGAGGTTTCTTGGACATTTGAGATCCAGCCATTGCTGAATTATTCTCTTTTTGTGTAAACATATGAACTTTTGATTAAGCTTGGAAAAAACTGATACTACTCAACTGTCCACTGGGATGTCATGTGACCAAAGCCTTGCAAGCTGCTTCTGAGTGAACTCCAGGCACTGTCTATAAGAAGCCCTGATGATTTGCAAGGAGCCAGTTTAGAGGACTATACAGCATCAAATGCCTCTGTTTGCGATAACAAAAAGCTGCCTGGAGGCCAGGTCTTACAAAAGCATTAGAATGCTCACACGTCTTGCAAGACCCCTCCTGTCCTTGCTCCTTGACAGAGTGCAAGGTATAGATAATGTCAAGCCAAATGGTGGCATAGGCCAAGTCTGCTAGCCTCCCATTACAAGGCTGCAACAGGCAGCCTAGATGTGCTAGGGTATTGGTAAGGGCTATGATCTTTTAAATGATGCATTCAGAGGGGAATGACTCTCTCTGTTGGGGGTGTGTTGCCCATGAGATCTCTGAACAGATACGGTGGTATCCTAGATAAGGTAAGTTGCAGAGCTGCCCATGGCCCCAAAACTAAACCTGCTCCATCTGTCATAACCAAGCTACCATTGCCCAGGTCACAGCCATAGCATTCCTAGAAAGGCATCAAGAATCCTAAAGGCATGCCTCAAGATCTGCCAAGATGCTTGGCAACCCTAAAGGCAGTGCTGAATCATTCCTTGAAAGCACCATTGCAGTGGTGGCAACTCTTGTCTTCTCTCATGGACTCTATCCTAGGGCCAATGGTAGCTAGGTAGCCAAAAGGAAAAAAGAATGCATGCCATGATTGGTGGCTAGACCACAGGGGATCCCCAAAAATGGAGAGCTCCCAAAGCCAATGCCTCTCTTAGAAGGGCTTCCACACAGAGGATGCAAGTGGCAAAAGCTTGTTGATGCAAGTATTGTACTCAAACAAGAGCATCGTCTGTGAATGAGGTGCATGAATAAGGCCACTAGCAATCGCTGAGGCTCCACTATACCTTCCAAAGTGACTTATCCTTCTATAGCCAAAGGCACCACTCAAGCAAATGTCAGATGCTATAGGGATTGGGATCAACTATCCATAATCCTCTGCCATGGGAGGCTGTCAGATCCATTTACGACTTACATGTGCCAGAGGAGGGTGGGCTAAATGCAAACGAGCCATTGTCCACTATGTCCTGCTCCTCTCACCCTTAGGATTAGGGAGAATTGGCCTATCATCGGATCTGAGGGGGGCCCTCTTGCCATTCGCCAATATTGTATCAATTTCACGAATTGCACCTCTCACGTGAGGAAAACTCTGAGATTTATTATCCAAGGCCAAAATACAATTTGGCTCCATGCATCAAAGAAACCTACTAACCCTGTGTCTAGTTGGCCTAACGTATTTGCGAGACCCAAGCATCTCTTCATTCACATCACTACTGGCCAGGCAGCAAGTTTAATATGGATGGCAGGAATGAGCATCAGAAAGGTTGACAAGATAGTAAATACTTTGTAGACGCAAAATATTGGGATAACAGAGCTGAATAAAAGTCAGGTAGAATTGGAGGATAGTTTGAAAACTAGTGAAGAATGTAAAACATAGCTAGTACGGAGATCTATGTTTACACCAATTTGTGACATCCTTTATACATACATACCCACCTAAAGGAAGGTCAGTGTGAAAGAGTAGCTGAGGCCAATCTGCCCACTGCCAGCTCCCTCCTCCCCCTTTGGCTTCAGCTTCCCTCCCCCCTTCTTCTTCTTCCACCCTTCTTCATGTTGATGTATGGAGTGTGGCATCCAGAAAGCATAGGTGTGAATAGGCCTAAGGACATATAAAGAAAAAGTGAATGTAAGCTTTGTTGTGGAGCCTGTAATAAAATCTCCTCCCCCATAATGCAAGTAAAGGTTCATGAGCAAACTTTGGTTGTAGTCTATTTCCTTGCCTCTTTACATGTTCAGTTTGGTCTCAGAGCCAATGAAGATCCTGGTGTAGCCATGAGATCTCGGTAGTGTTGAGAAGCAGTAAGAGCCCGTACGGAGGGAAGAACCGAAGAGTTGCTGAGAAGGAAGCTTGAAGAAAGGGGGTGAGCTGTCATTGACGTGTGGCAGCAGCAGCTTGTGTGTGACTATCTTTGTCGATCCAGATCCAGCATGTACATGAAGAGATGTCAAACAACATTCTTCTCAAGAACAAAACGACCGTTGCTGTAAATTGGAGTACAAAGGTATCTCTGCTGAAACCAAGCGAGTAGAAGCCCATCTTAACGAAATGAAGCAACCAAAAATTGTCATGAGGCCTGAGCGTTTGAACACAAAGCTTCCTGTAGAGTCCCAAGTGAATCGTGCACGCCTCTGCGACCGCTCTGGGATCTTCCTACCTCATACGAAGAAGAGATCCAGTGGCTCTAAGCACGTTTGTCATTAGACATGGAATGATTTAACACCTCGGCAACACTTAGCCAAGACATCAAGAACTGTTACACATCAGTGTCTGTAGAAATCCTTCGTATCTTGGACTCTGTTGCTCCAACAGCTTAAGCATCTCTATCTATTGCAGTTTTTCTTCGCGGAGGTTTGCCACAGTTCTCGTAGGAGCTTAAGTCTGTTTCAGCAACTAATTGAGCTTAGTCCTGCCAGAAATCAAGCAAAATAGAGTGAGACATCAATGAAAATCACGTTACATATCTAGCTCTACTTCGGGGCCCATACGTTCACGTTTCGTTTTCCTCTCTACTTGCCAATGTCCTGCAGACCTTTAATCACTTGCATCCCAGCCTACAGATAACGGAAGCTCGTCGTCAAGGACCTTGCAGCAGTGAATGCTATTTGCTATAGAGTGAGATGATCAGTCTTGGAGTCCTTTTACTGACTAAACGAAGCTACTAGTTTGATAAAGCTCAATAGGGAGCTGGTGAGGAGTATGCTTGTGTTGCCAGGTTACATTATGGCATAGATGAATTGGTTGAGAAGCTCTTGATAGAGCATTACCAACGCAGGAGCCTTTCATTTTGAAGGAGAAAGCTATTTTTAGAAGATTAAAAATTAAAGAGTGATATATTCCATTCAAAACAAATCATACAATAGGTGGGAGAGAAAGTGCTCTATCCCTAGCCTCAACAATGTGGCAAAAAAGCCATGGAGGTGGTCTAAAATGCCACGACATCCCAAAAGGGGTCAAGTGAAAAAATAAAGAGCAGTCCCATGTCCTCATGAAGGATATAAGTCTCCCACGAGCTGCCAAAGAGGTGCCTGTACACCGCTCCCACTGACTCCTAAGAGTGAAGATAATCTCTGCCCAAATGGAAGCAAGAGTGTCAGCCTCTGTGCATAAATGGTCCCCAAGGACAAAAGAACATCGCGAACACCATATCCGCCATAGGGTAATGCTGGAAATCACCTCCCAGGCTGACCCTGCAGCTGAAGTAGGCATGGAATCCTGTGCTGGTACCGGTACCAAAAGTAAATCCTGCGGCTCCATGATGCTGGCCTCTGTGGGACCCCGTCTCTGGCGACGCTGCATGAAGAAACCGAGGTCTCCTGGCTCTGACTCAAAGAGAGTAAAGGCTCCAGATCCTCTCCCCCAAAGAGCAGCGCCCCACGTCATCAGAAAGTTTTTAGAAGATTGCTACGTTCCCCTTTGATAAGCATAACTTGATTATATAATATTTGAGTATTCTGGGTGATAATTGGGCCATCTTGAACCTCAAACATGATAAACAAGTAAATAAAGCGGTTAAATTAATATTGCAAAGGCTGGTTTAAGGACATAAACGTGACATTGGATGCCATAAATGCATAGTTCAAGAAACTGTGTAAAGCTCATTCAAAAGAAGAAGAATTGTCATTACTTATCACTATCGTTGGAGACCAAGTAAGACGTCATTGCTCACTTGTCACTATTAATTGTGTTTTTTTGTCTTGCAAAAGGAATAGCTCCCGTGGGTAGCACAGTGGAAGAATTTGCCATTGGGGGTAGAACTTGTTTGCAAGAATTCACATTAAAAAATCAGAAAATAGCGCTTTGGGGCATGAAAGTGTTGATATCAAAGGTTTGAATGCTCGGTTAGAGAAATGAGGATGCATTTAATTAAGTTCTTACCAGTAAATTTATGTTGGAGGATGCATATGAGGGTGTGAATGCCCGTTATTGAATGTGTTTGATGCCTAAAAAAGAAGGGTAAATTTCTGTTTTGCAAGCTATTGCAAGTGCAAGCATGGGATGCATTTGAGGGTCGTTTGATGCCCTAAATTATGCATTTATAAAAGTGAAAATGCTATTTATCACTGTGAGCTTATCATAGACGTGCAGTTTCGATGGGTCTCCAAATAGGTGTGTCTAGGATCGAAATCCTGAACAACATGTACGCCCCTGCTTGTAGGCAGCATTGCACAGCCTTTTGGAGGTGGTTGATGCAATGCCTCCTTGACGTTGACTCTTGGATTGTTGGAGCTGACTTCATTAAACTACAGTTTGAGGAGAACAAGCAGAGAGGAGTTTCTTTCTCAGAGATGCTCGCAGAACGACGAGCGATGGAGAGGAGTACCTGGGAGCAGTTCATCTTCACGATCAGTGGTTGTGATCCATGAAGAGAGATGGAGTGCTCCAGGCTTCATAGCAGCCTTATTTTTTCTTTCGGACAGCAGAGGCATGATGGTTTGCTAGAGCACCTGGACAAGTTTTATGTGGGGGATTGGGGTCAATATATGTACTCGTAATCAAGGGTGCATGGTCAAAGGTATTCCTTGTAATTTTTGCCAAGCTGTAATCTATTTCTCCGAGGTATGTCAATAAATAAACCCATGGGTATTTGGCAAGCACGACGATGTCAGATTGCTCTCCGATTGTGCTTCACTTAGAGCAGCCCCATTGGAGACTCCCTCTGAAGGGAATTCGTATTTCAAATGCTCTACTTCAAGAAGAGGTGGTGCAGCATGCAGCGTCTGAGATTTGGCAGTAGCCAGAGTGTCTTGTCAAGGTGGATGGGCTACTTGGGTGGCAGACATTGTCGAGAGGAGCACTAAGGAGCTCCAGTCCCAACCCTTCATCGGAGGTACGCTCTACAAGAGTGAGAGTGAGGAAATGTGTAAAAAGTCCAATATGAAAAAATGTACAATAGAAAGCGATTTGGACAGTTGGGCATTGTCCAACATTGCAAATCATTTTCTATTGTACACTTTGTTTGAAAATGCATACTTGTTCTATTGTCTCTCTCTCGTGTATATTATCCTAAACTATTTCTTTCTTGAAAAGCAAGGAACAATTAAAACAGGGTAGATAGGAGACTTTGAAGGAGAAAACTTGTTAAAAGCTCTTTGTAAGAAACTGTACAATAGAAAGCGATTTGGGTAGTTGCAGATAGGCCCAACTGATCAAATCACTTTCTCTTGTACACTTGTGGGACATGCAAAGTTGATATACCTTTTTCCATTTTCTCCATTGTTGCCTTTGGAACCACCTTCTTGGGGCTTTGTAGAACTCTTTACAGGCTAGGCAAGGATGATGGAAGGAGGGAGGTTTCGGCCACAAGGATTAGGAACCTCAAGGGTGAGGGCAGAAGAGAGCCTAGGGTAGATGCATGTGTCAGAGAGATGAGGGTGAAACAGGGAGCAAGTGGAAGGTAGGGAACAGGTGTGGAAGATGATAGGAGAAGATGATGCAGTGGAGAAGATGGAATGCAACGAGATGGAATTTAGCATCCATAGAGCACCTTAGAAAGTAGGACCCAATCTCACAGTGGATCATAGACCGGTATGAGAGTGCGAGGCTTGACCTCCAGGCCATGGAGGTGTGATAAGCTGAGTTCCTTTATCACCCTCTGGAGCGAGATGGGTACTAGGAACAACAAAGAGACAAGATGACTAGACAATCCTCCAGACCAATGGACTACGTTCAGCTAGGACTCAATTTTTGGTTGAGGGATGCGAGCGATCAGATGCATACAGATCCTTGAGATGACCACAGACTTCTATCAACAGTTGTTTCAGTCTGAGGAGGCGTCTCCCCAGGTTCTTGCAGCTAGGGCGGTAGTGTGGATCACATTCTAGTAGTAGTCCCTTCGAGCTTAAGAAAGCAGAAGTTAGAGGCATCCTTCACGGAGAAGAAACGTTGGGAGGCCTCAAGGCCCTCCTGCCTCATAAGAGCCCCCCTTTGGCTGGCTTTTCAGCTACCGACATTGCTAGGGGAGACCGATCACCTTGTTGGACACAGCTTACAAGATCTTAGCCAAGATCTTGAGTTTGCGGTTGAGGCCTAACCACATTGATATCATTCACCACACGTAGACAAGTTTTGTTCAAGAATGCAGCATCATAGACAATATCTTCACCATTTGGGAGGCAATGGAGTCTCCGCCTATCGGCGGAGAGCCAATCATATTCTTATTGATGGTGCACACGACAAGCCTTCGCTCTTTCTTGCTCAATTCAGCAGGGCTTTCCCCTTCCTCTTCTTCTTTGTAGCAGGCGCTTTGGGCTACTTTCTGCGTTCCCAGGTAGCAGCAAGCCTCACCGGGATGCGTTTTTCGATCCGATCGGAGGAGCAGCTTTTGGATTCATAGTTTGTAGATGACAAAGTACTCTTTTTGGAGGGCATCGAGAAGAGTTTAGAAGGGTTACGAGGAGCCCTAGCGACATACTGCTTGGCCTTAGGGGCTAGAATTACGTGGACCAAATCCATAGGTTTTCTCACGGTGACTGAGGAGAAATCGAGCCGTGATCTCTAAGGCTTTGCGGGAGGGATTGCACAGCCCCTGACCCCCCACCACTGGTATGGAAAATTTTTGATGACCAGGGTGCCTTTGAGGATTCAATTTGTGCGGCAGTCCCTTGGCTTCTTCAAGCGAGGACTTTACAGAGGAAGGCCTAGGGCCTTCTCTAGCCAGAGACTCTGAGAGGCCTGGAGGCAGACGAGGTTTTGATTTGCTTAAGTGGCATAGGGTCAGAGTGGTAGAGAACTTGGGTAAGAACTGGACCATTGACCCAATTCTACTTTCAACAGGATAGGAGGCGCCTTTGGTTATGGAAGGCGCCGGCCTCTTAGAGAGATTCAGGGGATCTGAGGGAGTGGTTTTTGGCCACTTTGCAAAGGGCAAAGTTGATGAGGTGCTCTTTTTCTCTTACACAACTTGGATTGGGCAGTGACCATAGTTGGAAGGATCAACCTAAAGCGCCATTGGTTGGAGCAGCAACTCCCCTTGAGGGTGATTTCCCGCTTTCAATCACGTCTGTGGACCAACCTCAGGCCCCTGTAGATCTCTTACTTTTCTCGATAGTGGCCCACGGAGGCTTGCCCATGGCCCGTGGTTGGAGCAGATGTGGTTGGATGGTAGATGCCTCCGTTGTGCATACAGAATCCTGGAGATGATCTCGCATTGTCTTTCGGGCTGCTCAGCAGCATGGTTGGAAGCCCTCCGGATTGTGGCCAGCACACAGAGGATGCAACATGACTTCACTAGGAGAATGGTTGCGTGGCTGGAGGGGTACATGCCTTTTCCATTGATCCAGCCTCCCCAACCTACAGGATCCAAGCCAGCGCATTCTTAGGATAGAGGCATAAGATGAGACTCCTTCCTCTCGCCTACGCCCTTCGCCTTCGCCAAGAGACAATGTTTAGGAGATTGTGTCCAGCAACCCTGCTTGGACATCTGGGTTTCCTGCTACAGTTTTGTGATGGGAGGGCATCACATTCCCCCGGCAGCAACCATGCTTGCTATTGACAGGGTATCATTTACACCCTGCGCAGCATATGGGAGTATGGGACTCCAGGTTCTAGGGCAACCGCCGAAAAGCGTGAGCGTTTTGCAAGGCTTGGCCTGCATGTATCTTCTATATCATCACTGCGAGAGGTATTTGCTGGTTGTATACACCTCCTCACTGGCTGTTAGCCCCTATTCCAGAGATTCCCCGGCAGTGAGCTGGGTTCTCAAAAAAACACGCTAGTTTTTCTAACTTCTTGTGTGTTTTTCCTTCTTTTCCCCATGATCAGCACCCCATGGATTGCTGATTTGTATGGTCTCAAGTCTTAATAGAAGTCCTTTCATCTGAAGAAAAAAAAAGATACCACTAAACCCACTCAAATATGTATACCAAAAGGAAATTGTCTCAAATATGTCAGCGTGCATGGAAGTTTGAGGTTACTTGTGGTGATGAATTGGAGGACAATAAAATATTGTCACAGATTAGGATGGAGACCCTACAAACCCTTTCCTATCAGTGGGACAAATGTTCTGTTAACACATTCTGCAAGGCACAATGCTGGTACTTTCTCAGAGTGACGGATTGTGATATTCTCTTTCTCTTCATTCAGTACAGCATGGATCTACATCCCTCCTCAATGATACTTTATTTGCACATTGCCAAAGACCCTAGAAGCCCAATGGTTATTTTGCCCCCACAAATTTTTCAGCCAAGATATCCTGTTATCACATTAGATTTTCAATAAAATGAATGAAAAGGTCAAATCATTTCCTGCTCGATTAAAAACAAATGCAGACAACCAACCTCAGAAATTGGCAGCCCAAAAGTAAGTCCAGATAATGCAGCTTTGACGGACTCAACAGCTCCTAGGTATGGTGCTCCTATACAAACAGAGCTTTGATCATGTGGAATGAATAGTATACAGAATATTAAAACTGTCATCTTGGAGTAAACATGGTGTACCACTTAAAAGGCGAGGGAAAACAGACCGACAGCAAAGTAGGTGTCTATATGATCATCCAACCACTGTTGATACATCCTTGGAGCGATTTCCAGCTTCAGCCATTCCAGAAAGTACCGGAACACATTGTTGCCTAAGGAGTGTGCAAACACAAGTGATGGGCCTCCTCGAAGCTTCAATGCTGTTTCAAATGTCAACCTGAAATACAAGTCTCTTCATTTAGACAGTGTAGACACTTGGAATAAAAATGAAAGGGAATCTTCAAAGGTGGCACCTCATGCTGAAATCAAACTACTTTTTGTCAATTGTTTTTTCATAAATGGGCTTACACTAATATGAATGTGCGGAAAAGAAGTGTAATCTGAAGGTGCAGAAAAGCAGTTTATGCTTGGCAAAACAAGAGAAGCAGCACGATCTAATGGGATGTATACCATATATATGTGCACTTTCTTTTTTGGTGAAATACATTTGTCATTATATTACAATGAACAGTCCCAAAGGAAGGGATAACCAGCTACAAACATCAGAAGATGTCGTTTTATGACAAGCAGGATAATCTATATCCCGAGCATGCAGACAATCATAAAACAATTGTCATAGAGAGGGTTGGAAGAAGTGATATTTAGACAGAGGGGGATCATCAAAGACCCAATGATTACAGTCCTTCCATAGGGTCCAAGGTGCCCAAGAATGAACCCAATAAAAAAGAATATCATAACCTGCCTCATAGGATGAAAACCAAAAAGCCAGAAATTTTGCCAAAGGAAGCACTGGGGAAACGAGCCTGCAGTCGTTGCTGTACAAGAAGCAAGAAATCACGTGACTCTGCACAATGCCAAAACACGAGGCATAGACTCCCGAATAGACAGACATCATTGACAAGTGGCAAGAGCAATACAACAACGAGCTAAAATCTGTCCTAAGGGAAGAACCCCAAGTAAAACCTACCATAAGAAGAACTTTTGCCGAAGGTAAATTTGGAATCCCAAACGTGGTGTAATATATATATATATATATAGAGAGAGAGAGAGAGAGAGAGAGAGAGAGAGTCTATTAACGTCCATGGGAGACCAAGAGGTCTATGGGACAACATGAAAGCCATCTAGTACATCAGCTCAGGGAGGGTGCAGGGCAGCTCCCAAGGAGTGCAAAAGCAGCTCCATTTAATTAGAGAGTACCTATATTGTAGCCTAGATAAAACATACACACATATATATAGTTGGCCTTACATCAGTTTAAGACTGAGAGTCTTTTGGTTTTGATTTAAACTCTCTAATGAGTGCTATCCCATCCCGGTAGACTGCCCATTTACCATCCTTCCTGGCAGCCCGAACCTTTGCTAATTCCTTTGCTTTATCCTTCAGTTGAGCCTTGGTGAGTTCCTCGGCTATCCATATCTTTGTCCCTTTCAGCTTGTGAGATTGTCGCAGAACTTTTATACGTATGTCTCTTAGTTGAACGTAATGATAGCATGGCCATTGTGTTGACTGATTTGACCTACTCGAGCTTCACCGTCCTCATCTGGGTTGTCAGGATTGTCATCGGCATTTGCTGTCCAGTCAATAGTAGGCATGGCTGTTTGGACATGTGCTAAGGTATCACTAAAAGATTCATCTTCTTTATACCATCCATCTGGAAGCCCAGCTTTGTTGACCTTTGCATCAAACTCCACAGTCACTTCTTGCTTGGCTGTCTGCATTTTAGTATGAACTAGATTCTTGACTGCAGAGACTAGTTGGGGGGTAGGGGGGGAAGCATTGCATGACTTTATAACCTCGTCAATTTTAACATATCCAAAGTTCTTCTTCCAAAGAGTATACAAAGTATGAGAAGAAGCTACCAGGTCCTTCCAAGACTTGAATTCTAGCTATGGCATCCATTAGTTGCATCCTCAGCTCTCTCACTTGATCCTGTAGGAAGTAAATTTGTTCATGATATCCAAGAATTGGTCGGTCAAAAAGACCACCTTGTTCATAAATAGGTGCATACGGGGAAGGCATCCTGGCTGCCACTGTGGAGTATCTGGCTTTGTTACTAGGGGCTGCTGGAGTGGAAGGGGTTTTTGAAGAGGAGGAAGGTAGGCTGGGCCATGCTTTGCTAGCCATATCTCCTGTTACCCCCTGGCTGAGCTAACCCCCTAGTTAGGCTGGGGGTTCAGCCCAACTAAGGGTTCCTAATTCAAGAGCTTGCTACAACCAGCTAGGGGAGCAGGGAGTAGAAGCGGAATGGGAGCAAGAGATACGGGCGTACGGGTACGGATGGGAGCTTGAGCGGGTACGGACGGGAGCGGGAGCAGGAG
Organism: Dipteris shenzhenensis; assembly: GCF_047967505.1. Classification (NCBI taxonomy): domain Eukaryota; kingdom Viridiplantae; phylum Streptophyta; class Polypodiopsida; order Gleicheniales; family Dipteridaceae; genus Dipteris; species Dipteris shenzhenensis. The sequence continues at coordinate 49,763,378 of NC_141611.1, read as the reverse complement.
CAGGTACGGACGAGAGCGGGACGGGAGAGCGAAAGAAAGAAGAGACGGAAAGTAAATTCTTCTTAATCCCAAGGACATACAAAACATCCTGGATGCAAAGATATGAACCCCTACTCCCGTCCATACTTGCTCTTGCTCCCGCTCCTATCCGTACCCATACGCCCGTACCTCTTGCTCCCATTCCGCTTCTACTCCCTACTCCCCTAGTTGGTTGTAGCAAGCTCTTGAATTAGGAACCCCTAGTTGGGCTGAACCCCTAGCCTAACTAGGGGGTTGGCTCAGCCAGGGGGTAACAAGAGATACGGCCAGCAAAGCATGGCCCAACCTACCTTCCTTCTCTTCAAAAACCCCTTCCACTCCAGCAGCCTCCAATAACAAAGCCAGATACTCCAGGACATGCACAGAGAGAGAGAGAGAGAGAGAGAGAGAGAGAGAGAGAGAGAGAGAGAGAGAGAGAACGAAAGAAAGAAAGAAAGTGTATTATTGTCCACTAAAGGCCAAAATGGGCCCATGGGACATCAAGAACTCTGCATACAAGATAGCACAAAATCAACGTGCCACAAAGAAGAGGCATCGTCGAATATCATCTAAGTGCTACGCAATACAATGCAAGTGAAAGTACATAATGTCAAATCTGAGCCTAAATACAAAGTAAACTAGATGCAAGGAAACCGCCCCTGGGTGCAAAATGGGGGGATGAGTACAATATGCCAATGCAAAGATACAAGTCCAGGTGTCACGGAGTCTGAGAACCAAAATAATACTAGAAATCCTGTCCATCGACTCTGCCTCCTGCTATGAGAGTACAAATCTGAGCAAAGGTGAGGTGAGCGGCTGGTGGGGCGAGATCTCCATGAGTAAGTCTCCTCCGAAAAGCTGCCATCATCCTGGATCGTCTGGAGATGAAGCGACGAGTACGTCCCCTATGTAACAAGATCCTGCGACGTCTACAAACCATCTCATATGTACATCCACATTGTGGAGGCATGTGTCCTGTGTGAGCTCTGACCTCCTCGTGCTCCTCCTGGTCTCTGTCCTCTGGTATAGCGTGTGCCTGAGCTCTATCAGGCTGGGCTCTATCACGCTCCGGTCTGTGCTGATGGTCTCTGAGGTAGTCTCGTCGAAGCATAGTGGCCTCCCTGACATAAAGAGCTAGGCAATGCTGATCCTCGTAGTCCATCACTCGTGAGAGAGGTCCAAAGCCATCAGTGAAGAGACAAAGGAATCTACCTCTGAGCTCATAATATAGCGGGCATCTGCAAATGAAGTGCTCCTCTGACTCCACCTCTCCCATGGTGCAACAAGGGCAGATCCTGGTCTCTCGGCCTGGTCGCCGTCCATCCTCCATGCGTCGCATCCTACCAGCCTCTATCTCGAGCTGATGCGAAGAGACTCTAAGCTGGCCAAGCGCAATCCTCAGTGAGTGGGACATGTGGATACCTGTATAGCCTGGTGGAATGACAAATCCATCCTCTGAGATCCGAAGGAAGTGGTCACGATATGTGGCCATCTTCGTCGGAAGCTGCGTGGGATAAATCCAAGTGCGATACGTATGAAGCTGCAGCAAGTCTGCTCTCGTGACCTGGCTAAGCTCGTGGCGAGTCAACTCGAGATGAGGGGCATCTATGCTGTATCGGAAGGGAGGCAATCTATCCATGTCTAGTCCAAGAGATGTGAGCCACCTAGTGAGTCTGAAGTACCAGCAGTATCGGGCCCCAGATCGTGCCAACTCCATAGAAGATGCAAGTGCTAACCATGGCAACCGAGCTCTGCCTGCTGCTGAGTCTCCAAACTCCCTAACCCTGTGCAAATACATGACCGACTGAAACGCTGCATCCAATGCAAGGGGAGTAGCTCCAAACTCTGCTAGCATGATCTCGTGCGGAACTGTAGCCTTGGCCCTAATGAGCCGAAAGAACATGATGATCTGTAACCTCTCTACTCGTCTCCAATCTGCAGCGCCGAGGTCTCCTGCCCAAAAAGGAGCTGCATACATCGCAGCTGGTCTCACCAATGTATCAAAAAGCAAGGATTTCGTATCAGGATGCTGAAAGTGGGACTGAAAACACTCACGCTCAAGATGAGCCAACGAAGCATACCCTTTACTAATCCTATCTCGTGCTGCATATGTCATGGTGAAAATCGGTCCCCTGAAAACTGCCCCCAAATAAGTGTACTCTCTAACAAGCTCAATGGGCTGTCCGTTATAAGTGAAGCAAAACTCATCCGTGCTGTAAATACGATCAGAGGTGTTGAAAACCATAACCTTGGTCTTGCCAAGGTTTACGGTCAACCCCCTGTCCTGGCAAAACCTGTGGAGTGCCTCAATATGTGCCTGGAGGCCCTGAGCAGTAGAGGAAATGAGAACCACATCGTCCGCATACAGGAGGATAGGAATGGAGGATCCTGAGAGAGTAGAGCCCACACCGCCTGTCATCTGTATAAACATCTCTAGCTCATCAATATATAATCCAAAGAGAGTAGGAGAGAGCGGGCAACCCTGCTTCACCCCAATCGTGCTGCATACCTCCTCTGAGAGCCCCTCACGTGTCCGAACCCGACCAGTGACCCTCTCATACAAAGCCATGATAGCCCACTGTATCTCTCCACTGAAGCCCATCTGGCGAATCCTCTGAAACAATCTGAATCGCGGAACTGTGTCAAATGCCTTCCTGAAGTCCACGAAGCAACAATAAAGCCGTTGCCTTCGTGACTTCGCCTCCTCTACCAGTGCCCTGAGTGTGAGGATGTGGTCAAGTGTCGAATGATCCCTGCGAAATCTAGCCTGCCCTCTGGCTCTGAGTCCTGTCGTCTCGGCATGGTCATTTATACAGCTTTCCAAAACTCAAAATCTGTCATGATATCATTTATAAGAAGGATCTCCCTACGCAACTGCTCCTACACCCTCCCCCTTCCCTCTGTCTCCTGTGCCCACCCCTCCTACCTCTATCTTCTCCACCTCCCCCCCCTCTTGATGCCTACCTCTGCCCCCACTTTTTTCCCCTAAGAAAAGGACTTCTATTAAGTATGCAAAAAACCCAAGAGAGCAAGCTCAATGCAGAAATACCTCATGCAAGCATGAAAACAAAAACCCTAGAAGGGGCCAATAAAAAGCTCCTCAGAACAAACAAGAAATAAACCAAGGCTGAGGCTAGAAGTGCCATCTCAACCCTACAGTGTGTTGGATATCTTTGCAACCACATGTGAAACCAGCCTCAACAACATAAAGGGTGGTAGGATCCACTTAAATACAGCATACACAGTAAATAGACAAGTAAATATGCACTACAGAACAAATCACAGGGGAGCTAGAGCGCTCCTACTCAGAAACAAGACACCGATTGGCCCCAAACGTTGGCGCCCCTTGCGGTATTTATTTAACATTAATTTGAAGCCAAGCGGCTGATTACAAAGGTCTCTGGGAAGCTGCACCACAGGCAAACCAACGCCCGCAGACTTGAGTTCGTGTGGTAGTCTCTCAACTCCTTAGGCAGCCCGCAACAATATTTCTCAACCTGCTCAGTGAAAGGAACAAGCCGGTGGGAGCTAATGGGCAACAAAGCCGCCCAAAATTTGCTGTTATACTCCTCTAAATTGCGGCAATTAATGGAATTCCACTCATGCCAAGCAGTCATGATATCTACTTCAAAAGTCGTGGTAAGCCACGCAGCTGAAAACACCTGCTTGAAACCTACCCACGTGTTTGGTGCACTGTTTTGCATAAGCATCGTGGTCCACCCTGAAGTGCATTCCCCTTTAGAAAACTAGCAGCCCGGCGTATCTTAGATGACTCTGTGAAATTCCCTTCTGTGTAAGCTGCATCGAACTGCTGCAACAAGGTCAAGGCCTTGAGTTTGTCTTGCACCCCACTAAATGTCTCAAATTTCACGGCTGCACCTGCCTCTTTCAAGTCCTTCAACTTCCCCTCAGGTGCCAAATTGTCAGAAACAGGTGCCTGGGCAAACGGGACAGCAGCACGCACTCTATCCCCCACACTACCAGCATAAGGAAAAGCTGTACTATTCAGACCAACACCTGAATTTTGCATATTTCCCAAAGCAACGTTACCTGTTGCTGCGTTAGGCATACCTATTTGCATCCCTGGGGCTGCTCCAACATTTGCATACATCATGTTCTGTCCCGTGGGCTGTAAATTAGGCTGAAATGCAACTGTTTGACTAGCAGGCATACCCGAAAATTGGGCTTGAGGGCTGACCTCCAAGAGACTGAGACATATGCTCCTCCTCAGTAAAGCTCACGGATCTCTCCCCGTGTGACATATTTACTGAATAGTATGTTGTCTTCTTCACTGGACTTGCACCAAGCCAACCACAGGCTCCCCTCTTGAAGAAGTTAGGTGGATCCCTGCAATGGAACCACTGAAACCAGCCTCAACAATGTAAAGGGTGGTAGGATATATGTAACACTAGCAAGAGAGCGTAGGCACCAATGCGACCTTCACCCCGCCCGCTGCTGCCCCCGCCCCTCGTGCTGCCTTGGCTCCTGCCCTGCCAATTCTGCCCTTCTCTCCCCTCGCACCCTGGTCGCTGCCCTGCTCGCCTTGCTGCAAGCCCCGTCCGATGACTGAGCGCTCTCGCCTGCTGGCCGGCTGCCCTCCTGCTCGGGATCTGCCGTGAGCCTCTCTCTTGGATGGCGCTTCCCCAGCCGTGGCCTGCTTGTTGGTGGCTTCCTTCCCGTGGCAGTGTTGTCTTCCCATGCTGGTCTTTTGCAACCTTCTCCCTCTCCGTGGAGTAGAAAGCGCTTGAGGTGGGGGTGTTTGAGCATTTGGAGGTGTCGAGCCATTCTTGGCATGGGGCCTTGCACTTCTTCGGAGGGGAGTATCTTCGGCTTTAGCCTTCTCCCTTGCCCTAGCGGTCCTCCACCTTTGCGCCTTCACAGCAGCAGTAGGTTCATCTTTCAGGAAGCGTCTCTCCCTTCCCCGTGGAATTTCTATGGCGGGAGGAGGTTTGCCCTGCACTCTCTTGTTCTTCCGGAGTTGGAGCTCTCCTCGCAGCTTTGCCCTGGCGACATCGGCCATGGCCATCCCCCAGCCGTCCAGTTCGTGCCTCCCCGTGGTGGTGGTTGTGCTGCCCTCGTCCCAACAGCATCTCCTGGCCGCGATTGGTGCACTGAAGCTGGAAAGACCTGGTCCTTGGACAACAACCCAGAGGGGTAGCGTCTGCTGGTGGCCTCTTTGCTTGGGTCTCCAAACTTCTCAAGACTCAGAGTTTTTTGGTACTACTTCGAGCTCAAGGAGATAGAGATGCGAGATGCCTGCCTCCATGGTGGTCGAGCTCTTCTTGATGGTCAAGCTCGACAACAGGGATCCTGGCGATCTCGGAGCTACTCCGGCCCATGGAACCTTGCTACCTCGACGTGGCTTTATTGCTTTCTTCCCAGTAGGGGTTCTTGGTCGCGGTTGGCACCTTGGTCTTGGTCGAACTCGATTGCTGGATGTTGACTCGGAGGAGTCATATTAGTTGATGGCTCACTGTCTCGAAGATTCTCTACCCACAGGGCGGCGGCTCTTGGCTCTATCCTCAGGGATCCCTTCTCTTGGGGCTCTACTTCTTCTTGTCATACCAGGAGGCACCCCAAGTGGGTTGAGGCCTGCAGATGCGTGAAGCGGGCTACTGGAGTGCGGACTCGCCTCCCGTCAGGTGGTGGTTGCTCATGCAGGCGGGTCTCTTCCTGTTGGCGCCCTCGGGCGGGCTCGATGGACGGGAGCTCAGCGGAGGAGGGATCCATACCTTCTTGGATCACGAGTACCTCCAGGATTCACTTCATCAGGGATTCGTAGCTTTTTTGGTTTCGTGGTTTACTGGTTCTCAGAAGACCCAGACTAGGGCTTCTTGTTTTGACAGCATTTTGCAACAGTTTGCTTAGCCCTGTGAGGCTTGTAGTTTCGCTAGTGGGAATTATCCCTTTGCTCCAGCATTGCTGTTGAGTCTCTTGTAATCCTTGTTTCAAAAGTAATATAATTAGACCTTCTTTTTGTGGAAAAAAAATCAAGTAGTCCTTTTCTTTAGTTCAAAGCATGAACTATCTCCTGGAAAGCTCCAATGCCAATGGCAACAACTTGTGAACTTAGTCATGTAGGATGAAAAAACAATCTAGGAAGCCAAACTCTAAGAAAATGTAAACAAATTTTGACAAAATATAACCTTAGTAGTCTAGACCAGGACAAAAGCCTAGAGCAAGTAGCATTTCAATCAATCATTTCCTCTGTGATTCACTTTTAGTTTGATGTTGACAATTGCATATTTGAGCGTAGAGTTTCTTTGTATGCATGTTTAGTTTGGAGAATGCTAAACAATTAGAGTGTTTGATCAATTTTTATGCTAACCATTGGTATTTCTCATCGTATGAGCTAAGACCATCATTTCCTAGAGCATCTGAGGGGTTAGAATGAAGGATCAAAAAGCAATGTTTTTTAATTGCACCACTCTTTTGGGCCCCCTGTTGCACACTTTGGCCCTCAGAATTAATTGCCTAGTAACTGGGCGAACATTCACTATTTCCAAGGGCCGACTAGGAATTTCATTGCCCAAGTCCCACCCCATGGCCGGACCCTCGCGCCCCAGAGGCTCAAGGCAGTCACGAGCAAATTATGGGAGTCGCAAATCAAAAGTCCCATAATTTCACGTCCTCGTGACAACATGTACTTCTCCGAGAACAAGCTGGCACATAAAATATAAAGCTTCACATGAACTAATACTAGCACTTGGATATTCAAGGGATGGTGACTTGATTTCAAAAACTAAAAGCTTCTATAGTATGACCAAGACGAAAACGACTTGCTGCTCAGCCTCACTGGCTTGTTGTGCAGCTTATAAGATGAGATGATTTGCAACAAAGGCTTACAAAGATCCACTTCATACTAGAGACACACAGTCGACCCTAAAACCTGAAACCTCACGACACACAAGCCCATACAACTGAAGTGACACTTCACATGCTAGTAGAGATAAACCTGCAACTATTTAACCATGTGGAGAAGAGTTGGTTCTTCCAGCATCACCTAGAACTGCCAGCGAGCCCCTTCAATCGCTGAGCTGCCTGCAAGGGTGTCCCATAGCTGCTGCCAAGACCCTCGACCTCGATGACGCTCATCGAGCTATCCACGAGACACTAACCGCCGACCTGAATGAAGAGCACCAGAACCTTCACAACTGCATTAGGACTTCTCACGTCCATGAATGCATACCAAACTGACAAGTGGCTGACCAACCACACTCCCTACAACTTAGAGCTCCCACAAGGCTTACACAACTAACACCCCAATAAGCTGAGTGGGGGGCAAATACTGACAAGGAAAACCAAAAACTGTCGCCATCTGTGAAGCACAAATTTTTAACTACGAACAGATACTCAATATCTGGTGTCTCTGTTTGAGCAAGTGCTGCCAAATGTTCTTCATATCCTTCCTCCACGAGGCAAACCTTCTTGTTCGAGTCCTCCTGCTTGACATCAAGGGCACCTTGTAGCAGAACTTATCCACATGTCCTTCTCTCCCACAGTAATCACATACCAGACCCTTCTTCTTTCCTTTACCTTTGTCCTTGATTGTATATGCAGGTTCACCTTCAGGACATACAGATTCAATTCTTCTTTCTTCACTCATCAACATTGAAACCACATCGTGAAAGTCAAGAGAGTCCAAACTCATCCCCAGAATTGTAGCCAGATCAGTGGAAGGCTGGTCAACAGCCTTTGTATCATTATCCTCTACACGTGCTCCCAAAAGCCTGCAATTGCTTCAACAATAACTGCATCTGGTTCAAGTGAGTTCACTATCCGCCATCTAGAGTCCAAACAATTCTTGCTTCAAAACAATCTTTGAATTTTTGACTTTGGACCCAAATAATGTCTCTAGTTTATGCCAGTTCTATGCAGCTGTCTTGGACACATCAATATGATGAAAATAATCTACCCTCAGAGCTCTCCCCAAGAGCCCTAGACCTCTCTCATTCTTCAAATCGCAAGCATGAATTTTATCTTCTCCCTGATTGTTTGCAGGTTTCTTTTTCTTGCCTGAAACTACTGCCCAGAGGCCTTTCTCCATGAGCAACAGCCGTACAAACAATTGCCAAGATGGAAAATTCTTCCCATCAAACTTCACAACTAAGGTTTCAGGCAATCCTGACTTTGACGCAGATGACTTGGACCAAGTATACATTACAAATCCTCACCAAGCAACTCACCAATTCACAATGTAAGGAACTGCTCTGATACCAATTGTTGGCTATCTTTGCAACCACTTTTACTTCTCAAAGAATGAGCTGGCACATTAAATATAAAGCTTCACATATGAAATAACATTAGCACTTTGAAATCCAAGGGATGACAACTTGATTTCAAATACCAAAGATTCAATAGTATGACCAAGATGAAAACAACTTGCTGCTCAGCCTCACTGACTTGTAGCAGCATACAAGACGAGATAATTTGTACTATCCGTGGGCGCCACGTGACATGGTCTCTTGGCAGAAGCTTTGTGTCGGACCAAGGCTACGGTGACCACCCTAGTAGGTCATATCCCTACCCTGAACATGGAAGTAATGTCTCCAAGTGTAATATGCGTGTCCATCCTCCATCAAGTATGACGCATCTCTAGATTCGGGGGCCCAGCCGTATCGTAGGTCCACGGGATGATGACCTGTGTGGTCTGGCTGAAAAAACTCCGTGATCTCTGAGAGGAACCTGCTAGTGCATCTCGCCCCTGTCTCTATGATTTGAGTAGGTGCTCTCGATGTCTAGCCACCTCATGGATAAAGCTGGCCAAAACACTTATGTTTTGGGAAGGCGAGAAAGTGGGAAAGTTACCCGCAGTTGTCTCTGAAGAGGCAATAAAAGTGTGAGAAAGAAAGAAAGTTTATTCAAAGTCTTCAAAAGGTCGAAGGTCTATGAGACTAAAAGAACCTGATAGAATGAGCTCAAAGGGTGGAGACCTCTAAGCGCGCATCAACACCCAAGGCGAATACAACATATCCATAATAATAGAGTTACCAATACATAAGAAAAATCTCTTTGATCCCATGGAGAGGCTGTGATGTGGCATCACTCTGATGATCATCCAGAATTCGCATGGGGACAAGCCTAAGTGGGAATTGGGCGATGTGGGAGGCTGTGATAGCATAAAGCCTGTGATGGGCTGGCATGTGTGGTCTATTGTGGTCTCCTAGCTATGGCCCTACGTCAAACAAGTGCCACTATCACCCCCTTCAGTTATGCCTCCAGTCTAGTGAGCATGAAGGGAACCCTTAGGCGGCCGTGTCTCTCTTTGGTCCTCCGGTCTACCATCTCCTTGAGGCCTGTCGGAATTCACTCTACCCATAAGGAGGAAGGCTTTGCATAAGAAATTTTCTTTGTTCTCAATTCTTCTTGGACTTCGTTAATCCAATCTATTTGGGATGCTATCCAACATCTGGCCTAACATAGCTAGGGTGGGACAGTGTGATTAGATGTTACCTACCACTATGAGTGGTGGGTCTCTGTCTAGGGTTAAGAAATGCGGTTGGTAATTCTTATGGTCGTGATTGACTTGGTTCGTTCGATAGATTTAGTTGAGGTAATTCAGCACCCACAACGTTGGTGTTTGGCGGTTCCTGAACTCGATTTTTCCTAGCCGTTGTGTCCATAATGTCTGACTGGAGAAACTTAGTGATTATGCTTTGAGCAGAGTCTAGACTGTATACCTTGTTCTCGCCTATGTGTCTTCAGCAAATGCTCCCTATGTGGGACAGCCTCATGAATGAAAGTCACCGGGCATTGCTTATCTCGGTAAGACAAGAAACCAGATAGGGGTTCGAAGCCATCCTTGAAGAGACAGTGATAGTGACCTCTGATCTCAAGTATACATGGCATGTAAAAGCAAAGTGCTCCTTTGACTCAATCTAATGTCGATCACAAAAGTATAGACGTAACCCTCTTTGGGAATGCCCTCACCCCACCCACTCTCCATACAAAGTGGATGTGAGGACGCACGGAATGCCCGATCTATATCCTCATGGGGGAGATGGATCCATGTATATCCCGAGTGGGTTGATGAAGCCCTCCTTTGAAATCTGCAAGCAATGATCCCTGTAGCTTCACAGGAAGCTTGATGGGTGCCAACCAGATCTTGAATGTGTGTAGCTGAAAGATATCCTCCCGGATAACCTAGTTCACCTCGGGATATGTGAGCAGACCAGAGGGGGCCTCACTATGATACTAAAAGGGAGGTAATCTGTCCATGTGTAGCCCCAAACTCTCAAGCCATCTGCATGTGCATGCATACCAACACCTTTAATTTCCCTCAGTTGCCAAAGGCATGGATGGAGATAGGGTCAACCACAATAACGTTGGCATGTGGTACAAGAGCCATAATCTGTAATGTAGTAAAGGTACGTGATCCTAATTCAGCCATGACTATCTGATGCGGGACTGAGGGCTTACTGCAGATCATCTGTGACAACAAGAGAACCTGCAGCCTCTCAACACGAGCCCAATTTGTGGGTCTGATCCCCAACAAGAGCTGCCCATACATACCTGTTGGGCGGACCAAAGAAAAAATGAGTCCGAGGATCTTGGGAATGAGAACGAAAGCATTGCCGCTCAAGTCTAGCCGCTCAAGTCTAGCAAGCACAAAGGAAAGTTAGGTGAGAGTAAAGGTTAAAACGAGAGTAGACTAATTTGGCAGCCCTTTACAAGCTGGCTTTAGGTTAAAGTGAATCAATTAGTAATTCGAAGGGATACATCACAAGGAAAATGTAAAGAGAACGCTTTATATTATTCTTTCGAGACTTCGGAAGTTAAAGCCTTTTGATACAGCATTCCAAGTAGAAGCTTTAGTCAAGGAAGGAAAGTAACGGCTTAGGCTTATAGGCCAATGTTGGCCAAATTGATAAAACATAATCAGAAGCAACATCAAAAACATTTTAAAAAATATCCAACCACAATATAATAGCAAGAAAAAGCTGTCCTACCAAATTCTTTTTACAGCAAAACAGTAACGTATTCCATTCAAAATGGCATAGTATCGAAGTATGAATTACAGCACAGGTGGGAGATTGATCTCCATCCCAAAATCACCACAAAACCCCCAAAAAATAGAGGCGCAACCTCTCAAAACCAACGAAAAATACAAAAACCTGCTTCTGATGGAAAGTTGAGAAGGGTGAAGCCTTAACCTGAACACTGCGAAGAAGGGGACCTGGCTATCCTCAGCGAGACAAGTTCAACCTGCAGCGTGGGCACACAAATTTGCATTTTCTATTGATGTGGAAGAGTGGATTAGAAAGAGAGGAAAGTATACATCATGGTAGACATATATCATGCCAAACATGAGAAACCAAACACCCTAGAGGGTGACTCTCTAGATCACTACATATAATGAGAAGTGCAAAGAGGTCTGCCATGCTCATCAGGTATGCTATCATTCCACATGACAAGATACCTATCAATATCAATCTCTTTCTGAGAGGAAGGGGGAACCCTCAGAAGAGTACTCCTGAAACTACTCCAAGCTTTAAAGATAGCAGCCATAAGAAGTGAGGAGGAAACCATGAGATGAGCTAAATTTAAAATCCACCTAGTGCTATCCATCCAATCCCCACCCATGGAGGGAGAACAAGATTGTATCCATCAAATGATAAAGTCTTTCCAAGGTTCCAGTCTTGGCAAAAGCCCCCTAACCACCACCTTGCACTACAAGTCTGGATCAATGCTACTGAGGGCCCCTTCCTATATAGGGAGGATCAAGGTCTCCCAAGCCACCGTGGCTCTGATGCCTGCCAAACCATCTAGCCCAATCCACAGAAAATTCCTTATAGGCCTTTTGAGCTGAGTGGTACAATCCCTAGAATGACACCAACAAGGCCAAACAAACCATACCATGGTCAGCAGAACCTTGTTGACAACAACCCCTAGAAGCAAGTCAAGTTTGGCTGAATTCCAAAATAGTAATTTCCTCTCCTGATATCTCTAATACAAGAGTGAATTGCTGCCAAGGAGAGATGCCCATGCCGACCTATCAAACCAAGTATTTGATAGAAACACCCCTCTGAACCCAAGTAAAACCAAAATCAGCCTCCAATCTGGAGTGTCCTCGTCGCTCATCCAAAAGCCATTGGATTTGTTCCAATTAATATGTGCACCTGCTGCAAAGCAAAATAAATCTAAGGCTGCCTTGAAAAAAGTGAGATTCTATGGAGTTTAAAAGAACAGTGTTATCAACAAGCTCACTTTCCAAGATGTCCTCTGTCCCAAGGGAAGTCTTAGCCCAATAATGTCTACCTAAGATCTCAAGAAGATGCTCATTGCTTGAGCCACAAATAAATACAGAAAAGGGGCAAGAGGACATTCCTCTCGTACTAATCTAGAAATCTGAAATCTGACCCTTCCGTGTCTCACCTGATAAGGACCTAGCTATGGGCTGATCTGTAAAAGAAGAAACCCCTCTGATCCATATATCTCAAAATCCAAAGCGTAGAAGGGTATCCTCCAAAAAACCACAATCTACTCTGTCATAAGCTTTCTCAAAATCCCAGAGTAGAATGGCAAGAATAAAATTTTAAAATTTGATATGGCATCCTAACCTGCTGCTCCTTCCCGGCTGCTCCATGCTGCTTCCCCTAGCTCTCTCCTTCCTTTAGCCTCTGCCCTCAGCCCTTCCCCCTCCGTCAGCGTCTCTCTCCGCCGGCCTGCTCCCCCTCGCCAGCCTGCTCCTCCTTCTCCCGCTGCCCTTCTCCTCCCCGCCGGCCTCCCCCTCGTCGGCCTGCTCCTCCCTCCCCCGCTGGCCTTCTCCTCCCCGCCAGCTAGCACCTCCGTCCCCCGCAAGCCTCCCCTCCCCTGTGGCACCTCCTCACCCCCCCGCAGCACTTCTGCCCCCCCCCCCCCGCAGGTCTCCTCCTCCCCCGCGCATCACTTCTGCACCCCTCGGGGCCCCCCTCGGGCTGTCTCCTCCTCTCCTAGCCCCTTCCCCCCTCCTCCTCTCTACTCCTACCTCCTTGCCTAGCCCTCCCCCCCTCCTCCTCTCTACTCCTACCCTCCTCTCTACTCCTACCCTTCTACTCCTCCTCTCTCTGCCCTCTATCCTAGCCTCTCGCCCCCTCCACCTCTCTACTCCTATCCCTAGTCCTATCCTCTCACCCCCTCCTTTAGTCTTCTTCATCCCCCTCTCTCCCCTCTCTCTCTACTAGCAGCATTTTTAGTCAAACGGAGCTCAATAGTGTTCGAGTCGGCTTTCCCACGTCGATTGACGATGGCTCAGCCTTCAGCCAATCCTCGCCCGCTTCCACCGGCCGCGAAAACCATCATTTCCTCAAAAGACAAGTTGCAGTAGCTCAGAAAAGATACAGAGCAGTAGAGCTTGACATCGCTCTTTGCTCGCATCCATGGGTCCCACCCTTCCAGGTTACAGGCCAGGGACTGGATGCTCGCCACTCTTCCTGGAGACCTCGGAGGGCACCTCACAGATGTTCGTCTGCTTGGGCGAGGTTTCTTCCAGATTGTTTTTTACTCCTCGGAGGTAGTAGGTACAGTGCTTCAAGCTATCCTGTTAGCACTGAGCTCCAGAAGGACTTTTTTGACCCCTTTTTCTTTGGGGTTTGATCCTGTCGAGGAAGATAGCCGAACGACGTCACTCTTCATCAGATTTCCAAACCTTCCTCAGGTGTACCATCAACTGCTACATTCCATTGGAGCCGCTTTTGGAGTGGATACTGAGATCCCCCCTCTCCCTGAGATGCCTACTTCAACAACAGAGGCAATCAGGTCCGATGGGATACCGTGTGTTAGGGTCATTGTCTCTAACCCTAACATCTCGGATGACCACATTATGCTTTAGCGTCCAGATGGCTCCTTCTTCAGACAGAGAGTTGAGATTACAGGGAGACAGGATCAGTGTAGGATTTGCAGGACCCTTAGGCACTTTGCCGGAGACTGCCCAAGGAAAAAGAAAAGACCAAAAAGATCCACGGGTGCGCCTCATAGCTTCACCAGACCTGCACCTTCTTCACGACTAGTTCCTACCTCCTCACGCGCTGCTAGACCTTCGACTTCGTAGCTAGGACCATCAGCCTCTCATCCCGGTACTTCTACAGTGCGTGTAAGAAATCCTAGATTTACTATATTTAGAACTGTGCTAAGGAACAGAAAAGAGACTGAGATAGCAGAGAACAAGGAATAATTATATTGCTTGAATGTCTGTAGGGTGGATGTGATTGTGTCATCCATACAATTGGGCCTCTCTTATATAGAGAGTGAAGAGTCACACATGAAAAGGTGTGTACTCCAAAGGGTATGTGCATGAAGAGGTGTGTACCCCTTGTGAAGGGTGTGACCCTTGATGAGAGGGTACATTACAATAGGAATGCCTCTTCATAAGGATGTCTCTTGTGAAGGGTTGTGCCTCATTAAGAAGTGTCCCGTCGAAAGGGCAAGTGTCCCGTCGAAAGGTCATACCCTTCCACAAGTGTCCATTCATTAAACCATCCATAAGTCTAGAAAGAGAAAGGAATACATCACAGATCGTGACATCCCCTCCCACTCAAAAGAAAACCCTGGTGGAGATAATGAACTGATGTAGAAAATATCATGGTAGATTCTGAAAATACTGCTGTAAAATGTCAGGGTACTGCTGTAAGTCTTCATCAGACTTCCAAGTAGCGTCGGAGTCGTCCAGATCTCGCCAAAGAACAAGGAATTCCGTGATAAGTCGATGTCGAGTCTCGCGCTGTCGATGGTCCAAAATACGCTCAGGAATAAGGAGAACATAATTGTCTTCGATTTCTGGGACATAATCACCTGCACGAGAAACTGCTTCATCGCCTGGAATGTACGTCTTTAGCCAAGAAATATGAAATGTTGGATGGATTTTACCCCATGATGGTGGTAATTCCAATTTGTAACTTAAAGGTGAATTTTTCTTGACGATCCGGAAAGGTCCATAGTATCTTGGTCGCAATTTCGGAAACACAGACTTAACCGTCTTATAGCGATGCGGGGCTACAAATAATAGCACCATGTCACCAGTGTTAAATTCCAGGTGACGTCTATGTTTGTTGGCAGACCGTCGATACCGCTCTTGTGCATTTCGCATATGATCCCTGACTTGCAGTAGAATGTCTTGCATTTCTTGAACCAGTTGATCAGCTAGGGCCACTTGATGTTGAAGTACAAAATTTGTTGGTACAATCGGAGTGTGTCCATAAGCTGCTTGGAATGGAGTCATGCTGATGGCACTATGGAAAGAGTTATTATAAGCAAACTCAAGGAGTGGTAGATACTCTTCCCAGGCTGCGAGGCGTGACTGAACATAATGTCGAAGCATTTCTTCCTGAACTTGGTTGACTCTTTCAGTCTGGCCATCTGATTCTGGGTGGTAAGCTGAACTGAACACAGTAGAGTTGTACCCAAAGATTCGAACAGTGAAATCCAAAAGTGACTGGTAAACTTAGGATCTCTGTCGGATATGATATTCTTGGGTAATCCATGGTGTCGGAAGATGTGTTGTATAAAGAGTTTGGCTATGTCCGGGGCCTGTGCACTGCTTTTGCAAGCAACAAAGTGTGCCATTTTGGACAAGCGATCAACAATTACCATAATCTGAGTATTACCTCGGGAAGATCGTGGTAGTGTTGTAATGAAATCCATGGAAATACTTTCCCACCTTTCAGTTGGAACTGGAAGAGGCTGAAGAAGTCCTGTTGGAAGTCGTCGACTTGCTTTCATTTGTTGACACGATAAGCAAGATGTAACCATTTTGATGACATCGCTTTTCATATGAGGCCAGTAGTATGTTGCACTGAGTAACCGATAAGTCTTATTGATGCCTGGATGGGCAGCATAAGGAACTACATGATGCTCTTTTAACAAAAGGCGTCGAACATCCTTGTCATGTGGTACACAGACGCGATCTTGATAATACAGAAGGTCGTCCGTATAAGAATAGGATGAGAAAATCTTTTGTTCGGAAGTCGAAGGTTGATCTTTGGAAAGAACCTGTACTGCGGTGCCGAAGTCTTTATCATTGAAATACTTTCCATTGAATGAATTCGGAACATCCACAGATAATGTAGAGATTACCATGGCTGATGCTAGAGGTAACCTGCTGAGAGCATCTGCAACTACATTGCGTAGTCCTGGTATGTACTCAATGGTCATGTGAAAGTTGGCCAGAAACTCAACCTAGCGTGCTTGTCGAGCGTTCATGACTGGCTGAGTAAAGATGTACTTTAAAGAGTGATGGTCTGTTTTGACCACAGAGTCGGCACCCATGAGATAATGTTTCCAAGAGCGATAAGCATGTACAACAGCAAGAAACTCCTTATCATAGACTAGATATCGGGTTTGGATATCATAATGTTTATGGCTGTCAAAAGCAATAACTTTGCCTTCTTGCATCAAGACTGCTCCTGTAGCGATGTCAGAAGCGTCGGTCATGACCTCAAATGGAAGATTTGGGTCAGCAATAGCCATAACTGGTGTGGTAGTGAGTGCTTGCTTGAGTTGTTGGAAACTATACTCTGTTTCGGGAAGCCACTGAAAAATTGTTGTGCTTTTCAATAATTCGGACATAGGAGCTACGATTTCGGAAAACTGATAGACCTTTGTATGGTAAAAGTTTGCCAATCCGAGAAAAGAGCGGACATCATGAACATTCTTAGGAGTAGGCCAATTTCGGATTACCTCAACCTTCTTAGGATCCACAGAGATGCCTTGAGCTGAAATAACATGTCCCAAATATTCAAGTTGGGTCTTGAAGAACTCACTCTTCTCAATGTTGATGTAGAGAGAGTTTGCGCGGAGAACTTCAAAAACTTGGTGAAGATGTTGTTTGTGCTCATGTAGGGATCTGCTGAAAACGAGGATGTCATCGAGGTAAACGATGACGAACTTATCGAGGAAAGGCCTGAAGATGTCGTTCATTAATGTCATGAATGTGGCCGGGGCATTGTTTAACCCAAAAGGCATGACCAAACATTCATAGTGTCCATACTTTGTTCGAAAAGCTGTCTTGTACTCATCGCCTTCTCGTATACGAATTTGATGATAACCTGAACGAAGATCAATCTTGGAGAAGTGTGTTGCATGTAGAAGTTGATCGAAGAGGTCATCAATGCGAGGCAATGGATACTTGTTTTTTATAGTGAGCTTGTTGAGGGCTCGATAGTCGATGCAGAGGCGCATGGACTTGTTCTTTTTTTCCACAAGTAGTACAGGAGATCCGAAAGGGCTGCGATTGGGCCGAATGTGACCTTTGTCGAGTAGTTCGGTGACCTGTCTTTGGATTTCTTCATTTTGAGTGTAAGAAACCCGATAAGGAGGTTTCGACGGTGGATTACTGCCGGGAATAAGCTCGATTGGGTGATCCACTGGTCGTCGAGGTGGTAACTGCTTTGGCAATTCCTGTGGAAAAAGATCCAGGTAGGGCTGGAAAAAAGGTTGGTTGAGGTACTCAGGAGGATCCTTTGTTGGTGTCTCCTCTACTGCCGTAACCAACAGAAGTGAAGTCTTTGCTTGGCGTTTACGAACCCACTTCTTTACTTGTAGGGCAGAGGCAACTGGGGTTGAAGGAGAGTCCCTAGAACCAGTTAGCTCAATAAGTTTTCCCTGGTGGACAAACTGGATAGTATGGCTGCGAAAACTGATTGATGGATCATAGTCGTAGAGCCACTGTTGTCCGAGTATGACATCGTACCGAGAAAGAGGCATAATGTCGAAGTTCAACTTGTCCGTATAATGTTGGATGCGAAAAGACAAGTTTTTAATCCTGGTGTTGCACAAGAAAGTTGTTCCATTTGCGAGTTCAATTTGATAGTCCATGAGGCTAGGACTGGTGGTCAACCGAAGTTTATCGACCACAGAACTGGCTAGGAAATTATGAGAACAGCCACTGTCGATGAGGATGGTGACCGTTGTTCCACGAATCGATCCTTGAACACAAAGTACTTGAGTGGCCAGGGAAGGTTCGGGGTTGCTGGCAAGGCTCAGGTGGATGGTATTCGCCATTCGAACAACTTTGCCTTTCTTGTCTTGTGCTGAGGTAGCATCTTATTTTTGGGAAGTGCTAGGTTCCATATTGGAATTTTGCTTTGGTCGCTTGGGACAATCGAACCATCTATGGTCGCCTGTACAGATGGTACAAAGTCCTTTTGTGCTGGAGTTGTTCTTCTTGTCAGTGGCCGCACCTTTATGTTGGGGATGTCGGTAATGACTTTGCGAAGAAGAAGAAACACGATCCTTGGGGGAGTGCTTCTGTTGGAATCCAGCAAATGATTTCTGAGGCTTCTGGGGATCTTGAGACTATCGCTGACCTGGATTACCGAAGTTTTTTTGAAACCTTGTGTTATCTTGAGGGCGAGCACCTTTGGCCATAGGAGAGTTCTGTGTGTGATTAGCACTCTGCTTCCCTGTGTTTAGGAAATCTGTAATGCGCTCTGCGTAAGCAATAGCGCCATCTGTGGTGGTGATGTTTGCTTTAAGAACATCAATGCGTAACGAGGGATTTAGGCCTAAGATGAAAGCATGAAGGCGATCATCCTCAGTTAAACCATCAATCTCCAGCACCAATGTGGTGAACTGAGAGATATAGGAAGACAGGGAACCCGTTTGCTCCAACTGTCGGAGTTTTGAACGTGCTTGGAAGTCCGCATTGGCAGGTACAAACTGCTTACGGAGCACGTGTTCAAAACGTTCCCATGTTAACACACTTTTTCCGCCCTTCAAGCGTCTTTGCCACCATAGAAATGCTGTATCCTTCAGGAGGGAGGCTGCCAAGGCGATCTTTTTGCCTTCCGTGAGGTCAACAGTGTCAAAATACATGCGCATTTTAGCGAGCCATTGGTCAACAGTTCGGCGATTGCGTTGACCAGTGTAGGCTTCCGGAAGTTTGACGTCAAGTCGTTTAGTTTTGGAAGCTTGAAGTAATCGGTAGAGAGCACGTAGTTCAGTGTTTTCTACCTCTGGTGGGAAAGAGTCCGCATCGTCGTCGGGTTGCGTCACGTCATCCTCTGTATGTGCTGGACTTCGAGAATCTTGAAGTTGTTGAACTTTTTGAACCAAGTCGGAGATGCCGTCCTGAAGCTGAGATATTTGAAGTTGCAATAGTGAATCACTTTGGACGTTGCCTTCAGTGGTCTTTTTGGGACTTGATTCTTTAATCTCTGGAGAGGCTTCACGCGATCGGTGCGACATGTCGGAAATCCCTGTGAGAAAAGCGCGAACTTGCGCTCTAGTTTGTACCATTCCTGGAAGAGGATTTGGGCTGCTCCCTGAGGTTGCTCATATTGGAGGGGGCAGGCGAGGCAGGATGGAACCACCCGTGGAAATCTGGTAAGGGAGGTCCTGTCTGAGGTAACACTGGAGGTTCTGAAAATGGTGTTACTGCTCGTGATAGGACACGAGTAGGTAGCAGAGTCCACGGATCTGAAAAAGGGTAAGGAGCTGCTGTCGGAAGAGGAGGATATCCAGGAGAGGGAGTGCCTTCAGAATGTAAATACTGACTTGGAGAAGGTACACCCTATAGAGGAGGATATCTGGGAGCTGAAGGAGGTGGAGAGTACCCTGGAGATGCCGAAGGTGAAGGGTAAAATTCTCTCCAAAAATGAACAGCAAACTCCTGAGGAATATCGTGTTCCGGATATCTTCGTGTCTCATGGAACACAACCTGTACTATGCTGAGGAAATAATGTAACTGAGGTGCCTCACGCAGAAGGTAGAGGATGTGATCCAAGTCACTCGGAGGGCACGTGACACAGAAGACCCAAGATGCAAAGGCTCCAAAATGGGCTGGCTGTGCAATTTGAACACAATATTGTGTAGTAGCAGATGCCTGAGGTGTCCTTGAAAGGCCGGGTGAATTACCAAGGGTTTCCATGCTTTAATGTGGATTCTTTCATTTGCTGTAATTTGTTAAAGAGAATCCTTAAAAAGCAGATTGGAAAGACTCCACCTGGCAATACTTTAATCTGCCAAGTTATTGCGTAGAAGAAGGCTGCAAATCGTCGTCCGGAGGTCCATGTTGCAGTGTTTTGCGAGGAGTGCTCGAGGCTTGTCTGGTCCGGGCTGTCAACGGGCTGTCTTCATTGCGAGAATAGTTGCAACTGGTGCTGATTTGGCAGGGCAAAGATGGTGAAACAAGGGAAGGGCTGCAGGCTGTCAGGAAATGGCAGGTAACCAGGGCCGCAATGGCAAGGCTAGGGCTGCAAATAGCGAGGGGGCTGTCAGCGAAAATGGCGAGGCAAGGGCTAACAGCAAAAATGGCGAAGCAAGGGCTGGCAGCAAACAGGGCTGGCAGCGTGAATGGCGAAACAGGGACTGGCAGCGCAGGCTGTACGGCTGGCAGCGTGAATGGCTGTACGGCAGGGCAAGGGCTGACGCAGGCTACCGGCTGGTCCGTACGGTGCAGGCTGTACGGCCGTATGGCGAAGGCAAGCGCAGGGTGGTACGGAATGGCTGCGCAGGGCTGTACGGCTGGCTGCGCAGGCTGCTTCGAGATCCGTACGGTGCAATGAAGAGGTTCGCCTCTTTTCGTTGGGGGCTGCCCAATGGGTTAGTCGCCCAAAAATTAATTTGGGGGTTTAGTTAACCCTAGGGTAGCTAGGGTAAACCTAGGGGTAGGGGATGGGTTTAATTTTTTTTCCCTTTTTACCCCTCTAGGTACCCTTTTGTAGGTACTTGGGGCCTAGGAGGTGTGCCTATTCGAAGGGGTGTGACCCTTGGAATAGGTGCACCTGTTCATGAGGGGATATGTCCCTATTGTTAAAAGGGGGTGTGACCCTGCATGAATAGGTATGTCCATTTGCCCACGATGGGGTATGTCCTGTGAGTGAGGAGTCGCGACTCGTCACCAAAAGGTGTGTCCCATGGTGGAAAAGGTGCGTCCCTTGGTTTTGGGACAGCCCAAGCACCTGAAAAGACACAATTTTGGTCGTGTCCATTCACATCAACTTGTGATGTGAGGGAGATGGAGAGGCCAGGATGACTTTAGGCCGGGTAGGCGTTAAAAAATTTTACGCTCATCCTCTCCATCTCTTCCATGCACAATGTGCACGGATGTCCTTCTAGCGGCAAAAATGTATCAGATTAGCGCTAGAAGGTGGGGGGCATTTCCTACAGGCAGGAGCGAATTTTGCTCTGATACCACTGTAAGAAATCCTAGATTTACTATATTTAGAACTGTGCTAAGGAAAAGAAAAGAGACTGAGATAGCAGAGAACAAGGAATAATTATATTGCTTGAATGTCTGTAGGGTGGATGTGATTGTGTCATCCATACAATTGGGCCTCTCTTATATAGAGAGTGAAGAGTCACACATGAAAAGGTGTGTACTCCAAAGGGTATGTGCATGAAGAGGTGTGTACCCCTTGTGAAGGGTGTGACCCTTGATGAGAGGGTACATTACAATAGGAATGTCTCTTCATTAGGATGTCTCTTGTGAAGGGTTGTGCCTCATTAAGAAGTGTCCCGTCGAAAGGGCAAGTGTCCCGTCGAAAGGTCATACCCTTCCACAAGTGTCCATTCATTAAACCATCCATAAGTCTAGAAAGAGAAAGGAATACGTCACAGATCGTGACAGTGCGGACAAGACAGTCAGCACGTCCTGCTTGGTCCAGTACCTCAAGCTACCACTGACGGGGCCGCGGACCCGTCTCTTCAGGCAGGAGACATCCCAGTCTTGGTTCCATGTGCAGATGAGACTGCTCCTGACCCTGTTCAGATGCAGGAGAGTTCATCTCAAGAGAACCTTTCTGCAGAGGCCCGTGCTTTACTTGAGGAGGGTGACAGAATTGTGGCCGAGGTCAGGCAGATGTTGCCACGTCTGCCTACACCTGACAGAGATAAGGGGATTATTGGTTCCGCTCCTTCTGTAGGGCTCCTTCGCACTCCTGCGCCAGAGGTACTTCGCAGGAATTCATTTTCAGTTCTGGCAGACTTGGCTGAGTTTGAGGTAGAGGAGGAGTTTGTACCCTCCACACTTGGGGAGCATATCTTCCAGGACAGAGTTTCCCCCTCAGCAGGGGGGGGTGTGCTTTTCCCAGTTGACCTCCCTCCTCTTGATAGGAGAAATTTTTCGTAGGAGAGGGATTTCTCCGCTACCAGGTCGGGTAGGATCTTCCATCCGGCCTCATGATTTGTCAGTTGGAACGTTCATGCCCTTGGGGGTGTACCTCACTGCTGCCGTAGGCAGCTGATTCGTAACCAACTTCATCCAGACTGGGAGTCCCATGGATATTATGATGATTTAGGAACACAAATTGGATGCCAGAGATTGTTCCAAGTCGGGTAAGCTTCTTTCAAGCCACACTTTTTGGTCACCCGCCTTGGGCACCAGGGCAGGTACTTGCATTTTTGTTTCTTCCTCTATACTCCCCTTGGTGATTGGACACGGGATCATAGTCCCTTCCAGAGCTCAGTGGATTATACTTTTATTGATGGGCATAAGGTTGGTCTCTTAAACCTTTATGCAGCCAATTCTAGAGGGGATCGTGTTCTTTTTTGGAAGGAACTGCTTTCTTGGTCACATATTGCAGATGCTTGGGTTATAGGGGGCAACTTCAACATGAAATGCCCTCAGACAAAAGGGGTGGTAGGGAAGGTGGCCTTCACTCCCTAGAGAGAGTAGCATGGGATGCCTTCCTTTTTCAGTACCGTGGCAGGGATACTTGGTATGATGATGCTTTTCACACTCAGCCACATTCTCTCATGCTTTCTTGGTCGAACAGGATATTGCAGATGCCTATACATGCACAGATTGACAGATTTTATGTGGATGATTGGGCTTTTGACAGAGGTGGTACTTTTGCATTGCAGCTGGGGTGTCCACTTCGGATCATTTTCTAGTGGTTTTGATGGTCTCAGATCCCCATGTGAGGCGCCGCTCTGCCAATGTCAGGATTTCAAATTCTTTCTATGTAGAGGAAGGCCTTACAGAGACAATGTCGAGGACCTGGGTATCTCATTTGTAAGATGGGCAGCTTTCTCCTTCAGACTTAGCTGCAGCCCTCTCTGATATCAGTGACTTTTATCTTTCAATTGCTCGTATCAGAAGGGGTGAGATCCTCATGCGTGAGATAGGTATCCACCAGCAGTTGGCTGCCCTCCAGAGGGAGGAGCAGAAGAGGCCTACAAATGCTTGGATTCATGAGCGCCTTGCTGCAGCAAGGGCTCAACAACAATCACTTTTAGATCAGAGAGCAGAGTATGCCTTTCACGCCAGAGAGTCATTTTCGACACAGAAGGAAGGTACGGTCAACAAGCAGTTCTTCTCTACTCTTGGCCCTAGACATAGTAGGGAGAGTGTCTCACAGCTTGTTGACTCAAGCGGAGTTCTTCAGACACATCCAGATGCCATTTTACAGGTTGCCACCAATTTCCATGCCTCCCTTCTTACAGCAGATCCAGACACTCAGGCCACAGATGATGCTAGAGTGGTTATTTGACGACACTTAGCTGGGTTGGTGACAGGGGATATCATTGTTTCACTTGATGCACCCCCTGCGCTTCCCCTCCGTACCCCCCTGCGCCTCCCCTACGCTCCCCCTGCGTTACCCCCTCCACTCCCCATGCGCTACCCCCTGCTCTCTCCCTGCGCTACCCCCTGCTCTCTCTCTCCCACTACCCCCTGCTCTCTCTGCTACCCCCTCCGCTACCCCTCCGTACCCCCTCGCTACCCCCTCCGCTACCCCTCGCTACCCCCTGCTCTCTCTCACACTACCCCTTGCTCTCTCTGCTAACCCCTCGCTACCCCCTCCGCTACCCCCCCGCTACCCCCCCCGCTACCCCCTCCGCTACTCCCTCCGTACCCCCCCGCTACCCCCTCGCTACCCCTCTCTCTCCCCCGCTACCCCTCTACTACCCCCTCCGCTACCCCCCCCCCCCTGCTACCCCCTCGCTCAAACCCCCCCCCCTCTCGGTTTTCTTTTTTTTAATTTTGTGCCGGTCCCCTATTACTAAGTTCACCAAGGCGCAAGTGCAGCAAAAGCGATAATTCATGCACCTAGGCATCACGGGCCCAAGAGTGGTCCCTGTCATTGAGCGATGGAAGGAGGAATGGTAGGTCCACCCCAACGAAGTATTATTAGTATTAATGCCTTGCATCCATGGCCGCTAGCTCTAAAATACCAGGTCGTCCTAATCTGCTCCATGCCTATCTCTTTGATCAGGATGCCTCGAACCCTCCTCGACTTCAACCACCAGCCCAGTGACTGTGCCAGATTTGGCACCCCCCAGGTGGCTCTAAAGACATTCCGGATCTCGTAGGTCCTCCAATTTTGAAGACTGGCTCCAGTACGTGACTCTATGAAGCAATTGGCATCTGCCGACACACGGATGAAGATGAGTCGAGGTGAAGTGTTGACCCTTGGTCAACATAGAACCAAACCATGCTCTAGGAAACCAAATACTCTGGTTGGCCCAATGAGTAGCCAAGCACCAAGCGGTGGATCTCCGAGCAGCAAGGACAGGCAGCATGTCACCACCAAATCGGTCCAATTAAAGTTAGCAGTCTAGGAAGGTTCCCAAGTAGGAATTTCACAAGTTGATTGCTAGAACCGCTTGGTAGACGGGAACCAGTCTATAAGAGTCTTGATGTAATAGTTAGACGGGCTTTTTAGCTCGAATATGAGAGGCAAGTCCAAGTGAGTCCAAAGAAGAGTGAGTGGTCTGTCTTGAGTCGAGGTGAGAGTCGGTGCAGTCCCCATTTAACCGATTCAAATTGAATGGGTCCCCATTTGTCCGATTCAAATTGTTGAAAAATCCTTCCGTCACTTGGAGAAGGTTTAAGGGAAAGGCTAGAGCTGGCGATTCTAAAGGAAAGCTAAGGAAGAGGGGAGGGCTAGGACTGAGAAGGGCTGAGAAGAGGAGAGGGAGGGGCTGAGAAGGAGAGCTGGCAGAGAGGGATAGAGGGGGCTGGCAGCAGGGTGGTGGAGATCGACACACTATCCCTTGGTGGTATAAAGATGGCTCACGTAGCAGCACAAGGATC
This sequence comes from Dipteris shenzhenensis, assembly GCF_047967505.1. Classification (NCBI taxonomy): domain Eukaryota; kingdom Viridiplantae; phylum Streptophyta; class Polypodiopsida; order Gleicheniales; family Dipteridaceae; genus Dipteris; species Dipteris shenzhenensis. Next base: position 49,738,408 of record NC_141611.1, on the reverse strand, counting down.
AGGCGTGAGCTCTAGCACATTTGACAAGGGCTAGCAGCAGGGTGGTGGAGATTGACACAACTATCTAGAGGCCCGGAGAGAGGGACTGAGCCAGGGGATTCTGATGCCACGAAAGGCCCATTGGAGGTGCCAGTCCTCTAGGACAGGAGTGCTCCTCTGAGCCTTGTTCATGCTCTACGATTTTAGATGGTAAAGCACGGCCACTACTAGACCCTGTCTACTTTAGCATTGGTCTAGGAGGGACACTTGAGGTACAGACCATCAACTATGACATGCAGGCGATTGTGGGGTTGGACTCCCTAGAGAGGTAGAGGATTGATGTTATAAGACAGGTGGGGAGGAGATGGATATTGATTCCCAACCGTGCACGCATGAACTCACTCAGTGGAGGCTATTGCCATGGGAGGGCCGCCTTTGAGGGAGTTATAGTGGGATGTCAGAGACTAATGCTGGCCATCCTAAAAGCACAATCGGAGGTCCAGCAAGGGGCAGGACTGTTTCTGCACGGCTTGGCCTGAAGGAACCTTCTATGTATACATGGATCAAGGAATCTGCTAAATATATAGCCCCCCCATTAGTTGTTGGCACATCAGACAAATAACTAGGCTTAAAATTAGAAACAATGAAAGGTTAAACTTGTGTATGGCAAACAACTCGTTCTTGGCACATCAGACAAATAACTAGTTGTTGGCGCACCAGTCAAATAACTAGGCTTGAAATTAAAAACCATGACTTTTCTTTGGGGACAATGAAAGCTGAAACTTGTGTATGGAAAAGAACACATTCAATATTAATAAGCCAATTTTCAATGTCTAAATTCTTAAAATACTTCTCCTGCAAATCTTGATTTTTAGCTTTTAATGTAATAGAGCAACCTCATACATGTGTTTGACTAGCCCAGCGAACTATCCTGCATCCTATAATGCATCTTTCGATCTACATGGGCACTTTTTTTTTGGCAAGAAAATGAGCTTCTATGAAGTATGATTAAAATACAGGAAGCCGCGATAAAATCCAGTAAAAACCCTTGAATACGTCAAGAAACACAGGCACTTTTTCATCCACCTTGTTGCTTACTTTAACTTATGAAAATAAAGGTCCCTCGTCTCAAGCATCGACCCAGACAATCTCCAATCATAGGGTGCAGCAATGATCGCATCAGCTTCTAACCCGAATTCCACACACCAGTCCACCCACTCTCTCCAAACTGATGACAAAGGACCTACAAACATGACAATAAAAATCAATAGTGTTCTCCCAAAAATTCTCACCATACAAAAAGTAAACTATATACCATGCTTAGGAAAAGCGTGACTTTTCAACTAGTTAATGAACAGAATTCTAGCATGCTGCTAAATTCTAGGCAAGCTGGATTGTAATTTAAAAACAAACAAGAAAACTATCGGCATCCTACCCTTGACAACTCTTAGCAAGCTCTTGTTACTCACATGGTCAAAGTATATAATAAATCTGATTGCCACTGATGTAGGGATGTCATATAAACTCGACAGAAAAAGAGCAACAGCAAGAAAAACAGGACGAAAGAAAGAAAGAAAAGAAAGTATAATAATGTCCATGGGAGACCAACAGGTCTATGGGACAGCGAAAACCCCAGTTAATACATCCGTTCAGGAAAAGGAGAACGAGGAACGGCTAAGTCAAATGCAAACATGATAGGAAAGTAACTAACATTGAAACAAGAAGATGAACACTGAGTGGATGTTGACACAGAGGAGACTATATCTGAGCACCCCTTGGGAATATGAGTAGACACCACTGAATTTTGGCCTCCTGTCACAATCTAATGTATTCCATTCTGACAACCATTACTCTTATGGATTGTTGGATGAATGGACACTTGTGGAAAGATATGCCCTTTTGATGGGGCACCTCCCATGAGGCACGACCCTTCACAAGAGCTACAACTCTTCCAAAGAGGCAGGCGCTTATGGAGAGGACGCTTCTATTTGTAACGCTATAATGTACCCTCCCATCAAGGGGGGTTGCACCCTTCTAATATGTATCAGACACACTTCAGACACGTCTAACATTTTTGCAATACAGATATTCTTGTTTTCTGCTCAATCTCCTTTCTACTTCTCAGCTCACTAATTGACATTAGATCACTAGGATTTCTTACAGTGGTATCAAAGCAAAACTCAATCCTGCCTGTAGGAAATGCCCCTCATCTTCTAGCCTCTACCTGATACCAGCTAACACTACATGGTGTTCCACGCATTGTGAATGGAAGAGATGGAAAGAAACAGTGAATTTTTTCTATTTTATTTATTTTCAATGAAAAGATTTCTATTAAGTATGCCCCCAAGAGTAGAGCTCATGGCAGAATTACAACATGCAAGGCATGAGAAACAAACACCCAAAGTCGATAAATAGCAGTGTAAAACCCATGGCAAGCCTAGTGCAACTCCATGAGCATAATTCCTCCAAAAGCATGCGTGTTCATTTCAATTCGAAACCTTCTTCCGACTAAGTGGTATTGCCAATCAACGTGTGTAGCACTAGATACAAGGGATCTCAAATTGAGTCCCATCGCACGAGACGACCGGCAAGAACGATAATGAACGCCAACATGTGCTGAACCAGGGTAGCAAACGGACGTGTTGTCACCCCTAGAGCCATCTACAAAGAAGAAAAATAAGAAAACAGGTCACTTCAATCTCCGGAAAAGTCTCGCGTGGAATCATGCTTTCTTCACAGAAGAAGGTGAGAGCATTATGCCGGCAAGGAAGCAGCAATATGCAAACATGATTCTTTTTGCATAATTTGCATGTAGAAAATGCAGCCGCAGCTGCTGCTGATCGACTAATTGGTGCTTCACGTCCCCTCATTGGTTTCTGCTGCTCTTGCGTCTTTGTGTTGATTTGAGAAGATGATTTTGCATTGTCTTCTTCCACCTCCCTAGTCTCCCCATATCCTTCCTTGCTTTGTTGTTTCCTCTACACCACTGCCTCCAACTTGCTCCTCAAGTTCCACGCCCCTCCTCGCATATTCTTGCCATAGTTGTGCCTCCTCACTCACCTGCTTCACCCTTTCCTCTAGTTCTCCATTCTCGGACCTCGCTTTCTCCAACTCCTCCTCCTTGCCTTGCATCCTCCGTTTTAGTCCTCCCTCTATGGCCACCAGCATCGCTCTGACGAGACTTGCTCTCTTCTCCTCCAAACATTGCTTCATCTTTTCCCCCTATCGACCATACATAAAATGTAAGAGTGGATCACACTTATATCATTACACTTCTAGCAAGATTTAAAAATTAGTGTGGATAGCTGCTCACCTAGATTTTGATCACTTGTGATCTCAGAACGTTGTTCTTTCGCTCAACTGAGGGTTCGCAAACCCTTGCAGCCCTGCCTCAAAGGCCAATCGGTGGTACTCAACCTCCTCATAGCACGGAGTGGCCTCTATACTGCCGCACTATATTTTATAGATCATTGGTTGTTTATTGTCTCCAGTTCCCTTTCCTCTCTATCGAAGGATGTATACTTTGAGGGAGTATTGATGGAGCGCCAAGGTAGCAACGAGACACCCTCGTTGGACCAATGCTTCATGGAAATATATGATGAAGTTCAGTCGGAGTTGACACCTCAACGACTGGACCTAATTCTTCAGGATCTCGAAAGCATGGAGGAGCTATGGAGAGCTTTGGAATATTACAAGATTCCACCCTTTGGACGGTCCATAGCGAAAGAAGCTCTGCATTGTAAGAGATGCAAGGAGGCTGAGAAGGCATCCATTCACCAATGGGTTCGTCACTGGAAACCAGACTGGGAGCAATCCATCTATGGGAGACCTTTTTGGAAGCCTATCGAAGGCACCTCCAATTTATTCAGCCCTGCATCAAACGACACACGGACATTGCTTGAGAAGGCTCCAACTATTTGAGAGGCGCTATTTGGAGGATCATTACCATCCTGATAGCAACCCATCTCAGCCATAGAGGTGTTCTGCCTAGTGACCACATATTGAAATTTTTTGGACTACTTATGCGGCCCAGCTGGATTGCATGAAAGCCCATGGGCAAAACCCCTATTCCAAAGAACTTCGCTATTATAAATTGGTTCCTAAAAGAGACCCATTCCTACTTCCGCAACATCATGTGCTTAATTAGCCATTCCATAACGAAAAACCAGTGCGTGCAAAACAATTCAAAACGGAAAAATCTGCAAACAGGGAAATTCGATAGCAGTCACCTATAACATAGAGTCGAGACTCTTTTTTGCTAGGTTGGGGCTGAAGCTTTTCAATAAAGCAGTCGTTGCAGCGTAAGAGGAGTTCCAGATGAGTTGGAAGCAGCGAAACAAATGATCCAACTCCGAAACTAAAGATTTTCAAGCGAGGGGCGTCAGATACTGCGGATAAATTGATTGCTCAACGTATTCCAACAAGAGCGAGAGAGAGAGAGAGAGAGAGAGAGAGAGCGTACAGAGGCGACGTGATGTGAGAGGATGGACTCTATAACTGACTGATTTCATTTAACGGTCCAAATTAATTAGATCAAATCCAAGGGCCGAGATTCTTTTAATGGTCCTAACCACTTAGTCTCCTTAATATAGTATAGATGCTTGTGCTAGAAAAATGCCAAATTTGAGGCTGAAAGTGCCACCTCAACCCTGTCGTGGACTCCAAGAAAAACAGGGAGCCACTCCAGTCCCTAAGGAAAACTATCATCTTGGCAGAAGCCACCCGGACAAGACCCCTATATGCTCACCCATATGTCCATCAAGGTACGTATAATATATGTCCAAATACTAGCCGATGTGTGTGAAGGGTGGTTGGGAGCCATCCAAAGCCTCTATGCATCTAAATTCCAAATATGCCATCCTGAAATGCTCCCCAGAATCTCCCAAAAAGCATCCACCGATGCATATGTAGGTCTATATAGAAGGTGGAGAACATCATCACAGAGCCTGAGCCCAAGAAGAGCCATGCCTCTCATAAAAGACCTAAGGCCTGGAGAGAGAGTAAGAAAGAAAGAAAGTTTATTAGAGTCTTCGAAGGATTGATGGGTCTATGAGACTATGAGAAACCAGATACAAACAAGTTAAAAGGGTGGAGCTACTAACCGAGCATCAACACCCATGCATAAAGCAAAAAGATAAATTCTACAAAGTCACATCAGAATAATCCTCTACATCATCACGATCATCCTCATCATCAAATCATTTGTCGTCCGAGTACAAAGTGAAACATGATTGTCACGGCTAGGTCCCCTCTATCTCCCCTCGTAAAGGGTGAGGGAGTGGGAGCATGAAATCTGAGATAGAATGCTGCTGACCGCCTGTGGGTGTGGTCCTGCGATGTCTCCTGGTCATGGCTCTATGTCTAATAAGGGCTACAGCGACCCCTGTAGATCACGCTCCAATTCTAAACAAGGAGGGAAAATCCCCAAGTGTAATCTGTGCGTCAACCCTCTGTCTCGGCTGTCGTGTCACTAGCTTTGGGTCGCGGTCGTGGCAAAGGCTTCTGAAGTGAGAGCCTATATGGTCTCGCTAGAAGAACTCATTGATCATGCTCTAAGAAGAGTCCACCATGGTACACTATTCCTGCCTCTACGATCGAAGTAGGCACTCCTGGTGTCTAATTGCCTCATGAATGAAGGCAGCCAAGCATCTCTGGTCTAGAAAAGAGAAGCGGTACAACAACCCGTAGCTATCTTTGAATAGGCAATAGAAGCGCCCTCGAATCTCTTAGTACACTAGGCATCTGAAAATGAAAAGCTCCTCCGACTCAATCTCCTATAGTCACACAAGGTGCATATGCATCTCTCCCTAGGTAAACCCTCTGCCCTACCACTCTCAATATGGAGTCTATGTGAAGAGACTCGAAACTGCCCAACAGAAATCCTCAGTGAATGGGGTAGATGAATCCATGTATATCCTAGTGGGTCAATAAATCTATGTAGAAGTTGAGCTTCACTGGGAGCTCAGTCGGTTCCAGCCAAGTCCTGAATCTATGCGGAAGATCCTCGCGTATGACCTGGTTGACCTCATGATACCGGCTTGACCTCATGATACCGGCTTGGGGAGAATGGCACGTCAATGTTGTACTGGAAGGGAGGAAGTCTATCCATGTGGAGCCCCGGTCGCTCAAACCACCACTTTGTGTGTGCAAACTAGCATCTCTGGTCACTTGAGCTAATAGTGCCATAGAAGAGGACAATGCTAGGGATGGTAATCTGCTGCATCTAAAGGTGCAATCTCCGTATCCCCTGACTTGCTATATGTAGGTGATGAGAAATGCTGCATCAAGCTGCGATGGAGCTGAACTAACAGCTTATTGCGAATCATCCATGATAACATGAGGACCTATAGGCACTCCACACGAGCCCATTCTATATTTGATAGATGTGGCCCCAAGCAGGGGCTGCCATACATTCCCGCTGGTGGATCAAGGAGTCAAAAAGTAAGCACTTGGTCCGAGGGTCCTGAAAGTATGAGCGGAGGCACTGTCTTCCTAGTCCGGCCAACAAGGTATGGCGTGGGATTTTCATATGCAAAAATAGAAAAAAGTTGGCTTTGGTAGTTAGTTATAGAATTTAATAGAAATTGACCGTGTTCGCAAACTATGTACAATGAAACTTCTCATTTTCAAATTTACTGTTTTTATGGCATGGGATTTTCATATGCAAAAATAGAAAAAGGTTGGCTATAATAGAAAGTGTACTCATACTACCGTGTTCGCAGATATGGACCTTAAGAAAACTGTGTCAAAGCTGAGAGATGTGGAGCTCAGAAAGAGCTGAGAAATGTTAGAAACATGGTGGAGAGAGAGAGGGAGAAAAGGTTAGGGTGTGAGGAAATGATACATGAATGAAAACATAATGAAAGGCTATCTTATTCATAATCATGAGAAGTACAAGCCTTTTATAGGCTACTCACTCACAAATTAGAAAAAAAGTGGATATAAGATAAGTCCCATGATGACACGTGGCACTCACACATGACTCACACACATGAACTAGTACTAGAACACCTAGTACTACACACTAACACATCATATCACCACACTCTTTGGCTATGATATCTCCAACACCCCCCTTCAGAGCAAAGAGTGTGAGACCCAACACGCAAGAGTAGACCAATCCGGGTGCATACTAAGATCTATCTATCTATCTATCTATGTGTGTGTGCGTGTGTGTGTGTGGCCTCTGTGTTGGTCAAGCCGTCACCTAGATCTTGGAAATACTCTGTTTGCAGAGTATTCATTGGAGCCGGGTCTTTGATCCACCATTGGCTCATCTTCAGCCTAGGAAGGCTTACTTTCTACATCAACCGGGTATCTCCACAGTGGATGATGTGGTGGATGACAGGAATTGTACTCTTTCTTTTCCACAGGCGAGGAGAGAATTTTCTTTGGGTATGCATCACAGGCCTATCTGGCGTATTCTCACTGCAGTGCTGCTTCCTTTAAAGCCAGTTCCCTGTTTTTAAACTTATCTTTCTCTTTGGATTGGAGATTTGATCGAGGCATTCCGGGTTATACTACTTTTTCCTTTGTGGATCTCACTACCAAGAAAGCTCATCATCTTCTTCTACCACAGCCATGGATTCAAGAGTGCCCATTCGCTTGGTGGAAGGTTTGTCTTGGCCTTATTTGACACCGTAAGCTCCCGCTCGGACAGAGGCTTTTCTTGTGGGGGTGTTTGTTGGTGCTTTACCAGTGAGTTCTTTCTTGGCTGCCAGGTGCATTGCTTCTTCACATTCTTCATCTTGTTCGCATCCGCGGGAGATAGTCCTTCATCTACTTTGGACTTGCCCAGTTGCTCGTGATTTTTTTCCCAGATTGGGGACTGATCTTGGTGCCCAATTCCTAGCATTGCTTTTGGCAAGCAATTTTGGTTTTTTGGGAGATATACCACTACTTCAGACTACATTCAATTTTTCTATTGGTGCCGTTATTGGGCTCTATGGTCTTTATATCATGCCTGTAACTCTTGGCTCTATGGACAATCTGCTGTGGATGTTTATCATTTCTTCCATTCCTTCCTGCTTCGCTCCCTGCAAGATGCGCATTTCATGGGAGATCTTTCTGTGGCCCAGCTAGAATTGTTCTGTCACTGTTTTTAGTTTTCTTGTACTAGCTGTTCTTTGCTGGAGCAGCTACTATATAGTGAAAATAGGTTCGGAAAAGAGAACCCCCAAGTATGTGTATGACAAGACAATATCGATCGATAACCCATCAAAAGTGAACTAAGATTGACCTTCAAATCATGTGACTCATAGAAAGACCGCATTGCATCTAAGTATCTTTGGAGACCCTCTTCCGAGGAGGATAGGAGTACCACATCATCTGCGTATAGCAAGATCTAAATCAGTGCGCCAGCAAGAGAGCAACCAGCCACTCCTAGTGCCTACATAACTGTCTCAAGCTCGTCGATGTAGAGGCCAAATAGGGTTGGTGATAGAGGACACCCTTGTTTGAGTTGGAAAGGTCACCCCCCCATCTGTAAGCCCCCATATGAGGACAGCATGGGGGGGATGGACCTCGGAACTGATGGAAGTCCACATGGGCAGCACTATGGCTGCCATGGGGGCAGAGATCACAGAGAAAACGATCAAGTACCTAGAGTTCCAGAGGCTGCATCAGATGGCGCCTTTGTGCAGAGAAGCTGGTAGGGGCATCATGCCTTGCATCTGACCTGGCAGGAGGCTATTGATGAGCAGCAAGATGGCAGGGTTATCCCGGGTATAGGCGGCTATACGGCAAGGAGCTTGTCGAGGTGTGTGGGCAGGCTGAGGGCCTGCAACATGCTCTGGCAGATAGCAGCAGCATGGGTCGGCAATTGGCTGACTGGTTGGGCTGGTTGGAGCCAGCCAACCAGGTCAGATTAGGGCAGCCCAAGTGGGCTCAGCCCTGCAGGAAAGTAAGGGCCAGGTGCCCTAGTTTTGTGGGCCAACAGGCCCTTGTTTTGAGCCCTGGAAGAGGTGCATTATATAGGCCAGAAGGGGCAGGTTGACAGACCAGCAGGTCGGCCATTTCGGGCCTGCTGGGTCGGTTGGTTGGTCAGCCCTTTGAGCCTATAAAAGGGATGGCCTTGTGCCCTCATAATCATCACTTGGAGCAGCACATCTCCAGCAGTTTGGAGCAGCCAAGGAGACCTTCCTTGAGCCTCATCATTGGAGGTGAAGGAGAGAACCTTGAAGCTGCAGACCTAGCTTCGAAGGCTGCCTACCTAGGCTGTACACAGGCAGTAAGGTAGAAGGATATGGACGAAGAGTCTACATATGCTTGAGGTGAAGCACGCGGGCTCAAGTCGGGCTCAAGTCTAGAGATATCCGGCAAATAGTAGAAGTACCTTGTGGTAAGATCAAAGGACCAAACTCTGGTGGCACTTTGGATCTATCTCTTTTGTATTGTTCCATAGCTTTGGACAGGAATATATTGTTTTGGTGGTTTCTATATATGGCTGGATCATTGTCTATTGATGAGTCTGCACATCTATTTGATGCACATAAGAAGTTTGTGATTCCACTCCCCACACACACTGTGTGACCTCCTGGACTATTCTATCAGTCTTCCGCTGTGTGTACCCTCTGTTGGTTGATTTCTAATGGTTTGACCCCAATAGTACTCATGATCTTGTCTGTCCATGCTGGCCCTGACTGAACTCTGCCTAAGACTCTCTCATAAAGTTCCATGATAGCCCAGATGATCTCCTAATCATAACCCAAATGCTACAAACGTCTGATGATGCGGGCTCTCAGAACTGTATCAAAGGGATTGCGAAAATCCACGAAGAAACAATAAACCCTTTGCTTCCATACCCTCGCCTCCTCAATGATATATCTAAGTGTGAGTGTGATCCAAGGTCCCATGATCATGTTAAACCACAACCTGGCCATATGCTCTAAGCCCTTGTATCTCTGCAAACTGGCTGACCATAGAATCAAGCATTGATGCATAAATCTTGGACATGAGATGCCCGATCATATACCCAGATGAATCCATGAACATTCCCAAATTCATCCTCTAAAAGCACAACATAGTGCAATTTCAATCTCACGATAGTCACTCATACGATTAAAAACCATAAAACTCCATCATGCATAGCAGGGACTAGCTACTATGACATCCCCACTGACATCATCAGCGCCCAACAGTGGGTGTAGACCATAGTATAAAAATATGCTCTCACTTATACAAATCCACACACCCACACATACTTAAGCATCTATTTATACAAAGTCTATCGGCACTCCGGAGGTGAAGCGCAGACTCAACCATGACGAAGGCTAGCACCAAAGGAGAAGGCTAATCAAAAAGTAACCCAAAATCTCTTCATTCAAGCTACAACTCCTTCTGAAGTCTAAACGATTTCATTTTAGTCTCTCCCAAACGAGCATCTATCATAATGGTCTTGTAGTTCCCCAGGCTCATGGGATCCCCTGACTTGTGGATGGGTGAGATAGTATTAATAGTCCAAGTGCATGGGAAGCCAAGGCAAACAGCTTCATTAAAGATCTTTGCTAGGATCGAGGCTACGATATTAATCCTATATGCAATGAATTTAGTGCATAGACCCTCATGATCTTTCGCTCAACCGCCATTATGAAGCTTCATCACAGCATCCTTGACACCCCCTTTAGTAAAGAGTTTGCAGGAAGTGGGACAAGGTGTATGTGAAAGGTCATGAGCTGGCTGGTTCGGGATGTCGTATAGTGTGCGTGCATAATCATACTAGACCTGAATATCGGTGAGGGGTGAAGGGGACCGCCATTCTAGGAATTTCTGCCAAAAGTCCTTGGAGTAGTTACTAAACAAGGTGTTCAGTAGTTCCTTCTTGTTTCAGCAAATAAAGTCCATTTTCTTTCTACGTACCAATCGACGATACTTGTGATCGCTTCGGGTTTGTTCGGAAGGTTGTGTTTGGTTTCGAATATGAGCTGGTAGCGTAAAGCCTTACACTCATCATCATACCAACTGTTACAGGGGATAGTCCCGAGTGGCGGTGGGTAAGTGGAGCGAGTAGTGTGAGGGGAAGCATGAAGGGCAGCCTCGTGACGTGAGCAGGGGATCAGTGCAGTACGATCCTCTAGTAAGGGTATGAAATCAATATATATGAGAAGCGTATAAAGGCGGGCTGAGTACCTAGGTGAGAGACTACGATCGAAATGTATGTCATGGTAGGTGCTGTGAGTCGTCTGTGGGAAGAAAGTTATTGTGAGACGGGGTGTGGAGATACGAAAAAAGATGTATGTGTGGTCAGCACCAGGAGGAGCGGGTGCGACAATAAAGTTAGTGATATGAGTGGCAAAGGCAGGGGATCTCATTATGTAATCAACAACACTGGAGCCTCCTTCGTGTGGAAAGCAAGTAGAGCCACCTGAGGAAGGCCATCTGTCAAGACCGTTATAAATAATGAGATCATGTATCCATGATCCTGCCTAGATCTAGCAATGCATGCCCATAAGATGTCCACCTATCAGCTGAGACTCACAGCATACTTGCATCCTCCAAGTCAATTTATGGTAGCATAATAGAGTCATCTTTGAGTCATCTCTGAAGTTGAGGAGTAGTACATGTCGTTCCCCCGTCCTTGCGTTGAAGTCCCCAATCAGGAGGGCTTCCCTCCAGCTCAAGGAATCTACAATGTCCTATTAGAGAGGCTGCGTATGGTGATGTCTCAAACCCCTCTCGAAAATCCCAAGCAAAGTGGGAGGTCTTGAGGGGGGAAGTAGCACACTATAACGAACAAATCCTAACTATCCGTGTGTCGGATCCGGATCCAGAGAAATCTCGAGTATGTGTCTCTCTTCTCCACTAAGATGGCCCTCAAAAGAGGGGACCTATAAAGCACTGCTACTCCTCCGGGCCCTCGTACTCCTCCTTTGTCCCTCGTCTCATCTCTGTAACCAGCCTCCCAAGTATACCCGTTGAATACTGGTAGAGGACGCTTTGGGCTCTGATTTGTCTCAGTATATAAGACTATGTCATGACCTGTATAAGAATCCAAGAAGTTCCCTGGTTCTTCCCATAAGGTACCATTACAGTTCCAAATAGTATATGACAAGTTCTCGGATGCTTGAGTCCCATAGACTCCACCCCCCTAGGTGGGAGGGAGGCCGTGTGCCCAACAAGGCTGTAAGGAGTCGCCCATCTCGTACTACCGCCCACTTCCCATCCTTGCGAGCTTGATCCCACTGCTGTATCAAAGTGCATCTCTCCTCTACCTGCAAGGTAAGATCCTCATCCATGGAGATCGATGGTTGGTCTCGTAGGACTGATCTACGTCGTGAAGCTGTAAGCCGCGTCTGAGCATCGCAGAATCATATGATGAGGGGCTGCTCTCAGTTGGGGTCTTCCCCAACTAGCCAGGCCCTCTTGATCCCGTGCTCTAATACCCCTAGAGTAGTGGCCACAAATGTAATCGCATCGCTCATTGGTGTGCTCTTGGTACGTGGGATGCCAGGGACTCTGATGTTGAGAGCCTTATTGGCTCTCTGCTGCTGGTCCATGAGCTCTTTTGCAAGTTTTCGTTTGGCCGCATCCACCCATCAGGATGTCTCCTCAATGGCAGATTGCATGCTCGCAATCCTTGTGAGCATGGTGTAGTGTAGCGAGCGGCGTCTTGCTTGTAATTATTTATCAAACGGGATATATCTGAATGTCCTGAATGCTTAGCCTGCATTCTCATTGGATTGATTGATGATTTAACAAGACGGGTTGTTACTCGAGTTACTCGTGTAGCACGTTGGGATGGTTTACTAGTCAAGTAGACCAACATTTCTTAGCCCTTAGCCCTTGGTCTCCTTAGGATGTAGATGCCGTGGTAAGGCTAATAGGGCCAGATCTCATATGAATTGCATGTAGAAGCTAATAAACCATTGAGTTGATGCAAGGCCATAAATTTTAGCATCTTATGGTTGTGACCTCCTCCCGGAGCTGCGAAACGTCCTGTTTGAGCCCCTGAATGAGACCAGCCTGCTCCAGAATAATGTGGGCCTGCTCCTGTATAACACGAGCCACTCGTGGGTGTAGCAAATCTTGTTCCTATGCAAAGCGATTCAACTCTACCTCTCATGCTCGAATACTGTGTACCTCTATGAGTAGGGCCTCCCATGTGTCAAGTGTATCAGCTATAGTCCCCGACCAAGCTGAAACTAAAAAGGCTAGGGTATAAAGGTAGGAGGGTGGGGCAGGATGGTGGGCAGTGACTAGGCAAGCTGGGTGAGATACGAGGATGGCTGAGGCATGGATGAGATGATCCCACTGACTAAGAGGGAGGGGCGAGAAGAAGGTCGAGTAGTGTGGGCCTGTGTGTGTCACCTCCAGTGTGGGTGACATAAGTAATGAATCGAATGGAGAATCTGTGGCAGAAGAGGAAGAAGAGGTCAATGTCAGACCCCTTGTCGTGGGTGTAGCTGTAACTCTAGATGTAGCTGAGGATGAAGTAGATCCCGTCGATGTAGATGTAGCTGAGGCTGAAGTAGATCCCGTCAATGTGGAGCTCTTGTGAACCGCCTTGCTATCCACTCTGAGTCCAGTCCGGTCGGAGCACTTATTGACGTCCTCAAGTTTTGATTGTATCTGCTCTACTTTCTTGAGTTTATCTTTGTCATTATCTTTCTTTCTCCATTGAGATTCCTGACTCCTTTTTTTCCCTCTGATCTGCAAGTGAGGGGGATACTTAGTGGGCCAGACCTTATGAAGGAGCCCCCCATGGTCAGCAGGTGGCGGCCAAGAAGAGCAGCAGGCAACACGAAAAGGGAGGTGCTGGTGAGCTGCGGCAGGCAAGAGGGGAGTTGCAGAATGCGAGGGGAGGCTGCAAGGGGGTGGTTGAAGGGGTCGGGCGGGCCGAGAGGCAGAAACACAACGTGAGGGGGCTGAGGGACGATCTCAAAGAGGCGAAGAGGGGATAGATGAGGCAGCGCGAGAGAGACCTGAGGCGGCACGAGAGGGACGAGGCAACATGAGGGTGCTGCGATGGGGACGTGAGAGGATGAGGGGGCAGCGTGAGTGGCTGTGAGGGGGCCTAAGATGCTGTGAGGGGGCACAACGGGAGCGGCTGTGAGGGGGCATGAGAAGATGAGAGCCAAGCTACCGAACCCTAGGTCATGAATAAAGGAGAAGAAACAAAGGTGCTCAATAGACTAGCAATCCCCCTCCAAAAAAATCCTTGCCTGTCTGCAATCCCATAACCAATGCTGACTAGACTCCTCAATGATTTTTTTTTCACCACCGCCCCACATGGGGTCATACTCGCCTCTCCATACCCTCACATCACCACCTAACGTCAACAGGCATGACCATACTCGTGCCCCTTTGCATGTTTGGGTTAACCAGACCTTGGGACACACCTTTTCCCCAGAATAGACACACATTGTTAATCGAGAGTCATATCTTTTCAACCAAGGGTCACACCCGTTCGTGAAAAGACACGTACGCTGAAGGACACACCTATTCATGAAGGGACACACCCTTTCGCAACGAAACACCGCCCTTCAAAAGGAACACATCCCTTCAAGTGAACACATCCTTACACACCATGCACATGAAGAGCTGCCTACTCCTGCCGTTTCATGACAAGGCACACCCCATCCCGAAAGGACCATCCCTTCAGTGATGGGTCACACCCTTTAGAGACCAAAATGGCGCCACTCACCCACCCTATATGAAGGGTCGCAAGGGCACTCGAAAGGGACACCCACCCCAAGGGCATAACCCCTTTTACCCAATGTTACTCCATTCAAGAGCAGCCCGAAGCCTTGGTCCTAACTACCCATTAATCAGAAACATCCTTGCAAAGTGCATGATCCCCAATCCGCTACACAATCGCAATCACCCCCTTTGCAAATCCGCACTCAGCAACACCATTCTTCTTGCAAATCAGAGACCGACCCTCCTGCAGACCCGTGACCAGCAGCAACCAATCACCTACCAAACAAGCATGAACCCAGTCTGTAAACCTCCGTAGAGCAGTCAATGATGCCTATACAAACAGACACGCCACCCTAAAAGAAGTCATGCCTGTCTGCAATCAGCCATGCACAACTAGTGCCTCTGCACCCTGCCTTGGCCATACATACCTGAAAATTTGTCAAGCCATTTAATATCCTTGCACATTCCCCGGATGTGCACAACAGGTGTATTTGCCTCATGGGTATCCTATATGACATGCCATTCTCAAGATCTGGATCACATCTTCTATCTACTCCAAGATGCTCCCAACTCCATTTTTTTCCTTTGAGAAGTCGAGGTTGTATTTCACGAGACTCGGTATTAGGATCCTCGTCTAGTGTCCACCCTTCGCACGAGATATACCAGTTCGGCCACCATCACCAAGCTTTACCCCTGATCAGTCTAAACCGACTTATCCCACCAAACAGGTTCCCACAAGCTTTCCATTGTCACCAGAATAGTTAGCTTCCTCAGAGGTTCCTCCCTCCCTAGGACACATTCCATTGCCAACTGCATCACCTTATCACATACCGGATCCATAGACTCCAAGGTGCAACAAACTCCTACTTTGTTATGGGCTGCAATGCCAATATCTCTATCAGCAATTTTGGAGCATCCAGTATCCACACTGCCAAAGTTTCACACTTGGTTCCATCTACATCTCTTGCTCCACCCATTTCTCCCTCCAGGATGAATAATTCAGGAAGAAGCCCAGATCCTCACTGCATTCTCCACCCACATGTGATATGGATGCTGCCAATACTCCTCTTGATCCTTCCCAGCAAACGCAGCAACTTCTGCAGCAAGGATTTCAAAGTTATAGGACAATATGGCCACTCTACAAGCTCAGGTTCAGCAGCTCCAAACCTTGAGAGAAGCTCGGTACACAATGATTTTGCACCTCCCTCAAACGCTCATGAGAAGCTCAGTGCACAATGGTTTGGCACCTTGAGAGAAGTTCAGTACACGATGATTTTGCACCTCCCTCAGACGCTCGTGAGACGATGCCATTCCAATTGAGATAGAAAATGACACTTCGTGTTCTTTATCATCTCCTACAAGCAGCTAAATAAAATAGAAATGAAATCCTACGCCGGTCAAAGAAACCCAAAACTCTCCACCAATGGCTCACCAAAATGCGCTTGTAGGTCAACCCATCCAACAACAAGAAAATAGCCCTAGCTGCCTCATTGTTAAAAGACAATGCCTTTCTCTACTAGTAGAGACGCCTAAAAGATGCAAAGGCGTGAGGTTGCTTTGAGCATGTGCTTCGAAAGCAGTTCGTGCCTACCAACGTGGACTTCCAAGCATGCTCAAAACTTTGATACTCAGGAGCAAATTAGGTCCCTGACTAGCTACATCTCCTTGTTTACCACATTGTAACTAGAGATTGGTGGCTTACCTGAGGATGACAAGCTTTGTACCTTCATCTCAAGTCTCAATTCCGTGTTACATCTTGATGTCCTTAAGGCAAATCTCTCCACTAAATCAGATGCAATCACTTATACAGAACACATCACGAACATCAAGGCTCATTCAAACGAGGTTCTACACAACAATAAAACTTTGCCTCAGCCAACAATTCTTTTTTTCAAGAAAGAGACTTCTATTAAGTAAGAGAAAAAACCCGCGAGAGGAAGCTCAAAGCGGAGTACATCATGAAATCATGAGGATAAATAAAAATCCCCTCAGAGTGAGGTGGAAAACAACCAAGGCTGAGGCTGAAAGTGCCACCTCAACCCTGTAGTAGTCTCAGAGAAGAAAGGAGAATCCTTCCATTCCCTGAAGAAAGAAGCCCTCCTAGCTGAGGCTACACGGGAGTCTCCCTGCATACCCGTCCATACGGCCATCAAAGTATGTACGATATCTATCCAGATACTAGCCAATGTGTGCGAGGGATGAACCTGAGTACCCTCCAAAGCCTCTGTGCATCTGGCTCTCCAGATATGCCAGAATGCTATGCTCGCTAGAATCTCCCAAGAAGTATCCACAGAGGCATGTACAGCTGTAAAAGGAAGGTGTGGTACCACATCCAACGAACAGGACTCAATCTGATGACATCGAACCGAAATGGCCCGAAAGGAGTCAAATCTCTCATAGCAAACCTGAGGTCCTGTAAGAGAAAGCCAAGCCACTGAGCCCCATAAAAAATGGGGAGTTGGCAAAATGACTGAAAATCCTGGCTACCCCCATCCAAATCATCCTCGCCTGTCTGCAATCCCATAAGCAATGCTGAATAGTCTCCGAAGCAGAGAGGGTCCGATCTTCGAGATGAGCTATTGAGCTTGTCCATTGGATCTACAAGATAGGCGTGGTGATGCTCTGAACAGGACCGTTTTCATGCCTTATATTAAAAAAAAAAGAGAGACGTTGAGATTTCGTATGCATTTGCTATCAAAAGCGCATGCTAAAAGATGGTGAAAAGCACATGCACGCTCTTCGAGAAAACCGTTTTTGGATGATTTTGGGGGCTTTTGGCCGCTTTTTGGGAGTCGTGAAAGGCTATAAAAGAAGAGGAGATCATGAGAAGGAGAACAAACAATCCAACGCACACATATCAGGGCTGTACGAAAGAGAAGAGAAGGCACGCATCTCAAGGTTGCGTGAGCGAAGAGAAGCACGCATATCGAGGCACTGCGAAAGTGACAATAGCACACGCGAATTGAGGCAGCGCAAAGAAGAAGATAAGATTAAGATATTTTGAGAGTGAGAGTGAGAGTGTGATTGAGATTCATGCCCCTGAGGTAGGTGGGGGTCGAGGAGCAGGTGATGGACCTGTACCACCCCCCTGTCGAGGCCGAGGAGCAGGTGCTGGACCTGTACCACCACCACCCTGAGGAGGACCGCCATGCGAAGGTCGAGGAGCAGGTGCTGGACCTGTACCACCCCTCTGTCGAGACCGAGGAGCAACTGTTGGACCTATACCACCCCCCTGTCCCCCCTGTCGAGGCCATGGGGCGGTAGCTGTACCAGAGGGCTTCTTGGGCCTTTTCTTCTTCTTGGGGCAATCCCTAGCAAAGTGTCCAATGGTCCTGCATATCCTGCACTGGTCCTGTTGGCTGAAGCCCTCTCAATAGGAAACCCAATCACTGGCTCCCCAAAAGAAGCGGGCACAAACTCCTCCTCTGGGAAATCTGAACCATCTGCCAGGGCTGAAAACGAGTTCCTGTGAAGCAAGCCAGACACCGGAGTGTGAAGGATCCCTTTTGAGGGAAGAGGATTAATAGTGTAAACCATCCCCTTCCCCCTATCCAAGGGAGGAAGTGAGGACTGCTCTCTATCCTCTGTCTGCCCAGCCGCGGAGACCGCTACTACCTCAAGAAGAGCGTCTGGCACCGTTGGATCTAGGGAAGAAGCTGCAACCGGGGAGGAGGTCGAAGCTTCAGTGTCTCGGACTGTGCGAGGTGAGTCTGGAGGGACAGCTCGAGGTGAAGCAGAGTCCACTAATGTACCCTCGTGAACTAAAGGAGGGATCTGCACATGTGCCGGAACCCACTGGAGAGCGTCGCGTGCCCCTGAGGTAGGTGGGGGTCGAGGAGCAGGTGATGGACCTGTACCACCCCCCTGTCGAGGCCGAGGAGCAGGTGCTGGACCTGTACCACCACCACCCTGAGGAGGACCGCCATGCGAAGGTCAAGGAGTAGGTGCTGGACCTGTACCACCCCTCTGTTGAGGCCGAGGAGCAAGTGCTGGACCTATACCACCCCCCTGTCCCCCCTGTCGAGGCCATGGGGCGGTAGCTGTACCAGAGGGCTTCTTGGGCCTTTTCTTCTTCCTTGGGCAATCCCTGGCAAAGTGTCCAATGGTCCTACATATCCTGCACTGGTCCTGTCTGCAAAGGAGTTACCATAGTTACAGGCAAATATTTGCACATTGCAAATATTTGCATCAGCCCCCTGGTGAAAACAAACATGCCACCTATAAAATACGTGCTCTTTGTTGGAAAGGGGCCTTGGTGTGGTCGTAACCCCCTCATGGTACCATGGACAGATGGACAAATAAAGAGATAGAGGGGTCTAAGAGGCCCTTGGCACTCGCTGGTGACATGTGGATATGAAGAGAAAAATCCCATCCGCAATTGGATTATGAAGGTTCCTTGGTATACATGAAGTAATGAATAGACCCTCCTTCAGTCCCGCCCGCCTTTTGCTGTGGGCTGAAGGAGGCTATGCGTGGCTAGGAAGTGGGGGAGTGGAGACCCCCATACTCAGCGCAACCTATGAGAGGTTGCCATGTGGCAGAGTGGTATCAGAGCAGGCGGTTGGCCTACGGACTGTGGCGGTGACATGTGGCAATTCTTGTCTTTTGCGCGTCTGACAATTTTCGACGTGGCGACGATGACTGTTTGTGAAAGCTGCTGTCGGCGATTCTCTGGCTGTTGCACACGCGGGAAGTGATAACCCTCGTGTGCTGTATGTTTTGTTTGTGATGAGATGACTGGCGTGAAAATTGATGGCCCGCGTCACTAAACTGTGCAGTGGTTTGGCAGCCTAGGCTGGATGACCGCATGATTGGCTGTTTGGGCCCTGAGTGGGTGTGCAGCATCTGACAGTTCTATATTCGGGTGTTAGGCCCATGGGGGGGGTGTTGGAAAGGGGCCTTGGTGTGGTCCTAACCCCCTCATGGTACCATGGACAATGCACAAATAAAGAGATAGAGGGTCTAAGAGGCCCTTGAAAGTTGGCACGCGCATGTGACACGTGGATATGAAGGGAGAATTGGTGTGGTCCTAACCCCCTCGTGGTACCATGGACAGATGGACAAATAAACAGATAGAGGGGTCTAAGAGGACCTTGGCACGTGCAGGTGACACATGGATATGAAGGGAGAAATCCCATATGCAATGGGATTATGAAGGTTCCTTGGTATATATCAAGTAAAAGATAGACCCTCCTCGACCTTTTGCTGGGGGCTGAAGGAGGCTATGCGTGGCTAGGATGCAAGGGAGTGGGACCCCCGTACTCGGTGCAACCTATGAGAGGCTACCATGTGGCAGCTTTCCTACAGTGGTATCAGAGCAGACAGTTGGCCTGCGAACTGTGGCGGTGACATGTGACAATTCTGGCCTTTTGCGCGTGCGACAATTTTCAATGTGGCGGCGGCGACTGATTGTGAAAGCTGTTGTCGGCAATTGTCTGGCACTGCACACGCGGGAAGTGATGACCCTCATGTGCTGTGTGTATTGTCGGTGATGTGATGACTGGCGTGGGAATTGATGGCCTGCATCAATGAACTGTGCAGTTGTTTGGCGGCCTGGGCTCTTAGTGGGCGACCGCATGATTGGTTGTTTGGGCCCTGAGTGGGTGCGCAGCATTTGTTGAGACTGACAGTTCTATATTCAGGTGTTAGGCCCATGGGGGGGTATTGGAAAGGGGCCTTGGTGTGGTCCTAACCCCCTCATGGTACCATGGACAGATGAACAAATAAAGAGATAGAGGGGTCTAAAAGGCCCTTGGCACGCATAGGTGACACGGGGATATGAAGGGAGAAATCCCATATGCAATGGGATTATGAAGGTTCCTTGGTATATATGAAGTAATGTATAGACCCTCCTTCAGTGCCACCGGCTTTTTGCTGGGGGCTGAAAGAGGCTATGCGTGGCTAGGAGGCGGGGGAGTGAGACCCCCCGTACTCGGCACAATCTATGAGAGGCTGCCATGTGGCAGCTTTCCTACACTCTTTTCCCGAACATACAGAATACTTGCTATTTTCCTTACTACCTGCTATTGAATACCTGACGTTTTTCTTAGATGTATAATTTTTTCCTTACTACATGTTTCACATACAAGCATTAGGCATGTGCATAACTCTTCAGAAATACATCAGCATTTCTGCTATTCAAATACGTGCACATCAGCAATACATCAGCACTAGTGCCTGCAATTTCCTACATATAAGATACTACCTCAGAAATATGTCAGAAATACTACTTCAGAAATAACCAGGAAATTGCAGGGCTTTGCCATCAGAAATACATCAGCATGAGACACCAATGCAAAAGTTTGTTAATAGTTATTACATTCCAGAATCCCATACAACCAGGATTACCAATCCAAAGTATGTCCTGAAATAAATTAGCAACCAAACGTCCATAATGATGCTAGAACATTGAAAAATGCATATTTCAATGCAGAAAAACCACGCTCCACACACTAGGTGGCCCATGGCCCGATGCTACTCAAGTGTCCCTGCCTCTTGGTCTTCATCATCATCATCCCCATCACTATCTTTAACTTGTGGGTCTCCCTCTATGTCACTGATGACGCATCAGATGTGAACTGCATTTTCATGAGCCGCTACACCGGCATTAGAATGGAAGCTCTCTGCAAGTCCTGAACTTGTTCCATATCCAACATCCTGTCCCCATCTTTCTCCTTCTCAATGCCCTCTATTGTGACCTTTGTATGTTGCATGTGGGATGCAATGGAAGGAAGCTGAAATGCAAGAGAGCATACAAGCAATGGAGTGTACATCAAATGGATAATGAGAGTGTACAAGATAGGGGCCTAATAGCCCAAGCGCACCTAGTGTCCTATGTGGACCAAGTGTCCTA
This sequence comes from Dipteris shenzhenensis, assembly GCF_047967505.1. Taxonomy (NCBI): domain Eukaryota; kingdom Viridiplantae; phylum Streptophyta; class Polypodiopsida; order Gleicheniales; family Dipteridaceae; genus Dipteris; species Dipteris shenzhenensis. Next base: position 49,716,939 of record NC_141611.1, on the reverse strand, counting down.
CCTAGATATCCTAGTTGTCCCAAGCGAACTAAATGTTCTAACTGGCCTACTGAATCGCAGTTCTAACAGAAATCCATATAGCTGTATGGACTACATGGAGCTGTTTGACAGGTACGGTCAGAGGCGCCATACGGATAGCAGTTGGTGCACTTTTTGTACAATTGTATGGGCGTCCATACGAACTATACTCACAAGTCGAACTGATAGCAATATGGAAAGCAGTTAGTGCACTTTTTGTACAATTGTATAGGTGTCCATACGAACGGTAATCACAAGTCGAACTGAAGCTGAACCAAGTGCAGGACGTGATTGAGCCTATGTTGGACAGATAGCCAAGCTGCGTGGAGCATGTCACAGCTACAGCAAACTGCTTGGAGTTGTTGAAGCTGAACAACACCACTCTTGTGGCAGCGTAGAGGTATAGTCTTGAAAATCACAACAGGCTGAGCTAAGCAGGACGACTAAAAATGTGAATGGCAATGAGCAGCAGATTTGCACAAAAGGGCGATGGAGCACACAGGAGTAAAGCACCCATTCTGATACCACTGTTGGATGCAGGGTGTAGTTAAGCGAAGCTAGAATGCAAGAGAGCAGACAAGCAATGGAGTGCAGTTGCAAATGGTTAATGAGGAGGCATAGGATAGGGATATACATGGCCCAAGTGTCTTAGGTGGCCAAGTATCCTACCTAGATGTCCTAGGTGTCCCAAGTGGACTAAATGTCCTTACTAGCCTACAAGGCCATACTAGGGCTAAGGTGGCAACATTGTCTTCTCAAATCCCTTCTCCTTGATTTTTGTAATGAGGTGTAGATTGTTATGAATGTACACAAGCCTCTCCACAGTAGTTGCCTTGAATATATTTCTCTTCTTGGTATGAATGAAAGAGAAGTGCTCCAATTCCCCTCACATGGAGAGGCAATACTACCTTGTGACAATATGCATATAGCAAGACCTTGCAATTGTGGAATACTTGCACCAAACGCTTCCCACCACTTCACTTCCTGTGTATCCTAGATTTCTCTTTGGCAAATGGACAAGAGAAGACACCTATTTCGTACCTGTATATGTCTAGCTTGTCTTGAAGCTTCCGCTTGCAAACCCAATCATTCTTGCTATACCGTTCAATTGTTTGCAGACACCCACTTTGTACCTCTTCATATGCTTCTTGACCCATGCCTCTCCATTCAGGATGCAACACAAAACCTATTGCATGTGATGGAGAATGTAACATATCCCATCTTCATACATTGGCCCTTAACTTCTTTTACTTTTGTTGCATCAATGGACTCCATGGCACAAAGACTTTCCACCATTATGTCCATGAACCCATACACCATGCCCATTGTACAACCTGCAATAGTTTCAGTAATGGTGCAGTCAAGGTCAGAATTTCCGTGACTGCCCCCAAAACTGAGTGCCAAGAATTATGCCCTCTATCTCCTTTACCTTCTCTGCCTTGGAGATTTTCCACTTGCCCCATTCATCAATTGCAACCATCTTGCGTAAGCCATCATACACCTTTTCGTTTCATAAATGGCAATGGCAATGTATATGTAAGCAAACCTTGTGTCACACAGCTTTACAAGCTCACAAGAGCTATGCTTTCGATTTTGACAAAATTGACCACCTTCTTTGCTTGTTCCAACAAAGGTGCAATTCAAGCATTTCTATGTCTTCACATAGAGGATCCAAGCAATGACATGTATAACAAGTAAGGAAGATATGCAGGTAACCCTCTTGCACAAAATCACCTTATCTCAAGCAATTGCTTGCATTATCCATTATCACCTGCACCACATGCTGGACCACAACCTTTGCAACGATTTCTTTCAAATGTAAATAAATAAACTCCCCTGATTTGTAGAAACCACTCGAGTCCATAGACTTCAAGAAGACATTCCCATAAATAGAAGTTGCAGGAAAGTTAATGTTGGGCCTACTACTTATATCAGACCAAGAGTTAGATACATGGTACATCCATATTTACCGCACTTCTCATCTTGTCCAACTCAATATCTAGACGTTTCACCTCCTCCCACACTCACTTGTTTATAGAGTCTCATAAGAGGGTGGTTGAACGATGGACCAGCCTCTTGGATAGCCCACACCATATCCAAGAAGTAGGTCCTTTTCGCAACATTATGTGCAATCAGCATAAAAAAATCTCCGTGTGGCTACTCTTGCCTTGTTCCTATGGAAGTTATTCCACGCCTTTCTAATCAGCGGTTGGCTTTGCTTCCAAGCATATGGCCTCTTTGGCATGGCGAATGGTGAGGTTGTGCATCCTATAACCAAAGTATCCACCTCTTGCATGGATGCCTGTCACTGCTCGTACTGCATTGAGGTTGCATTTGCTTGACTCATCTCCATCTTCGTGCATATTTTTTTTGCTGAAGTGGGTGCATATGGATATGCAATTACTCCAACCCCAGAAATGATTAGGCATGTGCTCAAATCCCCTTAGCACCACCTTGGAATTCGTGTTGGCAGTAGATGCACTTCCATAGTGCCATTCCTGAACCAATAACTTTTAAAACTTGAACGTGGCTCCACTCCGTGTCCATTGCCCTGCCCATTCCAAAAAAGAACCTGCAAATCTGTACAATTTTAGACTCTGCATAATCTACACACAAAAAATTCTGCACTGGCCTCGCACAATGTGCACTAGAGTTTTTTGCACAATGTGCACTAGAGTGTTTTGCACAATCTGCACTAGATTGTTCTGCAAATTTTCAAAAGCAAATATCTAGTTCTCAACAGTCTGCACAATCTGCACTAGACAGTTCCAAATTTGCAAAAGCCCAAATAAAGAATCGTTTTTATAGAATAAACTCTTAATGTGAGCTTGTCCTGAACACCAATGACCCTGCAAGCTGCAACCTATTAAAGCACAAAAAAGAAAGGAACCTAGACCCATACCCACTTCTTCTGTCTTTGGGCTTGTGAAGAACCAGACTTTTCGAGAATGCAAATGTGTGCAATGCATGCAAAATTCGAATGTCAATTGGCCCTCCAATGGGGAAGAGCGACCTCGTGAGAGTACTTGTTTCTATTTCAACCTACATGCAAGGTGGGAGAGAGAAGGCGGATGAATGCAATGTCTTAGAGAGAATGCTACGTGAGATTCACAATGAAGTGTGATACCCTTTCATTAATGTCCCTTAAGATAACTCAAGTTCCATCTTCCCATTTACACCTACCCTTATCCTATGACCCATGCACCTACCATTCATGATTCAATGCACTCTAATGCACCCTTCCCTTGAAAGAAAACAATGAGAGCAAGAGGGAGCAAGAGAGAGTGAGCTGAATGTAGGTCACTCAAAAGGTGGACTGAATGAAGTGAAGTACAAACAAGAGATGAGGTTGGGATTTCTCCCCATCCACCATGCCCTCTCTATCCTCTGCTTAGCCACACCTACGGTAGTGGCCACAAAAGCAGTCACATCTACCATCGGTGTAGCCTCAGTGCGCGGGATCCTGCGTACTCTGATATTGAGAGCCTTACTGGCTCTCTGCTACTGTTCCATGAGAGTAGTTGAAACGGTTATCCTTGTGGGTTCCCGTTTGGCCGTGTCAACCCATTTGGATGTCTCCTCAATAGTAGATTGCATGCTCGCAATCTGTGCCTCAACCACCGGGGTACTCCCTGGGACTGTGTATGACTGTGACCTCCTGCTGGAGCTGCAGGATATCCTGTCTGAATCCCTGAATGAGACCAGCCTTCCGAATGGCCCGAGCCTGATCTTGTATGATGCGGCTCTGCTCCTGGTTGAAGCAGACCTGCTCTCGTGCGAAGCAAGTTAGCTCTATCTCACGCTCACGGAAACTATGTATCTCCATGAGCAAGGTCTCCCAGGCCTCTGGTGTATCTGCCCACCCATGTCCAAGCTGAAACTGTGATGGCTGTGGCATGAAAGTGTGGGACTAAGTTTGGCAGCTTGACGGTTACTGGGTGAACTGGGTGAGGAACAGAGATGACAGTGAGATGGATGAGGCAGTCCCAATGGGGTGTGGGAGCGTGGACTGACTGAGAGGGAGAGGGGAGAGTGCAGCGTAATGCGGGACAGTGTATGACACCTTCGAAATAGGTGTCATAAGTGGTGCGAGAGCTGTAACAAGAGAGGAAGGGAAGAAAACAACCGGTGCCACAAGCATGAGTATGTCGCTGATCATGGCTGTAGCTGTAGCTGAAACTAGTGCTAAAGTATAAGCTGAAGTCGAAAGTGGAGATGTAAGATTGGAACTAGAGCTAAGACTGAAGCGGGGGCTGAAGCCGAAGTAGAGCTAGAGGGAGCTGAGGCTGAAACGGAAACTCAAACTGTAGCGGGGGCTGAGGTCGAGGTAGAGATAGAGGCTAAAGTTGAGGCTGAGGCGGGTTCTGCCTTTGCTTTGTTGTCTACCCCGAGTCCACTTCGGTTGTAACGTGTGTTCACATCCTCAAGTTTCGGTTGTGTCATTTGCTTTCTTTTGTTGTTGTTGTTGTTGTCGTCTTTCCTGGCTTTGTCCCCCATTTCTCTTGGATTGATTTTTTTCTTCTTTGGTGCAGGTCTTAGTGTCTGATCGGGAGTGAGAGCACTGGCTCCCCCCCATGACGAGAGGCCGCCCAGTGCGAGGGGGTGTAGTCGGAGGTGGCAAGGCGGGGTGGTAGCCTGAGGTGGAGAGATAGCCAGGAGGTGGAGAAGCTAAGGTGGCGTAAGGGGGGGGAGGCTGAGATGAAGAGGGCGGAGGGCCTAGGCCTAGGCAAGGAGCCTAGGTGGAGGGAGGCTACCAACGGGGGGGTTAGTGTGCTGCAGCAGCAGCAAAGGGGGAGGCATAGCAGAAGCGGTAGCAGGGGCGATAGCAAGGGCGACAATAGAAGCGGCAGTAGCGCCCGAGGAGGAGCAGTGCCAGCAGGGGGGCAGCGCCAGCGAGCGGGGCAGAGCGGGGGTGGGCATAGCGGGGTGGGTAGGTAGGTTGAGCGAAGGGAGGCTGAGCGGGGTGGGTAGGTAGGTTGAGCGAAGGAGAGGCTGAGCGGAGCGAAGGGGTAGGTTGAGCGGAGGGAGGGTAGGCTGAGTGGAGACGAGGGGTAGGCTGAGCGGAGGGAGGGTAGGCTGAGTGAAGCGGAGGGAGGAGAGGCTGAGAGAGAGAGAGAGAGAAAGAAAGAAAGAAAGAAAGAAATTTTATTAAAGGTCCACGGAAGGCCATACATGGCCTATGGGACACAAAATCATCCGAAAGGAAAATACATCATCAACGATGCGCCAACTAGGTGGCCTCATCGTAATACCGCTAAGATGCCAAAAATGGCTACAAAAATCCTAGATACAAAATGAAATGAAATAGAGTACCAAAATTGCCTAGATACAAAATGTAAAATATGAAATATGAGGAACATCGTCTTCCCTAAGGGGTCTGTGATCCAAAGAAATGATGGAAGTCATGGCCATCGACCATGCCTCCTGCTATGAGTGTGAAGATCTGGGCAAGTGTCAAATGGGCTGCTGGCGGTGCCAAGTCTCCATGGAGCAATCTCCTCCGAAAATCTGCCATCATCCTCCGTCGTCTAGAAATAAAGCGACGGGTACGGCCTCTGTGTAAGATCATCCTGCGGTGCTGCCGGATCATGTCATATGTACATCCTCTGGGTGGAACCATCGGTGCTCTCTGGCAAGATGGGCTATCTCTGTGCTCATGATCCTGCGCCTCATCCTGCTCCTCATGAATAACCAGGTCTCTGGCAGGGATGCGACGGTGCTCTCTGAGGAATCTCTCTCTGTATCTGGTGATCTCCCTGATGAACAACGCTAAGCAATACTGATCCTCATACTCCATAATCCGAGAGAGAGGTCCAAATCCGTGCCCAAATAAACAGTGAAATCTGCCACGGATCTCATAATATAAAGGGCATCTGCAAACAAAGTGCTCCTCAGTCTCCACCTCCCCCATAATGCAACAAGGGCATATCCTAGTCTCTCGCCTGGGTCTATGTCCGGTAGCTGTACGACGCATCCTGCCGGCCTCAACGTCTAATCTGTGGGAAGATACCCTGAGCTGGCCCAAGGCAATCCTGAGTGAGTGCGACATATGAACGCCGATATATCCTGGGGATATGATGAAGCCATCCTCTGAAATCCTGAGAAAATGGTCAAGATATGTGGCCATCTTCGTAGGAAGCTCCGTGGGATGAACCCAAGTGCGAAACGTGTGTAGCTGCAACAAATCTGCCCTGATAACCTGGCTGAGCTCATGTCGAGTGAGAGGGAGGCGAGGGGCATCTATGCTGTATCGAAATGGTGGCAGCCTATCCATATCCAAGCCCAGCGAGGTGAGCCATGTGGAGAGTGTGTGGTACCAACAAAAAGTATGACCTCTCTCCGCTAACATCTGCGAGGATGTCAGTGCTAGCCACGGTAATCGTGCTCTGCCTGCTGCTGAGTCTCCGAGCGCCCTGATCCTATGCAAGTACGTAACTGACTGAAATGCTGCATCTAGCGCTAGGGGTGTAGCTCCGAACTCTGCGAACGTAATCTGATGCGGTACCGTGGGCTTCGCTCTGATCAATCTGGAGAACATGATGATCTGTAACCTCTCTACTCGTCTCCAATCTGCAACCCTGAGATCTCCTGCCCAAAAGGGGCTAGCATACATGACTGCAGGTCTCACCAGCGTATCGAAAAGTAAGGACTTCGTGTCGGGATGCTGAAAATGTGACTGTGCACACTGCCTCTCGAGAAGAGCCAAGGCGGCATACCCTCTACTGATCCTATCTCGTGCTGCATGCGTCATGGTGAAGACTGGACCTCTAAATGTGGCACCCAAATATGTATACTCCCTAACTAGCTCCACCTCCTGCCCATCAAATGTGAAAGAGAACTCGCCTCTCCTATAAACCTGGTATGACGTGTTGAAGACCATGACTTTGGTCTTCCCAAGGTTTACAGACAACCCTCTGTCCTGACAAAAGCTGTGGAGTGCATGGAGATGTGCCTGTAAACCCTGCTGGGAGGAAGAAATAAGAACCACGTCATCTGCATAGAGGAGAATCGGTATCGTGGATCCTGCCAGTAAAGAACCTGTACCACCCATCGTCTGTATGTACATCTCTAACTCATCGATATAGAGACCAAAGAGTGTCGGAGACAAAGGACACCCCTGCTTCACCCCTATCGTACTGCGTACTCCGCCGACAGCCCCGCCCGTGTCCTGACTCTACCTGTGACTCTCTCATACAAGGCCATGATCGCCCATTGAATCTCCCCATTGAATCCCAAGTCACGAAGTCGCTGGAAGAGTCTGAAACGCGGCATAGTGTCAAATGCCTTTCTGAAGTCCACGAAGCAACAATAGAGCCGTTGCTTACGTGACTTCGCCTCCTCAATCAAAGCCCTGAGTGTGAAGATATGATCTAGAGTCGAGTGCTCTGCACGAAATCCTGCCTGCCCTCTAGCTCTCATGCCTGTCGCCTCGGCATGGTCATTTATATGTCCTTCTAGAATGGTCGCATAAATCTTGGCCATGACATGGCCAATCATAATGGTCCTGTAGTTCGACGCCTCCAAAGGATCCCCCGACTTGTGTATGGGTACTATGGTATTTTCTAGCCAACTAGGTGGAAGACCTGTACAAATGGACTCGTTAAAAAGACGGGAGAGGACTGTAGCTAAGGCATCAATCCCATGGATTACATACTCCGCTTGCAATCCATCATGGTCCTTAGCTCTCCCAGTCTTCAAACGATGAGCTGCTGCTCGGACACTATTGGATGAGAATAAGGCAGAGGAGGTGGGTCTAGGCACATGGGATAAGTCGATCTGTGGCTGGTCTGGAATATCATATAAAGTGGAAGTATAGGCAAGCCAAACCTGTGGGTCTGTAAGAGGAGTTTGAGATTTCAAGCGAAGGAATTTCTTCCAGAATTCCTTGGAATCACAGCTGAAAAGTAAACTTCTCAGCTCCTCCTCATTCCGGGCTAGAAATTGGCACTTTTTGCGTCGCACCAAACGCTTGTAACTCTTCTTGGTCTCAATGAGGAGGGGAGACTTCTCCTGTGTCTCAAGGCGAAGCTTCCTGCGGAGTTCTTTACACTCCTCATCATACCATCCATTACAAGGCACAAGACCGACTGGTGGAGGACTGGATGTGTGGCAAGTGACGGGGAAGGACTTGTGGGCTGCTGAGATGATGGAGGTATGTACAAGGTCCCACCGATCCTGTGTGGAGGGTAGGGCATCGAGAAGGTGCGGACGGAGAAGACCACTCAGGTGCTGGCTATAAATATCATCAAACTGGTGGTCAAAATGAACCTCATAGTATGGCTGACGCTCATGATGTCTAGAAGGGGGGGCATGAGGAATCTGGGTAAGAATAAAGTGCAGACGTGCATGATCGGCTGAAGGCATAAAAGGGTCGACTGTGAGGTTATGTACAAAAGGGATTAAAGTCGGGGGACCCAAGATGTAATCAATGACGCTCGTACCACCACCCGCGAAGGGAAAACATGTGGCTGTGGATGAATGCGGCCACTGTCGAAGTCCATTATAAATGACCATGCCGTGCGATGAGAGAAGCTCCAATAGGCGATGTCCCTGATCTGTCACCTCTACCCCTCTATCTGAAGATAAGCGTGGAAAACTCTCATCTGGGGCAGCTGGAACTAAGACTGGATCCTCAGCAAAGTCCAAAATCTCTGCCTGTCTGTCTGATGTCCTTGCGTTGAAGTCTCCTAAAAGGATGACCTCTCCGCGGCGTGAGTACTCCAATACATCGGCTGACAAATCCTCAAAAGGTGACTGTCCTGGTCCATCTGAGGCATAACGAGACTGTCTCGGGGGAAAGTAGCATACTGCAATAAACAAGTCTCTCAGGGGGGGTCTCCTGATCCGTACCCAAAGATATCTGGCCCGATGGTCTCTGCTCATGACTGTGAGTATCGATCTGAGATGCTCTCTATAAAGAACTGCCACACCGCCAGATCCTCTGACTCCTCCTGATCGTCTAGTCTGCTGTCGAAAGACAGACTCCCAGGCATACCCTGTCACCTGCGGCAAGCCTCTCTCTGGGCTCTCATGGGTCTCTGTAAAGAAGACGATGTCCTGATCAAAAAAGGCCTCTCGTAAGTTGCCAGGCTGAGCTGTGAGGGAACCATTACAGTTCCAAACTGCGAAACTCAAGCTATCTGGCAGACTACGTGTCCCATAGGCCTCGTGTCGTCAACTGTGGGCTCCAGCCGGTCTAGATCGCATAGCTCCTATCAAAAGTCTACCCTCTCTGATCACGGCCCACTTGCCCTCACGACGGGCAACATCCCTCTGTGCAATGAGACGTCTATGCTCCTCCCACGGAAGAGCTGTAAGGTCCTCATCCATGTGAATCTGTGGATGGTCCCTCAATCTGGATCTCCTTCGTAATACTGCGAGACGGGCCTCAGCATCTCTGAATCTGATGATAAGTGGCTGGTGCCGTGCTGGATCCCGGCCCACTCGATATGCAGCTACTATGCCATGATCCTGAACTCCGAGTGTCCCAGATATGAAATCTGTCGCCTGATCCATGGCTGATCTCGTATCTGATCGCTCAACTCCGCGGATGCGGATGTTGAGGGCCTTCTGAGCTCGCCGCTGACTCTCGGCAATAGTCTCAGAGACTGTGGTCTGCTGGGCCTGTGGGGCTCTACGCACAACGTCCACCCACTCTGAGGTCTTCTGTACCTCTGTCTGCAGTGTGGCCAACCTCTCCTCAACTGCTGCACTAGCTGGGGGAGCTACATGCAGCTGCTGGAGGCGATCATCGCATGCCACAACATGCTCCTGAATGCGTATCTCCAGCTGCACTATGCGCTCAGCATGTGTTCGTAACTGGATATCCCGATCAATATCTCTGGTATGAAGCTGGCGAATATGGGAGTCCTGATCAGATCTATGACTCTCAACTGTCGATAGCTGATCAGTCAGTGTGTGTATCTGTGCTGTGAGAGACTGAATCGCAGCGCCCTGAAGTCTGCAAGTCTCCATGCACTGCATAACTAAATCTCTCAATCGCAGATTATCTGCCAGGACTGCTTCCGCTGTGGAGGGTGAAGGGGAGAGGGGGTACAAGGATGAGGGGGTAAGAGGGTAAGAAGGTGAGTAAAGGAGGGGTGCAGAAAATGGAGGTCCTGAAGAGAGAGATCCGGTAGAAGGAAGTAGGGAGTCAGGGACCGAAGAAGAGCCTACACTAGGGGAGGAAGGGGCTGAAAGGGAGGGTCGGTGGGGAGAGGTGGGAAGAAGCTGGGTAGGGACTAGGGGAGGGGAAGAAGAGGAGGGAGGAGGCTGGGTAGGGAATAGGGAAGGGGGGGAAGAGGAAGGAAGAGGATGGGTAGGGACTAGGGGAGGGGAGGAAGAGGAAGGAAGAGGATGGGTAGGGACTAGGAGAGGGGAGGAATAAGCAAGGGAAAGGGCTAGGGAGGAATGAACGGGAGCAAGAGGAGGAGGTGAGACTGAAGGAGGGAGAGGAGGAGGATTGAGTAGAGGAGGTGGGTAGGAAAGGGTTGGGATTGAGGAAAGGGAGGTAACCGGAAGTGATGGGGGAGATGGAAGTAAAGGAGATGGGGTCGGAGCCACAGGAGGATTGAGTAAAGTAGATGGGTAGGAAAGGATTGGGGTGGAGGCAAGGGAGGTCGTTGGAGGTGGTGGGGAAGGAGATGTTAAGGGTAAAGAAGAACTTGCCTCTTCGGCTCTTGTACTGCTGCCTATGCTTTTATCTTTCTCTACTTTTGCTCCTTGGAGGGCCATGGTGGAGCTCCTTGTTTGTGGCATCTCCTTACTCCTGGAAGTGCTGAATTCTCTGCTCAAAACTGCCTCTAAGGGCCATGGTGGAGCTGCTGAATTCTCTGCTGTCAAAACTGCCTCCTTTTGCCCTCAAAACTGCCCCTTTTTAGCTCTGTTTCTGTTTTTCCTGTTTCTGTTTTTCCTGCACTTTAAGGACACTTGTTGTAAGTCTATTCACACGGCGGGGGGGGGGAGAGAAGTTTAAGACTTTCCTTAAACCCCCTTCCCTTCCAACAGAGAACCCCCTTCCCTTCCGACAGAGGTTTGCGCAGGGAGCTGTTGGCTTGCGATGGAGCTGTGGGTTTGCGGGGCTGAGCAGAAGCGGGTGTTGCGAGCGAGCTGTTGCGCAGGAGAGAGTGTTGCGAGGCAGGAGGCGAGAGAGGCTGAGGCCGAGGGGAAGGGACTGAGCGGGTGACTCAGGCTGAGCGGGTCAGCGAGGGAGGGGGTGAGGGGCGGGCTGGGAGGGGGTGAGGGGGCGGGCTGAGCTGAGCGAGGCTGAGGCGGAGGGGAAGGGACTGAGCGGGTGACTCAGGCTGAGCGGGTCAGCGAGGGAGGGGGTGAGGGGCGGGCTGGGAGGGGGTGAGAGAGAGAGAGAGAGAATGCTACGTGAGATTCACAATGCAGGGTGATACCCTTTCATTAATGTCTCTTGAGATCACTCAAGTTCCATCTTCCCATTTACACCTACCCTTATCCTATGATCCATGCACCTACCATTCAATGCACTCTAATGCACCCTTCCCTTTCCTATTGCCCCTAGGACCTAGACACGTGTGTGTACATCTTTATTACTAATCATTGGACAATGTTACATAGTTTGGCGGTACTATTTACACCGCTTGATCGATCATAAATACAAACATATAACCGCACCATCAAATTGGCGCCTAACAATAATAAGGTTCTAATGACTATTAATTAACTAAATAATCATTTCTCTTGTCATGACAGGGCTCATGGAGGATTTGGCTATATGGAGGAGTCCCCATAAAGCTTTTATAGTGGGATCCCGGAGAGTGGGAGTAGATTGATGCAAGGCACTTAAAGAAGAGTATTCCCTTCTTTCGTTACACAGTCAATAATGCCAAGAGATTTCGGATCAGTTGTAGAGGTTGGAGGCCCGCCAGAGCTCCACGTTGGGAGAATTTTTAGATTTCTGCTGACTTACAAAAAGTTTGAGACTTTGGAAATCTCTCAGGATTAGAAAAATCGCTCTTTTATTTTGACTTTCTATTTATGGAGGAATTGCAGTGAACCTCAGGAGGTCTTACAGTCCCCATAAAGCTTTTATAGTGGGATCCCAGAGAGTGGGAGGAGTCCCCATAAAGCTTTTACAGTGGGATCCCGGAGAGTGGGAGTGGATTGATGCAAGGCACTTAAAGAAGAGTATTCCCTTCTTTCGTTACACAGTCAATAATCCCAAGAGATTTCGGATCAGTTGTAGAGGTTTGAGGCCTGCGAGAGCTCCACATTGGGAGAATTTTTAGATTTCTGCCGACTTACAAAAAGTTTTTAAAATGAGACTTTGGAAATCTCTTAGGATTAGAAAAATCACTCTTTTCTTTTGACTTTCTATTTATGGAGGAATTGCAGTGAACCTCAGGAGGTCCAGGTTCGAGGCAGACTCTACTTGTCCTCAATGCTTTTCTGCTGTGGAGTCTATTCAATATTGTCTATGGGATTGCAGACAGGCAATGATCATTTGGAAGGGGATTGCCATGATTTTCAATATGTTTGCTCCATTCCCTTTCTTTATGTCTTGGGGCTCGGTAGCTTGGCTCTCTGATTACAAACAAAAGACAAATAGGTCTGAAGGATGAATCCAATGCTGGACTCCAATGACAAACTTGTATTATCCCAAAGGAGGATGTCTGCCAAGCTGGGGTATAGGACCCACATCAGGAGACAAATTCCCTAAATTCACCTCCAACCAAGGTAAATATATGATATATATGAAACTGAATCTGTGGGTCTGACTGGATAAGCTCTCAATATCAGAAAATTTCATCCATTACATAAATATATAAGCTGATAAACCAAATGGAACTCACATTATTAAAAGGGTTTGCCATCGTGGTAGTAATTTAAAAAACGGAGTGCATCCTTTAAAACCTAAATAGCACAAACTTCCAACTCAAATCCTACAACAATGCAATCACTAGTATCAGAGTTTGTTGGCTTTGAGCAGCCACCTGTAATGTAACCAGGATCAAGTTCTGTGATAGCAGTAAGACCAGAGTCAGGACGGGATTTGCATTCTGGATGATCTGTTTGATTGTAAGGTTCTAACAGCATGCACTTGAGCCAGCAGTTTGGCACTGATATTACCTGCAAGACACAAATTTGTATAGATTATTCTGTTGCAAAGCTCTGTCTGTTCTCGATACTAGTTACACTAGAATCCCTTTCTGCATGGTGATTTTAAATTTACTACATTCACAATACACAACACATTCTATTAAGCTTGTATAGTTTCATGAAATAAATTTCAGTATCAAAATCTAATCACGTCTCAGAAAGCCTTTGAACAAAACCAGAACGCTTGTAAAACAGCAAAGCATGATGTACATAGCAATTGTGTTCATAAATAAGCGTTTTCAAGAAAACAATCTCAAGCCCAAAACTATTTTATGTCACTATGGCATAATGTTTGGCACTCTCCAGTAAATACCATTTCCATTCGATCTACCATGACAAAAGATGAACAAGTGAAAATTTCAAACACAGTAAAGTACATCTACACCCAGAGAAAAGGAGAAAGAAACTGCTTAGGGGAAGCATTTCAGAGAGAAAAGAAAGAAAGAAAGATATATTAACGTCCACAGAAGGCCTCGCGGGCCTATGGGACAAAGTGACACCAAAGAGAAAAACTCATACAAGCCACAAGGGGCTGAGGCAAAGGGCGTGCTAAGACCCTTTGCTGAGTACTGTGCTGAAATAAAAAGAGCTCAATGGCTCAAACAAAAACAAGTACAAAAAAAACCAAAACCGGGCACTGAGGTGGCTCGTCTATGAGCGGTGAAAAAGTCTTGAATCTGAGTCTATCTGGCTGTCTCATACTGTGGCATTGGAGGGGGGCGTGGTCTCCTCAATCTCTGAACCCGCTGAGCTATGTTCAGAGTGACCCCTCGTCTCGGGCGGTCCCCTCTAAGGAAAGCTGTGATAGGGCAAACCTCAATCGAGTGTGCTCTGGGCGGTCTCCTTGTCGTGGGTGGCCTTTGCAGTCCTCTCTCGGTAATCCAGACTGCCAGCATAGCAACTAGCTCCTCCTCCTCCACCCCACTATGTCCTGGAGCTGACTCGAATGCATAAAAATCTGTAACGTGCCGATGTCTGTGGTCAACCTTTGCATCCTGTGGTGTGATCGCCTCCTGCTGCTCTCTGATCTGTCGTAGCAAGGTCTCCCTGTGTCGGCGCATCTCAAGCAGGTAGAGCCCAATGCAGACCTGGTCATGGAAGGGATTAAGCGTGATAGTGGGCCCCGTCCTGATAGAGGCAATGATATCGTTCCCGGATCTCGCAGTAGGCTGGGAGGTGCAAAGAAAGTGTTCCTCTGTCTCAACCACTCCCAGTGTGCATAGCGTGTAGGTCCGCTGCTCTCTAGGTATACCTGCTGCTCTCCCTGTCTCAATCCTCAGCTGATGGGATGAAACCCGCATCTACCCAATGGCGATCCTCAGTGCATGTGATACTCTTCTGTCCTCGAGATATAGGGGTCTGACGATAAATCCCTCCTCTGAGACATTCAAAAAATTGTCACGGTAGAATTGTGTATTGGTGGGGAGCTCCTGATCTCCCTCCCAAGCTTGAGACATGTGGATCTAGAGAAGATCTAACCGTATGATACGATGATAGGACAAAAACTGTATCAAGTTTTTGAGCACTGTATATAGCTGTGGGTAGGCACATAGATGTACACATCTAGGGTAGGTGTGGGCTTTTGGTAATTGTGGATTTTCTTTCACAAGCATGATGGACTGATGTATAGTTTTTTGAGACTATAAAGTATGTTTTGCAAGGACTTCATCGGAAATGATGAAATGTAATGTGGTTGTACTAGACCTCTAGAGCAAGGGTATCCAGTGTGTGGTCAAGTCAAAATGTTTTTGGGGTCATGTAAAGTCAAGTCATGAAGGGGTTTTTTTAATTTTCCTGAGTCAATGTGGTCTTGCATGTTACGGGAATTTGATATGTTCTGGTGCCCATGTCAAGGGGCTTTTCATGTGGGTGTACGGGGGTGCATGCAAGCCTTAATGTGCATGCTACCGTGTGTGGGAATTGTGTGACTAAAGGTCCAAAATGTGCATTTAATGTGCCTTGGGGGGTATTTGCATTTTTTTATGGGAGAGTGGTAAATTCCACGTGATGACGTGGCTGGAAAATCTAGAAGGGAACATGTACATGCAAGGTGGCTACGTGATGAGAGAAGGTTGGACGAAGAGAGAGAGTCTCGTAGATGAAGGGAAGGGTGTGTATAAGCGAAAGGCTGAGCGCCCATCAAGTGAAGGTCTACGTACGTGACACGATGGGGATTTCCGAATGCATGCTTGGCACAAAGGGACTCCGGGTTTGAAAAGGATGAGCTTTGGGTGCTCCGGGATTATAGTTACGTGGTGAATTCAGATCGAATGGGAGAGAAGGGCTATTGCGGACGCTGCTGGTTATCTTCACATAGGGGAGTTCGTGAGCTTGTGTGCGCTGAGAAGACATTAGCGCAGGAGATCTCCAGAGATAGCGAGTTGTTTGTAGTTGGCTGAGCAAGGTTACCTCACAGGCCGGACGATCATCGTTTGCACGTGAGCAGATGCACGAGAGACTACGAAATATCAACGTTATAGGAAGGAATGTGGGTGATAACAGAAATGATGCAGAGAATGCGTGATCTGGCTAGGATCATATGAAAGGGCTGTTGCTCGAGGTGTCTTCCGTTGGGTTTGTGCCTGATTGGTGATGAGCTATGGATTAGTAAAGCTTGAGGCGTAGCTGTGTATCGTTTTCTGCTGGCTGAAGGACTGTTGGCGATGTGAAGTATGAATGTGGAGTACTCTGTGGGCAGGAGAAGGATACATACGCAGGAAGTGGATTTGTAAGGTAAAGATGGTTGATGCGATCTGATATGCCAGTCCCTTTCACTCTTTGGTCATTGACTGCAGCTTTGGGGAGAGTTACGAGCTGTTGTCCTTGATGGAAGCTTAGGAGTTTTGGCTGTGGGTTCATAGAATCCTGAGGCTGGCTGTTCTCTGAGTTTTGGGGGAAAGTTCAGTTCTAAGTTTATCTGTTTCAGGCTGTGTAGTCTTTTGGTTCTCTCTAAGTCTGTGTGATTCATGTTCAGTCAGTTTTTGTGGGGGTTTGTCTCGGTGCCTAGTACAAAGACACATACTCTGGAATCTAGTACATAAGCTCATCATCTACGAGCCCACATTGCTGCTGATCCCTATGAAGTCTCAGCTATCTGACGTGGTAAAGTACATAATTTCCTGGCTGTCTTTCCTTTTGTTTCCTTATCATCTTTTTGGTGATCCTGCTGGGGAAGCCTGGCATAAAGGAAAGGGGTTTGGAGAGGCCTATATAGATGGGGGTGCACAGATTTGTGTGATTACCCAAGCTTGTGTGGAGAGACTAGGACTGAAGATATCCCGCTCCTCCAGTTATCGCATCAAAATGGCAAACCACTCCAAGGTGAAGACTTTAGGGATAGTACCTGGCCTGGAGGTTGAGGCATTCAGTGTTTCTTGTCGAGTGGATTGTCATGTGATGCCTGTGGGGTTGGGAGCCTCTCCTTTGATTCTTGGAACGCCATGGTTGAGAAAGGTAGGTGCAATTCAGAATTGGCAGAAAGTAATCTTTTCTGTACATACAAATGGGTAGAAATTGAATTTCAATATGGTAAGCAGGGCTGAAGTTTCAGATTCAGCAAGTGAAGGGGAAGAGAGAAGTGAGACCAGCAATGAGGATGAGAACTCGGTGACTTCAGAAAGGAACAATAGCATTGGTGGATCTCGTAGATGAGGATTCACAGGTAGATTTTGTGGGAGGAGTAGGATTCGGTGAGGAAGAAGTGGATAGGTTCGAGGTTATCGAGGACTTGATGCAGCCCAAATGTTCTCAAGAATCAACCCAGGTGTTGATTGAGCAATCACTGAATCCTAATCTCAATGTTGAGGAGAAAGAAGAATATTTGAAGATGTTGCAGAAATACCCCAATCTGTTTATCACCTCTTATGAGGAGATCAGGGGATTTAAAGGGAAGCCTTTGAGGATTGAGCTGAAGGAAGGTGCCAAACCTGTTTTTCAGAAGATAAGGAGATTAACAGAGAGATGTGCTGAAGGAAGAGGTAGATAAGCTTGTACATCTATGTGCCTACCCACAGCTATATACAATGCTCAAAAACTTGATACAGTTTTTGTCCTATCAATGGTTAATCTCATCTCGCGGGATCGACTTAGGGGGTACATCCAAACTATACTGAAAGGGGGGGAGCCTGTCCATCTGAATCCCGTATCTGGCAAACCATGTGGATATACGTGCACACCATGTGTCTGCCCCACCCTCAGCTAGTCGTTTGGATGACTCCAGAGCCAGCCTCGATAGTCTCCAATGGGGTAAGTCCCACACTCTATGGATGAAAGTCACTGTCTGAAAGATGGCATCAATCTGTAGTGGTGTCATGGCGAACTCTACCTGTACTATCTCATGCGGGACTGAGGGCTTGCTCCGAATCATCCTAGATCCCATGGTCACCTGTAACCGCTCAAATGTCTTCCACATTGCTATCGGTAGATCACATCCCCAGAAAGGTGCTGCATACATGGCATTCGGTCGCACTAGCATCCTGCATGATCCAGGGGAGGAAATGCACGTCACACGACTCACTCCAGCAGATTTGCAGCAAAACCCCTCCACACATTCCAAATCATTACATATATGGATAGAGTCTGACACCTTGGTTGAGGCCCGGCTTGTACTTGAGGGAAACAAGCCGTGTTGGTATGTAGAGCTTCTAGATGGTTCCGATCACATAGCATGTCCATTGATCATGTATTGCCATACCAATACTCATAAGATGTTCCATTCCTGCGTCTCCTGACACAACAGGAGATTCATTAGATCATACGGAATGACCTATGTTATGTATACATCTATAGGTCATCGGTCTCTCCTCTGTAGCCACATACAACTAAGATGGCCTTCCACAGAGCACCTGTGCGAGGATGGGTGCACTAGGACACAAGTCCACCTTTAAGGCACAATATGGATCTCCATGGCCCAGCTCAAGACCTTTTCCATTTCAGATCAAGGTACAACACAAGATCGCAGCCACACAACACTACAAAGATCTAAGGGTTGCACTTTATGTGACACACGAGTTGAAGGCAGAGGAGCATGTCCTCATGCGATTCAGTGGTAGACGAGGTGGTCCCCGTTATCATGATCAAGACACAGAAGCAGAATATACAAGGCATCATAGTTGATGGGGGGTCAGGAGTTAATATCATTTCAAAAAGGCTGGTCAAAACGTTTAAAATAAAGAATTTGAAGCCATCTCCATCCCAAGTCAGAATAGCAAATCAATGCCCAGTGGATCCCCGAGGAATGTTGTTTGATGCTGTGATCACAATGGGGGGAGTCCATTACATAGTGAGCTCGACTGACATTGCCATGGAAGAAAATGTCTACCCCCTGCGATTGGGTAGGCCTCGGCTCAAAGTGCTAAAGTCACTCATGCCTGGGGTTCCGAGATGACGACCATCAAAATTGGGGAAATAGATTTAGGATAATCAAGGCCAGGCAACAGGAAGCCACAAGCTCATCACCAAGCTCATCATAAAGTAGCCTAGAGCCGAGTCAAGACGAGGAGCCAAGCAAAGAGGCAACTCAAGCATGGAAAACCTTCTGGGAATCGAAGGTCAGCATAACAGCAGAGCAGCTATTGTAGCTAGCCCCATACTGGCTGATAGTGCTTCGCAAGACAGTTTGCAAATAGAACGTGATCCAAACACACTGGTGATAGAAAAGCACACCTATAAGATCTTATGCCAATCATGAGACTTGAGGCCACTAACAAGTCCCTCATCTTGTCCATTTGAGATCCAAATTAATGCCCCAACCTCTCCTACCTCTTCACCCACGGATACATGGATGTGAGTAGACTCATTAATTACCCGAACCAGAGATGGCCGCACTCTTTGTATATGAGGTCACAAGTGTCAGTCTAGAGTCCTAAGACCAGCCAAGGGGCATGGCCCTAAATAGTAGGAGATTAGGGACTTCTTCTTCAAGGGAGAGGAGGAAGGTGGAGACTTCAGGACCAAGACGATTGGTCCCCAACTCTTCGGCACACCAGGTCAGTAGGAGATGGACACAGGCCCTGCGAACACATACCCCATTCGAAGTACCATCATTGGAGCATCTCAATGGCTGGTTGCATCACGCTGCCCATGGGTACACCAGAGCTTGGACTTATTCTAGACACATCAAGACTCCCAATGGGACCCTAGTCGTCAGAGCTTAGACTATTTATGACCGACACATGGCAGCAGAAGACACAGATAACCAAGACATGGATCTCTTTTTCTTTCATGTCAAGCCACATTTTATTTCATTTCAGTCACTAGTTTCTCTTGGAGGAATGATAGACACCTGTCGTTCCCCACATGAGGAGTGTATTCCATGTTGATTCCAGACATTTTGGTCTCATAGGCCTTTATGGCCCTTTGAAGATATTAATGGTTGTGGATCATTGTGACTCGGCATGAGCACGTGAAGGGGACGGTCAGCACTCTAGTCGGTGTGTCATGTGCTCTATTTAGTGAATTGGGGTGCAGCAAGGGTACACAACCGCTTTTCAACCGATCGGAGACTCGGGCAATTTAGCATAGGCCTACTACTAATATTGCAAGAGGAGCCAGTGATAGAGAGACAAATGAGTCGAGGAGTCACTGATAGAGACACAAATGATAGAGAAGTATGTAGTATAGAGAGGTGGATATTCATCCTACTACTAATGTCGCAAGAGGAGTCAATGATAGAGACACAAATGATAGAGAAGTATGTAGTATACAAACACACAAAGGGCCTATAAGTCAATATACCAAACGGGAATCCTAGCTATTTCTCCAAGGAAACTAGCAAAAACAAAAGAAACCTATGAGATGTGTTACTATGCTATAGTGTACCAATTGAGGAGGGGTGAGAACATGCAGCGTGCTTTTAATATAAAGAACAAAGCGTGCTCTTACGTTCATGTTTCCATAGACCATGTACCAAATAAATTGGGCATTGACATTAAAATGTACCACAAAAGGATCCTTAAGAAAATCCATTTATCATTGTAAGACACCTTCCCACAGAAGGTATTGAACCCGCAAGATTCACTATAAGTCGTACCTTCCTTGTATCGAGCCAGACGGGATCGAGGGGTTTAAAACCGAGTGGGGAAAAAGGACAATCTAACATTGCCCATGCACGTAACCGGGTAGAAGCAAAACCAGGTATGATGATTCCAGAAAGCTTGGAAATGTGTGGGCCCCACTGCTTAGAATCCACGCCTGCTCCGTCTACACAGATGTGACTCCAAAAGGCTACAAGAAATAGGCCATGCCACCAGACATCCATGCCGAAGTTCTTAAGTGCCAAAATGAGTATGTTCGCAAACTAGCAGCCAACTAGGAGGCAGCACGCCCATCGAAGGTTTATATTAACCAGCCAGCCGATAGTTGTCGCCAAATCAATTAGAAGAACAGAATTCAATGTCCTTGGGCAGTGTAGCATATCAATTTTGTCCAGTTCCAGTTATGTGCACGAGTCTTCATCAATATCACGCCGGGGACTTGATGGAAAGTCGTCGCAGGATTAAAGTCGAGCAATTAGTTCACTTCGGATGCAGGAGGAAAAGAAAGGATGGCAAGTGTATAGTGATCAAAATGGGCTTATTTTCTAAGAGCTGAAGACACTGATGCTGAAACGATGGAGGGCTAGTCGCCCACAAGCAATTCTGTAAGAGGCTGAGGGATTGAAGGGCAGAGAGAGGCTTGCAAAAGTTGGCGTCGCTGTGTTGGGGACAGAAAGGTTGCCGAAGAAAAATCTCGGCAGATCCCCTCCCTTTCCTCCACGTGTCGACACATAAAAATCAAAAGCTATAATGGATGGACATTGTCATTGAATTTTGACAAGGTACTTCTCCTTCTCTCATTGGTTGGCTGGTTGTCCTCTTAGAAAGCACCTTTATGTTCTAGAGCTCGGATGCCAGTTCCCAAGGTCAAGCAGCAAGCTCATGCAGGGGCCATCGTCACGCTTTGTTGTATTATGATGAGATCAAACAATCTAATTGAAGAGGTCATTGTACATTTAGCTGAAGACAATTACGTACGATTTGATTGAAGAGGTAATTGTGGGCAGATAGGCCTACATTTAGCTCAAGACAATTACATGTGAAAACTGGGTATCACCTTATTCACATGTGAATGCAAAGGACTTGCTACCTTTGGTGATTCCGTATATTGGCTGCAACAATTGCTTCAATGTTTATGGCTGTCCAACAAATCATTTGGTTGCTTCAGTCTTTTGCTCCTTGTGTTTTCTTTAAGGGAGATACTCTACTTGTTGCATCCTCATGAAACACTAATATCCATGGCTGAGCATTGATATGTGTTGAGAGCGGCTACAACGTTTCCATTAGGCATGCCTTATGTAGCTACCAAGATTGTCCTCAATGATTTCCAACTCATAAACTCATCATCATCATCAAAGTGCCAACTCCATATAATGTCTGGGGTTGTTATATATATTTTTAATTAATCATTTGATCCTTACTTTTTGTCAATAGACTCAACTTATATATTGCATCATACCTTTTTGTAGGCAAAATCACATCTACCTCTGATGGAAAAATGTTTCTTATAATAAATTCCCACTTTATTTTGTCATGGCCACACTGCTTTTCATAGACAAATAGACGAAAAAATAGTCAACATTGTATCCCCACCTTTTTGCTCCCACAAAAGTAGCTCCCATGCACTACTTTCAAATGGCTTCTTTCTGTGTCTTTAACCAATATCCTAAGCTTCTTTACAACTTCAAACTTTTAGAGTCGATTTCCAAATCTCATGGCATGTGCCATCTAGTTTCTAATTACTTGTCTCTCATTTTAAGCTTGATCCACGTTGTGAACCCTATGCTAAGCTTTCTCCTCCTTGCAAAGTGAATTTGTGCACCTGCTTTGGACCTTTCCCAAGTAGAAATATAGAAGCTTTAAAAATTACTTGAACTGAATTTAAACCCTTGTCATAACGACTACCTCTTAATAAACAAGTGAAACTTTTCACCCTTGCTATATTGGCTTGTCTCGCCTATGTTTATTCTTTGTCGCCTTGCAAATTAGCGCGAAAACATGGCAACTCAGTTCTCACCGGGTCCCAGCCTTGTTGCAAGGTTCCCTTTTCATGATGGTCGAGGGGAGCTCGAGGGCCACTATGATTATGCTCTGCAACCTTTCAAAACGTTGTGATGTACGCGTCCTTTGTCCCTCTTGTACAAACACATTACCTTCATCCTCTCGGTGTCCTTTATATGCCATGCAACGTCCATGTTTGTGAGTGTGTTTATGCACTATAGCTATTGCGACAACTCATTGGCACTCTGCACTTCTTTCTCAACTCAGGTCCTCAATTTTCCCTTTGTCGCCGACTACTTGCACCTCTCCTTCAACCTTAGCCTCACTTCAATGTTTTTGATTTTCATTTTGCCACATCGTTGCTCTTGGTCTGCCCCGCTTATTCTGCACTTGGCTACTCCTAACACCCAGGTTCTTATCTCTACCTTCTTTTGCCTTTCATAGCGACTCTATGGCTACTCCATGGTCGCCCTTTTCTACCTTCTTGACTCCCTCCTTGTTCCACGGCCACAATCATTTTGCCTCGCAAGCCCCCTTGCAAAGCGCCAAGCTTTCATGGCTTGGCTTCTTTGTCAACCCTGCTACTTACAATATTTTGCTCGGCTCCTTGGCTAACATTACTCCCCTGAAGCTTGGTAGCATGTTGTAGCCCATGGACACACCTCACTATTGTCGACTCCCTCCTTGTGAATCTCTTCCTCATGACTGCCTACATCGTGAGCCCTCAAATTGATATTGATGCTAGTTCTACACTTTCACCGTTGGTTGCACAACCACTCCTTTCACCACCTCTACTTCGGTCTCAACTGGCCAGCTCATCTAAGCACCCTTGGTTGCACAACACTCTATTCCATGTTCTTTTCTCCTCACGACACCCTTGGCTGCCTCATTGATTGTAAGAAGTATTGTAGACTCGTCTTGTCCTACTTTACTTTACATATATAAATAGATCTATGATTATATAAATATAAATAAATTTAATATATATATATATGCATGCATGCATGCATACATACCTACATACATACATACATACATCATGCATACATACATACATACATACATATACATATACATATACATATTAATATGAATGTATATGCATATGTATATACATACATACATACATACATGCATACATACATATATATATGTATGTATGTATATATATATGTATATTATAACTATATGTTTATATGTTTGTTTACCTTTTTTATGTAACCTCTGTTTATACATTCATTTATATAAGTAGTTAGTTATATGTTTATATCTATGTTTATTTACATTCATCTTTATTTGGTTACTTATTTAATTACATTTTTTTTTCCAAATTTTATTCACCTTTTCATTCATTTTATGATTACCTTTTCTTTGATTATTTTTCATTAAATATCTTTATTTTCTTTTTTTTCCTTATTTTATTTCTAAGTTGGTTATAGACATATTTACATTAAATTTGTACATCTTTAATTGTTGTTGGCTCTTGGGTTATACCAAGGGACACCACGGGAGTGAGTATGGGTGGTACTTGTGGGTGGTGATTGGGCGAGCGTCTCAGCAATAAGCAGTTAACTTTTGAATTATGAGCAATGCCACCAAGAAGCGGTGGCCCCACATTTGAAGCAGAGGTAACCATAAACTAAGGGTGGTAAACCAATTTCAAGATGAGTGCGGCAACTACAGAAGGCGGTTCTGCAATAGACTCAAAAAAAGCATTGTAACTGGGAGAAGGAAAGAGAGTGACATCGTGCATTTCAAGCTCTCCCTCTCACCTTGCTTGCTACCAAGTGTGCACTGCTTGCTAGGTTAGGAGTTTGCTACCAAGTGTGCACTGCAAGTGAAGGTGGCTTGGTTGCAACAGATTCCTTCAATATACAAGTGTGTTTTTCCTTCCAGTTGTCTACATAGTGTGGTTTTCCTTCCAATTGTCTACACAGTGCATGCTTACTATGGTGCAATACTTTCTAATTGACTAAGAACTCGGTCCCCCGTCATCACACGGTTTTCCCTTCAATAGCAACCCTAACCCCCGAGTTATCTTGTTGGCATCTGTTTCATCACCCTCGAGCATGCATGATCACATCAAGGATTGCCAGAGCAAGCTTCTTCACTCAAGCACCACAAAGGGTTGGGACCTTTTCACAAGCACTAAGCACCTATGAGTTAACCTACCGGGAGTGAGCAAACAAGAGCACAATGTCTATATGTTTGATTCCTAAATTCAAGCAATTTATGTTTATATTATACTAACCTTTTGTCCTAATTGATTGTCCCCACCCATGTATCCCTTCAGAGCTTTATTCATTGTAATCAATCATTTGCTTTATTTAAATTATTTATTTGCCTTTATTTTCCCTTAATAAATTAATTAATTCATGCAAATTAATTTATTGCTTATGTTTTCCTTTAATAGGGGCCCCTTGAATGAGTTTTTCAAAGAAATATGGTCTATTAAAAGGTGCAGACTACCCCCCTTGCTTAATGCCTTAGTATATACTAATAAATACTTTAACTTATACACCATTAGCAATTGGCTACTCAAGTTTGAGCACTTTCTCAAAAGGTTTGAAAGTACATACTCTTGTACCAACTTTTTGCACCTTTGTAATTGTGATTTTTTATACTCTAGAATCTAGATGGTTGTGCTTGTTCCTAGGTAAAGCAATAACAAGCCAAGGA
The DNA here is from genome assembly GCF_047967505.1 of Dipteris shenzhenensis. Classification (NCBI taxonomy): domain Eukaryota; kingdom Viridiplantae; phylum Streptophyta; class Polypodiopsida; order Gleicheniales; family Dipteridaceae; genus Dipteris; species Dipteris shenzhenensis. The sequence continues at coordinate 49,692,079 of NC_141611.1, read as the reverse complement.
ACACAAGCATTACTTGTCTACCCAAATCAAGCTATACTGTTCTAAGATATGGTTTATTTGGATGGTGGCACATAAGTGGACCCTGACCTCGAAGCCTAGACTACCTGATGAATTCGAAAGTTTATAACAATTTTGTGCTTGTTTTTACAACTCTTTTATAAAGAAAAATGTTTATCTACCGTTCATAGTCTCTCATCCTGCAGCCAATGGTGGTAGAGATATTATGCCTCTGGCTAGGGACCTTACCAATATTTTGATTACAATATAGTCTAAATTTACTTCAATTTAGTTTTCTCAAATATTTGAATATGTTTCTCATATGCAACGTTTTGTAATTATCCAAATGATCAAATTAATTGTGTGGTTCATTTATTGATGGGATTATTAAATCTACACACACACACACTTCCTACACCTTCCTCTCTTGTGGTTAGACACTGGTGCCCCTCTCTCTCTCTCTCTCTCTCTCTCTCTCTCTCCTCGTTTTTAGTTTTATTTTTTAGTTTCCATTTAATTTTTATTTTTTATTTTTTATTTTTTGCTTTCATTAAATTCCCCTCACTTTCCTTGGTTAATAATTTTTTCCATATCCCCTATTTTCTTATTTTTTTCTGTACAATTTTATTTTTCTTTTTTTTAATTTTACCTTCCTATGAAATTCCCTCTTTTTCAATTTTCCCATTTCCCCTAATTTTTCCTATTATCCCTAATTTTTTATATTTTCTCCTAAATTCCTAACTTTTTTATGTATTTTCTTTTTTCCTTTAATTTTTTCTTATTCTAGCCTAATTTCATTACAATTCTTTTTTTAATTTCCTTTCTAATTTCCTCTACTTTTTATTAGTACTTCTCCTCTAAGAAATGTTACCAAAATTTCTTAAATTTTTTCCTATTTTCCCTTAATTTTTTCCTAAAATTTTCCTAAATTTTTCTCTGTCTTCCCTAAAATTTTCCTAATTTTTTCTAAAACTTTTTCCTAATTATTCCCCTTTTTTACTTCCCCCCCCTTTTTTTCCATGTCCTAATTTTTCTTAACTACACTAACCCAATCGGTGCTAATTCTTTTTACTCTCCCTACCTAAATCTTTGACTACATGCATCTCCCAAAGCGCCCCCCACCCCCCCGCTAACTACTCTCTCTCTCTCAAAACCCTCTACTCTAAATAGTCTAACTACACTATCTACCTACGTATGTGGCCTTATCTTAACTAACCCCACCTCCCAAAAAAAACCCTCGGGCACCCCACCTCTCCCATTAATGTAGCCCCCCCTCTCCTACCCGACCCTCCCGACTACCCTTCTCCCCCTATTTAAAAACCTCTACATATCCTCACTTATCTCCCCGCTGCACGCTGCTCTTTGCCTCCACACAATTTGAACGGAGCTCTAGCCCCCTTGCTCTGTGATGCTCGCTGTCGCTCGATGCCCATCATTGCTGCCTAGGATGTACTATGCACGTACCAATCGAAGGTCTACGACTCTTTAGATCCTCCGACACATGCCTCAAGTTCCACTCCACACGACATCCATGAACTCACCGGTTCAATGCACACACACCTTTCTTTTTTATAACTTATCCCCACCACATCTAATTATTCCATCCCTGCTCCCTCTCTACGTTTATATGTTCCTTAGATTTATTCGTCATCCCCCCCCCTCTATAAATATTTACCCTCTCTAATAAACCCCCCCTCTAAGTATATATATATATTCTTACCTCCCCAACCCCCCTTCTCCGACTATATCTAAACCTCCCCTCTTGCCCCCCCCCCCCTTCTCCCCCCTTAATTAAATTCTTTTTCTACCTCGCTTTAAAACACCCCCCCTCCTCTCCTTTTTAGCTTCCTCTCCCGTCTCATATAGTTCTTGTCAAACTCCCCTCCCCAATCTTTTTGGCCCCCTCTTTACTCTAGTTTTTTGATGCAACTATAGGTTGCTTCTTGCTGACCCATGACACAGCTCCAGATCCAAGTGAGAAACAATAACCTATCATTGATCTCCTGCTGTCCACGTCTCCTGCCCAATCTGAGTCACATAATTCAGTCAAGTTGTTGTCCTTGGTATAGGTGATGCCATAATCAAGTGTGATGTATTTCAACACTCGCATCCCTGCCCTCCAATGGTTCTCCCGAGGCTTATTGGAAAACCTGCTTAGTATAGCAATTGCAAAACTGACGTCCGGCCGTGTGTTGCACAAGTAAATCAAACTGCCCACAAGCCTACTTCGCTTTGTTCACCAGTGGTGATGAATCCTCATTTGAGAGCTTCACGTCAACCTCCATAGGGATGCCAACTGTCTTGCACTCAGCCATGCCAAATGCCTTCAGTATCTCTCCAGCATACTTCAGCGGTGAAATGAAGATCTGTTTTGGCTCTTGCCAAACTTCAATCCCCAAACAGAAATGCATCAGTCTGAGGTCTGTCATTTCAAACTCTTCCTAGCAACTGCTTTGTCTACGAGATCTTCTCTTCATGGTCCCCTGTTATGACAAGGTCGTCCACATAAAGGATCATGATCATACACCTGCCTCCTTCTCTGTAGATATACAAATTTGCATCAGATGGGCTCCTCCTGAACCCGTTTTGCAGAAAGTAGGCATCAATCCCCTAGTACCACACTTGTGGGGCCTGTTTTAGCCGGTAAAGCGCCTTCTTCAGTTTACAGACTTTACCTTCTGAACCGGGGATCAAAAAACTTGGTGGTTGTTCCACGTATACCTCCTCCTTGAGATCTCCATTCAAAAAGGCAGATTTTACATCCATCTGAAACACGGGCCAACTTTCTGGTGCTACTAAAGCCAAAACACTGCGAATTGTGGTTAGTCGAGCTATGGGAGCAAAAGTATCCTGATAATCAAAACCATGTACATGTGTGAATCCTTTTGCCATGAGCCGAGCCTTGTACTTATCCAACGTGCTGTCGGACTTGTACTTGGTCTTGTACACCCACTTGGTGCCGATTACCTTGCGTTTTGGTGGTCGATCCACAAGGTCCCAAGTGTTGTTCTTCATTATGGAGCCATACTCCGACTGCATAGCCTCCATCCACCTATCGTCACCCTGTGCCTCTTTAAGACACTTGGGTTCTTCAGCACGGATCACCTCTGTCATCAAAGCGTAGTTGACCAAGTGTTCCTGTGCCCTTCTTTGCTCCTCTAATCTCTTGGACCAGCGGTGTTCGGATGGTTCCTCCTTAATGGCTAGAGGTTCTCTGCTGTCCAAAAGCTACTTTACCCACTTCAGGAATGGCTGTTGCCGTTGTGGTTCTGGAGGCTCTTCTTCCTCTTCTTTATCTTGAATCCTCCCAAGCACCGTTGGGGGTATTCGGTCTGCTGTTAGTGGTTGTACTAGATGGATATCCTGGTCTTGGTTGTATGGGAAGGAAGCATCCTCCTCCAATTGATGCGGCTGTTCTGAGAAGACCACATTGCGACTTACTATTACCTTCTTGGTAATAGGATTATAGAGATGGTAACCCTTCACCTCTTCACTATAGCCCAAGAAAATACACTTCCAGCTCTTTGGTTCCCATTTGGTCCTGTTAGCATCAGGACATGCACAAAACAGTCACATCCAAAAACTCTGAAATGTGCAGCTAAAGGTTTCTCACCAGAAAAGGCCTGCAGTGGAGTCATCCCATTCACAGCCTTGGTGTAGCTGCGATTCAGAATGTAAACTGCCGTGTTACATGTTTCAGCTCAGAAAGTCTTTGGAAAATCTTTCCCTTTCATCATACTCGTGCCCATTTCGCAGATGACGCGCATCTTGCGCTCTGCTACTCCATTTTACTGTGGTGTATGTGGTGGGGGTTTCTGCCTCTTGATCCCGTGACTTTTGTAGTAACTTTTGAATTCACTTGATGTGAACTCACCACCTCTGTCTGATCTCAACTTCTTCACCTTCCTTCCTGTTTCTTTCTCGACCATTACATGCCATTCTTTGAACTTACTAAAAGCCTCATCTTTAGTCTTCAAGAAGTATATCCATATCCTTCTACTGTAGTCGTCGATCAGCGTCATGAAGTAGTAGGAACTACCCAAAGCTTCCGTCTCCATCTTTCCGCAGAGGTCCGTGTGAACGAGCTCTAGAGGAGCCTTTGCCCTGCTGGCCTCTTTAGGAAAGGGCTACCGATGCTGCTTGCCCATCATATGCAAGCTTCACATACATCGGGCAGATCTGTAATTTCTAGTAGGTCTGCAATCATTCCACTTTTATGCATCTCCTTTAAAGAACTAAGGTTTAGATGACTAAACCTCTCATGCCATAGCTTAGTGCTGCTCACATCGGCTCCAGCATTGAAAGCTGAGAGATTGTAGATGTTGTTGCGCCGCGTACCTTTACCAATGACCTTCCCTTGAAGATCCAAAATATGTGCGCCATTCTTATCGAAGTGAACTTTGAGGTCCTGATCCGTGATCGCAGAAACGGACAACAAGTTCTTCTTGATATCTGGCACATAAAGAACATCGAACAACTGTTTTACAACTCCATCTGACTTGAGAGCAATCGTACCTTTTCCTTTTGCTGGACATTTTGCATCATTGCCGACTACTACCAGGATGTCATTCCCTACCAGATGTAGAGAGGTATACCAATCCTTCCGACTGGTCATGTGGCGCGATGCACCACTGTCAATAATCCAAGGTTCATCTGCAGTTACATGAACTGCCTCTGTGCAAATCTCCTTTATTGCTACGAACAGCTCTACTGGTACTGCCTGTGCACTATTGCTGGACTCTTTCTTTACTCCGTTCTTCTCATCTGCGAAATTCTTCCAGCACTCATTCTGCTTGTGCCTTGCCTTGTTGCAATAGAAGCACTTGATCTTCTTCTTTCTCTTTTTATCATCAGAAGAAGATGGGTTACCAGAGTCCTTACCCTTATCTTTCTTTGATCTAGCCGAGACAGTCCTCATCTTTTGACGCATCTCCTCCTCCAGAAGCATTGCGCTGAAATCCTCAAAGTTAAGGGGCAGATTTCTGTTCTGCATATTCAGTGCCATAACAAGACCATCGTACTTTGGTGGGAGAATCCGTATGCACCTTCGTGCTAGATTCTCGTTGGTGATGGTGATGCCAATTGCAGTCATCTAATCACGCAGATTCTTCACCCTGGTGATGAACTCTGCCGTTTCAGACTCAGACAGTTTCTCATTCGCGAGTTGAGTCTCCAGATTCATATATTTACATTTTAATTAATAATTTTAATTTTATTTATTTAAATTTATTTTTTTAGTTATCTATATATTTAAATTTTAATTTAATTTTTCTAAAATTTTATTAAATTTTTTTAAACTTTTATTTTATTTATTTATTTTTAATTAATTGATTTTTTAAATTAAATTAAATTTATTTTCTTTTTAATATTTATTTTTATTTTATTTATTTATTATTATTTTTTTAATTTTAATTTATTTTTTTAAAATTTTTTTTATTTTTTTGGGAGCCCGAAAGGGCCCCCACTCTCATTAAGGGGAGGGATTAACCTCCTTTAAGCCCCCAAAGGGGGGGCCTGTTGCACACGCAACAGGCAGCTAGGAGAGAGGGCACAGCTAGAGAGCACACCACAAATGACTAACTGTACACTAGATTTAGATGAAAATATAGAATATATACAAACCCATTTAGGGCTTGGGTTAGGGGATCTAGCCCTTTCCTTTATAGCACTCTATAAGGTTAGTGCTATGCACACATGATCATGTGATGGTGCTATGTATGTTAGATATCAATGCTCCACTCTCGTATAACTACACAAGAACCAACTAACTCTACTTGTAAGCCCCCCATATGAGGAGAAGGCATTTGAGTAGCTCGGTTATCCGGTAGGTCCTGGTTTGGACACCAGATGGGGGCCATGTGTGGCCTGATGGCTGGACGGCTTCAGATAGAGTTGGCACACCACCAACTAGGCTACATGCAAGTGCGGGAAGGCATCCCATGACTGACCGCACTGAGGGTAGATGGAGCATTTCTCAAGGCAGCCCAACTCTTGGGTTGCGGGGCCCGTTTGGAGCCTCAGATGATCTCGGATGGCTCTGGGCCGAACGGTGGCCTATGCTCATGCATAAGCATAAGCATAAGAGAAGGAGACATATGCTCATGCTTATGTTTATGCATGAGCATAAGAGAAGGAGACATATGCTTATGCTTATGCATAAGAGGAAGAAGAGGGAAAGGAAACAAAGCATATGCTTATGCTTATGCATGAGCATATAAGCATAAAAGAAAAAGAGAGAAAGCTTAAGCATAAAAGAAAAAGAGAGAAAAAGAGATTGAAAGAGGGGAAAGAGGGGGGGAAAGAGAGAGGAAAAGAGATTGAAAGATGGGAAAAAGAAGAGGGAAAAAGAGCATAAACATAAGAGAAGGAAGAGGGGAAAAGAGATTGAAAGAGGGAAAAAAGAAGAGAAGGAAAGGAGGGAAAAAGAGATTGAAAGAAGGGAAAAAAGAAGAGGGGAAAAGAGATTGAAAGAGGGAAAAAAGAAGAGAAGGAAAGGAGGGAAAAAGAGATTGAAAGAGGGGGAAAAAGAAGAGGGGAAAAGAGATTGAAAGAGGGGAAAAAGAAGAGAAGGAAGAGGAGAAAACAGGGAAAGAAGAGGGAATAGGTGAAGAGAGGGGAACAGAGGGTTCCTATGCCCATCACTACAGCTAGGCCAATGCAAATAACAAAAATAACAAAAGGAACGCCTTCAGGTCCACCCCAGTAGCAGTATCCCAAAGCTTGTATGCACTTAGGATGGTCTTCATCTTGAACTTCCAGAGTCGATAGTTAGTGCCGTCCAACTTTTCGCTTTCACTGAATGGTGGGATTCGCAGTCTTGTGGGCTGGGCCATCTCTCACAATCTGCTCGCAAACAGAAACACACTACCAAATCTTCTTGCTAGAGCCTAAGCTCTGATACCATGTAAGAAAACAATACAACGTTTGTGCTCAATAGATAACAGGATCTCATATGCAAGAGAGAAAAGCAGATAGTATGGAGAATAAAAAATTTGATTACTGTAAAACTGATACAATAGATGGTGCTACCTCCCAGCCATGCGCTCCTATGAGGAGCTTTGATGGTGTGCTAGAAACAGTAGAGGACGGAGGTTGGATGCTAAGGAATCAGGGTTACTGTAGCCAATGATGATTAATGGGCTTCACGGGCTTGCTCTTATATAGCCACCAGTTGTAGTCGGTTAGACCTAATTGGGTGATCGACCTAGTCTACCCAAAATGGCCGAGGTTGGTCCCGAAATAGGCCATGAACCACATGATAGAATCGTGGCACAGAATAGAGCAATCGACCACACGATAGAATCATTCGGCCGAGAGCCATTCGGGATCATCTGGGGCTCCAAACAGGCCCCGCAACCCGAGAGTGGGCTGCCCTAGGAAATGCTCTGTCTACCCTCAGTGCAGTCAGTCATGGCATGCCTTCCCGCACTTGCATGTAGCCTAGTTGGCAGTGTGCCAACTCTATGTGAAGCCGTCTAGCCATCAGGCCACACATGGCCCCCATCTAGTGTCCAAACGAGGACCTACTGGATAACGGAGCTACTCAAATGCCTTCTCCTCATATAGGGGGCTTACAAGTAGAGTGAGCTGGTTCCCATGTAGTTACTCGAGAGTGGAGCATTGATATCTAAGAGTATGCAGATTCTCCTCTTCAGTAAATAAGATGCTTGTCACGGCTCAGTGTGGAAAGGATCATCATGCCAAGCATTTATGCCACTGTACTGAAAAAGGAAGGCATCCCAAGCTGCTCTCTCTAGGGAATGTAAACCACCTTCCCTACCACCTCTTTTTGTCTATGGGCATTTCAACCATGTTGAAATCACCCCTAATGATTCAAGACTTTGCAATGCATGACCAAGAAAGCAACTCCTTTCATAGAAGGACAGGGTCCCCTCTTGAATTTGGGGCATAGAGGTTTAAGAAACCAACCTTACGCCCACCAATCAAAAGAATGATCCATTGAGCTCTAGAGGGAACTATGATCCGACCAAAGGAAGCATCAAAGAAGAAACAAAAATGCAAGTACCTCCCCTGTCACACTATCACTTGAACATCCTCTCAGAATTTGATTCACTTGCATCCATGAACTTGACTTCTTCCCCTCCTTGCTCCTTTTTAAAAATTGTTTTCCCATGGTCCTCAAGGGAATTTTCCCCCATCACCTCTCTTTGCTCTTTAAGATTTCTTGGAAGTTGGAACATGCACAATTTTTTATTCCCATCACAAGTCTTTCAAGAAAGTACTTGTTTGTCTTCACAAGCTAGCTTGTTTAATAACATAAATTATTTATCTTCACAAGCTAGCTTGTCTAATAACATAAACCGTTTCTCATTTATTTGTTTGCTTTGTTTATTTATAATAAGGAACCACATGGTGGGATGCATTTTGTCATATGTTGCAAGAGAACTAGACAGAGGCTGCGAGATTGGAAAGTTAATATACTTCATCAAGGTATGAGGAGGAGGTTGAAGACCATGGAAAATGATGATATAATATCCGAATGGCAATGAAAGGCCCCTTTGCAATGAATGTGGAGGGAGAGTCAATGCCAGGAAAAACACCTCCTTACTGAGTAGCTAGCCTTGAAGGTAGTAGATACACCCATGATAATACCATCAAAGATCTTCCAACTAACAAGCACTGAACCGACCAGTGAACTGCTATAGTGGGGAAAGGACTAACATATGAGTCTATCCTAGAATGGTGTACTGACATCATTTTATACTTAGTGACAAGCACTAGCATTTTTTTTGTTACTTCAGCCCGACCATTTGGATGCAAATAGTACATTGTTGATTCTTGTGCTAAATTAAGAATTTTCCCACCATGATATAATCCTTTGGTCAGACATGATTTCAATGGGACTCCCAAATTTGTAGATGATATCCTCACACAAGAATCTTGTGGTGCTTTCAAATTTGGTTTCCTTCAAGGATTTTTCTTTAGTCCATTTGGTGACATAATCAGTCTCCACTATTAAGTATTTGTTTTTTCAAGATGCATGGCCACTTGGAATGGAACGATGAATCCAGTCCCCATTTATAGAATGAATCCCATGGGTAGGTCGTCTATAATGGCATTTGATCTTGGAAGGCTAGACTTTTAACTCATTGGCATGCATTGCAATTCTTGTAGAGTTTTGCAATATCTATGTATATGGTGCTGCACCATAGTTTTGTGCTTAGGATCTTTCTTACTAGGACTTTGGCCAATTGTTGGAGCAGTCCATCTCCACCTAGTAAGAACATTCAGCTCATGTAGTAGATGGGGAAATCTAAGTTACCATCTAACTAAGCTGAGACGGACTCAATTGCCATCTCTGATGCATCCACATGCACATGGAAGAACACATTCTTGTATAGCTTTCTAAGGATGGGGGCTTTATGGCCATATCTTGCAAGATTTGGAATGCTTTAGCTCAGGCTTCATTCCACTCAAACTTTGTATCCTACCTTATACAAAAGCGTCTGCAGAAGCCAAGGAAGCCTATCAGCACACTTGTTTGACATTGCTTGGCCCCATCTTTTAAACATCTTTTTGATTTTTTGATCATGATGTCATCTCCTAAAATCTTGTGTCCTAGCAACACGCCTGTCAACACAAAAAATACACACTTGTATGGATTGAGTGGGATTTGTGTCTCCTCAAATTTTGGGAACACCTTTTACAATTTATGTCCCCTCGAATTTGGGGAGAACCTTTTGTAGAAATTCCAAGTGTAACCATTTTATCTAAAACTTGAGAGAACAACGGATGGCCTCTACTAGCGATGATGGAGATAGGGTTGTCAACATTGCATCATCACTGCCAATGTCAACATTTCTAATAATTCATCCGCCACCAAGAGCAATGACAAGACTGTGGATCTACCCATTTAGACAAATCCAAACACTGGATACTCAGGACCAATCATGCAAACAACTCCCATTACTTTAAACAAAAATGACACTGACATGATCTTAGATGATGATGAGCTGGACATTCCTAGTCAGTTCATTTTTTTTGGGGTTTCACCTTACACCTTAATGGAAAAACATTGATACATGGATTGAAGGAATCTAATGCACTAAAACAATTCCTAGCGGAGATAAATGCACCTCAACAGAACAAAGAGCGCACAAGCTGGCCGTAAAAGAAGCAAGAAGCTCAACAACCTCCTTGACTATGATAGAACTTCAAGGATACTCAAAAAACCTTCAATGGAGAAGTGCAACTGCCAACAAAAGATGGATAGGGGCATGCTCCCATGCAAGGTGTTGAGAAAGTCCTCCTATAGTGGCACAGTCTAAGGAGGCCATAGGAGCCTCCTCAAAGCCCTCTCACTCCCTAAACAAACTTCATGAGAAGTCCTCAACATTAAAGCAAGGAGAATCTTTCAAGCCGCAGCCCAAGCAAACACAAGGCAGAGAACAATAGGGACAAACATTAGAGAGTGATGGAGCTTCTTGACTAGATGGGGAACTCCTTTCAGGTAAACTCCCATGTGTGAAAGTGCACAATGTTCTGTTAAACAAAATGACCAAATGGCTAAGTGCATGGTCCTTGTCCACCGACTACCCTCCTAAAAGGGTGCATGCATAATGCATGGATGCGCAAAGGAATGAATGTAACAAACATCCATTTTCTTAGAAACGATGGTTTCATAGTCTTTCTATTCAAAAATCCAAAGATGGGTAGTTTTGTTGTCCAATCAGGAGATAGACAATAAGGAATCAACCTTTGTTGGTCCAGTTGTGGGATTCATCTTTCAATCTAGATATGTTGCCTCCATCCAAAGCTCCCATCTGGGCGGCATGTCCGGATCTCCCTTTGTCTCTTTTTTCCCAGTTAGAAACATTGTGTACGCCCCTAGGCTAATTTCTGGGAATAGAAATAGAAAAGTTTATTGATCCCTAGGGCAACCTATAGGCCTGTGTGTTAATGGACCTAGCTATTGACCCACTATTGGTCATCAGAGTTGTGGTCAGTGATGGATGTGAGCTTGTATAAAAGGTGTTCTATGAGAACATACCGAATTCATGTTTTCTATGCGGCTTGGGTGGTCACTTCATTAGAGATTGCGATCAAGGATGCACAAGAATGTAGCTAAAAAGGGAGAAGAAATAGTAGTAGTAGAGATAGGTAAAGAGGAAGGAAAGGCCATAGTAGAAGAGAGAAATAAACTGAAATGACAAAAAAATAAAGGTAAGGAAAAGGAAACTGAACAATAAACTGTATGAGGCTCTTAGAGATGAAAGAATAGGGGATGTTAGCTTGATTGAAGAAGTCTAGGAAGTGGTCCCCAATATGAAAACTTAAAAGGAGCAAATCTTGAAGGCAAACAATGCCATTCCCAACAAGGAGGATCCACCCTTCATAGTAGTCCAAGGGAAGAAGACTGCCCAACTAGAAAGGAAAAGTCAGCGCGGGCAAAACCAAGTGGCTCCGAAATGCTTTCCAGTGAAGTCAACAAGAAAACTAGGGAGAAAAGAAGGATGTCAAGAGTCTTATTTCTCCTATCCAAAGACCGATCTATTTTAGAAGAAAAGGAATAAAAATACTAAACAAAAATGCTGCACAATATTCAAGATACCTTTACCTCCCTAAGTATCAATGTCCAAGGCCAATCTAACGATTTGAAGCTTGTCATTTCAAAAAGATGTCTCTGCAAAGTTGCAACAAAATGGGACTTCCTAGCCCTTCAAGAAGTCAAGGTGGGAGATGATAAACTCAGGTGGCAAGGGGGGTGCCACTCTAGGGGTAGTGAATAACCTAGCTGGCATTTTAGGAAGACCACTCAACTTGCTAGGTAGAACTGGAATTGGAGTTGAATCTAGACACAACCATGTGAGGAGTGATATTTTTTCTTTCTATGCTCCTAACTCTGCTAGTGATAGAATGTGCTATTGTGGTATAGCTGCATGCTTAGGAAGAACACAATTTTATTAGGAGATTTAAACATGGTAGAGACTAGAAAGGCTAGATGGAATAATTTAGGCATGGTTACTTAGGGGAGTGAAGCCCTATCTTGGCAAGAGGTAAGGGGATCAACAGAACTTATTGACATCTCAAAGGGAACCTCCTTTACTTGGACCAATAACCAATGTAGAGTTAACCATAGAAAGGCTAGCATAGATAGAATTTACTTTTCCAAAGCAATCTATGAAGAAGAACTCATTTGTAGAGTCGCATGCCTAGCCACTCTTCCATTCTTGGACCATAAACCAGTCCTCTTTAAACTATATAAGGGAGAGGGTAAAATGGTGAAGTCTTGGTTCAAGGCAGATCCATTCTTTTTCCAGCTCCCGTATGTTTTAAAAAAAATTACAAGGATTTGGTGAGCAGCATTTGGAGGAACTCTTTGGAAAATAGGTGAGAGCCATAGTCAGAACAAAAACATTTCTCAAAGCTATAAAAAGAAGGGAAACTCGGGCAAGAATTAATAGCTAGACAAAAAAATACGAGAAAGTGAAGCAGATATGTTAATCCTTAAGGAGACTAAGGGAGGAACTTAGAAGAGAAGCCATTGTGGAAGTGTAGCAAGCAAATGTCCATATGTGAGAGTGGCGGGCAGGTAAGGGTGATAGAGCCAATGAAGGGATGTTTCACATGCTAAGGAAAAAACATGCCCAGAAGAGCATTGAATTTCTACAAGTGGATGCTCTAAGTGGTTTTTGATAAGGACATTATTCTTCAAATTGTGGTGGTGGACCACTTTCAGCAAATTCTAGATGAACCTGAGTGCACTACGTCCCAACAAACTGAGGGCCATAGAACATTGTAGTCAATCATGGTTGAGGGTTAGATTCAAATTTTGATTTGTTTTATTTGGAGAGAGATATCAAGCTAGAGGGCTAAAGGGGGAAATAGACCAAATGGACAAGGGGAAGACGCCAAGGGGAGATAGCCTATCAATAGGATTTTATCAAGTTTTTTGGGAATTCATAAGCCCCTATTTGTTGCTACTTTACACTTGCAAAAGGTTTTTTCGATGCTAGGATCAATATGGGCATGATCAAACTAATTCCTAAGGGGGGGATTAAAGGAGGACTTAAAGAATTTTTGGAGGCCATTAACTATGCTTAACACTTGCTACAATATTTTTGCTAAGGTACTAGCCATTAGACTAAAGTTCAAAATGCAGGACTGGATTAGGGAAGAGAAGAAAGGACTTATAAGGGGGTTCCATATTATGGGGGCAATTATGACACTGTGGGAAGGCTTGGAATATGCAAAAGAACATGGTCACAACATATGCTTCATGAAAGTTGACTTCAACAAAGCATATGGTGAATGGAATGGGGAAACATTCAACAATCTATGTAGGATATGGGCATTGGGCCTAACTTCAGGAGATATGTGGGCATACTTTTGCAGCAAGCAAGAGACAAAATTGAAGTCAACATCTATATTTTTTCCATTGAGGAGATCTATTTGGCAAGGCTTCCCCCTCTCACCATTGCCTTTTGCCATTGCTATAGATGCCCTTGGGTGGCTTATCCAAAAAGAAGTGGACTATGGGAATGTAAGAGGCATTCAAATACTAGGAAATAGACAAATTGTTTGCCAACAGTTTGTAGACAACACAAATCTCATGCCAGTTAACAAACCCTAGTCGTTTAAAGTGGTCTTGCATTGTTTGGAAACATTCTATGAAGCTTCAAGTTCTAGAATAAAAATTAGTTAGATAGGAATTTTTGGCACCAAAGATCCGCCCCCAATGTGGTGATGGAAAAAGGGATGTAGATACCTGTGACAAATATGAAGAGGGGAGAGGAGAAGAGTGGAGATGAGGAGAGAGGGCACAGCTAGAGAGCACACTACAAATGACTAACTGTATACTAGATTTAGTTGAAAAAATAGAATATATACAAACCCATTTAGGGTTTAGGTTAGGGGATCCAACCCTTTCCTTTATAGCACTCTATAAGGTTAGTGCTATGCACATATGATCACATGATGGTGCTATGCACACGTGATCACATGATGTTGAGCGTGAACTCTCAACACCTTCCCTCAAGATCAATATCATGAAGTAGGCCTTCCCTCAAGATGATGATTCAGGTGAATCGAAGAAGGACTGAACATTACATTCCATCACACCTCTTTAATGGGAATGTCCTTCCTCTGGATCAAACCAAGAGCTAGTCAGTGTTTCTCGAATAGCTATTTACCGAGTGGTTTGGTAAAGATGTCTGCAACATTCTCTTTGCTATCACAATGCTGTAGTATGATATCACCAAGTAACACTCTTTCTTTGATGAAGTGCTCTCTGACATCAATGTGCTTTGTCCTGGAGTGATATACTAGATTCTTGGCCAATGCTTGAGCCGATTGATTATCACAATATATTGTTGTTGGCTTTGACTCATCAAAGTAATCTATTTTTGACAATAGTCTTCTGAGCCATATAGCCTCACATGCACCTGTAATGAGTGCTCTATATTCTGTTCAGTCGAACACAAAGAAACAGTTGGCTTGTTTGTTTGAGAACCATGATATAGCACCTTGACCAAGGAAAAATGCATATCCCTGTGTTGATCTCTTGGTCTCATGATCTTCGTCATAGTCACTGTCACAGTATCCATGCAACTGTGGATGACTTCCTTTGTATTATATCCCAAACTGTCTTGTACCTTTGATGTATCGCAAGACTCTTTTGGCTACATTCCAGTGAGACTATTTTGGATTTGCCATAAACTATGCTAGTGAGCTTACTGCATAACAAATATTTGGCCATGTGATTGTTAGATATATAAGAGATCCGATGAGTTGCCTGTAGTATCTGTCATTGACTGTAGGCTTTTTTGAATCTTTAGTAAGTTTCAAACTCTATTCCATGGGAGTGGCTACAATCTTGCAATCTACCATATGAAACTTCTTTAGGAGACTGTCGACATACTTGAGTTGACTCATGAATGTGCTATTTGAATCTCTCTAGAACTCAATTCCAAGACAATAGTGCATAAGTCCAAGATCTTTCATGTCGAACTTTGTAGAGTAAGTCTTGTTTCAACTTTCTGATGAAGTTATCCTTGCTTCCTGTCACAATTAGATCATCTACATACAAAAGTGCAATAGTAATGTCTTTCCCTTGAATGTTGTAGTAGAGAGTATGATCTGCATTGGATTTCATGTATCCCAGATTAGCAAAATACTTATCAATTCTAATGTACTAACTTCTGGGTTCTTGCTTTAAGCCGTAGAGACTTTTCTTGAGATGGCAAACCTTATTCTCCTTTCCTGGTTCAACATAACCTGTTGGTTGTTGGATGTAGACCTCCTCGTCTAGCTAACCATCGAGAAATGCATTCTTGACATCGAGCTGGTACATATTCCATTTGTTGAGTGTCGCTACTGATATCAAGAACCATATGGAATCCATCTTTGCTACTGGAGCATAAGTCTCATCATAGTCTTGACCATATTGTTGTGGAAATCCTTTTGCAACTAGTCTGGCTTTGTATCTTTGAATACTGCCATCTGGATTGTACTTCACTTTGTATACCCATTTGTTTGCTATGGCCTTCTTTCTTGGTGGAAGGTCGCATAATTCCCAAGTATTATTCTTATACAAAGCATGCATTTCTTCATTCATAGTAGTTTGCCATTCTGGCTTGTCTACTACATCTTCGAAGTACACTGGCTCTTCTGTAGCCATGATGGTATTTATAAGAGCATAATTGGTGGTTTCCACCTTAATTGCTTTGCCTTTAGAGCATATGTCAATCTGGCTGGTGGTCTGCTTTCCCTAGTAGACCATGCTCTGCTTGGGGTGTTGCTGGTGATTCTTGCTCTTCTTCCTCAACCTGCTCTCTGTAGATGACTGTGAAGTTAATGCTTCTATCTCTTGTGTAGGTGAGGTTTTCCATTCTAATTCCTCATCAAAGATTACATCTCTAGAGATAATGACCTTGCGGTTGATGGGATCATACAATTTGTATGCTTTGCTTTCTTCACTGTAGCCAACCATGATGCATTTGCATGACTTCGCATCCAGATGATCATCATGTATGTGGGCATATGCTATGCAACCAAATATGCGGAGATGCCCAATGTGTGGCTTGTGTCCAGTGAATGCTTCATAAGAAGTCATACCCTGTGTTGGTTCGGTAGGAAGCCGATTAAGCAAATAGTTTACAGTGGCTATTGCTTCTGCCCAATACTGATTCGGAAGATGCTTTTCACTAAGCATTGTTGTGAAGATACCGGCCGATGTATAGGTATATCGACCGGGAATTGGTTGGAGCTAGTTACAAATAAAAATAGCTACTGGGGCATTTTAAAACGCCCAAGAGCAACTTTAAAAACGTTTTAAATGTTTTAATATGGCATTTTAAAACTGACGTTTTAATACTGCTGCAAATCATTGGCGCCAAGGCATACTGCTTTTCTTTCCATCTCTCCTTACAAGCGGAAATAGCACTTGTGTTAACCATATTAGAGTGCTTGGGACAATCCTGGAATTAGGAGGTGGTCCTAACCGGTTCCAAATAGTGCTTGTGCTAGCCTTGCACCTCCACGGCTTTGGTGATTTGGGGCTCAAACTCCTTGAGCACCCTAACGCCTTAAGTCATTTGGGGTTTGAAGCCTGTGAACGTGGATCAAAACTTGGAGTGGCGAGGATTAACTTCCGTGAGACACTTAATAGCATTTTGTAGCTGGAACGTATAAACTATGCACGTTGCTTGCTTGCACTCCTTTCTCTTGGGATATTTAGGGATCAAGTTCCCTGACTTTGAGTTGTACTCCTTGGCTATTTTTGTGGATATAGACCTAAAATGTGTGTGTTGCCTATAGTCTTTGGCCTTGGGGTGATAGCTGGAACATACAATTTGTGCACGTTACCTAGAATCTTTGGATATGTCTCTTTTTCCCTCTTTACTTTCCCTCTTAAGACCGTATTAGATAATTCGGGAAAAACCCAATTCCCAAAATGGCAGTTTTGGAAGAAATTATAGCTCCCCTCAATGAAAAAACAGGAGAAATATGTGAAAATAGACTAGATAGCCATTCATGAAGTGTGAAATATCAACTACATTCTCAAATAATAAATAGAATATCAGTGTCTAAACTACGTTATCATCAAAAAAATAATAAACTTTGAAACCCATTTGAGTTAGATTCATCTCGTGAGCCATAGTGATGTTCAAAAACACCTTCATAATTCTAGAATTTCCATTGATATTGAGACTCGCTTTTGTTGTGAGCATTCTCATTTGAAAATCTCCAAAACACCGTTTAAAAAATGTAGAGTGTAATTAATAACCATGAGTATTGCAATGAAAATGCATATGCTCTTTAACTTAGTAAGATATGTAGTTGATGGAAAATCAAGATATGTAGTTGAGGAGAATGAATGCAAGATATGTAGTTGATGGAAAATCAATGGGCAATGACAAGCATTTGATGTAATTTAGGTGGCAATGACAATCATTTATTGTGCACTTTCAATGTTTCGACTGACTAGCATTATTGTAAAACTATAACTTTACATGTCATGTTGATTACTCATTGCAAAGTAAAAAAGTACACTTTAGGATGGAAACATAACAACTTGTTGATACACCATTGAAATCCTTGAAATAAATCATGATTCCAAAGAAACTCTCAACCACTAGCGGAGAATGGTAGTAGGATAATGGCAAAAGTGCCAATGCACGTGTTAGTTTAGGATTCCTTGTGCATGTTTTCAGGTCATGGTATGAGATTGGCACCACTACCATTCTCCACTGGTGGCATTCTCCACAGAGATTGGCACAATTCCATATGATCTCTGCACATGGGAGTTAAGGCTTCTCAATGACATTTCTTAGGGCCTAATAAGAGATTGGCACCACTGCCATTCTTCACTTGTACAAATGTTTACCCTACTATTCTAGGAGGGGTATTCCAGTGATCATAGGAGAGTGGTGTCCGATTCCAATCCACATGTGAGTTTGACGATCTCAAAGATTGACACAATTCCATATGATCTCTACACAACGGAGACAGTGATCACTACATAAAAGAATGCACATGTGAGTTTAGGATTCCTTGTGCACCACTACCATTCTCCACTGGTGGCATTCTATAATGGCAAAACTACCAATCCACATGAGTTTATGATTCCTTGTGCTTGTTTTCAGGTCATGGTATGAGATTGGCACCACTACCATTCTCCACTGTTGGCATTCTTCACAGAGATTAACACAATTCCATATCTGGCTTGGGGAGAGGGGCATACCAAAATTCATCTGCCTCCTTCTCACCACCTTCTCTCTCATAAGTCTGGAATAGTTGCAGTGATGCGGTCCTATTGGGTGTGTCAGATTCCATGGCAAATAGTTGTTGTGATAGTGGGTGGGCCTTGTATGTATGCAAGTCCACTGGCACGATTTGCTCCTCATGACATAAATAGATGTTTTCAGTGTGCCAATCATGTATGAGTCTGGACATTTGTAGGAAGGGCTTGCCTAGGATGGCTTCATATCCAAGTTGCTGGGTAAAGCCCATGACTACAAATCTAATGGGGTACGTGAAGATGAATACCTTAATGTTGATACCCATGAGACTCCCAAGGGTTCAGCAGTTTTGCCATCAGCTAACTTCACTACTGTTGACTCACAATCATAGGCACCACCTCATGTGGGGGCCTTTGCATTACATCATCACTTGTATCATGGCCTATGGCACTAAGTGTGCCTCTTCTACACACACACATACACACACAACCATATGACTACTAGTGGATGCACACATGCTCCTAGCAAGCCCTTGATCACACATATCCCAACAATATGTTAGTCGATGGAGGTCCGATTTGACCCTTATTTTCCCTCTACTCACCTCGTGAGATTTGAGAATGTTAAGCATTCTGCGGGGAGCCATTGTACTGAACTCTTCACACTCAGGGGTTGTTACTTGGAATCCTATTCTTTTTGGGATGTCGATGTTTGCTAGAATGTGCATCTCTAGCACTGTCTGCTAAAGTCCCATTCTTCCTTTTAGCTCTTGCATTCAGCTGAGGAGTGTTTGCACATGTGAATTGTCTTTGAATGCCGTGATTTCTGCAAAAGTTCATGAATGCTAAAGACACATATTCACCTCCTCTATCTGATCTCATGACCTTGATCTTTCTGCCTGTCTGGTTTTCTACCATGGCTTTGAATTCTTGAAATCTAGAAAACACTTTCGATTTCTCTTTCAGAAAGTAGACCCAACAATTTCTATTGTAGTCATCGATGAAAGTCAAGTAGTAAAGTGAACCATTGATGCTACGGGTCTGTGCATAACCCCATACATCTGTATGTATCAAATCAAGAATACCTCGTGTGCATGAGAGGTACTTCCACCAAAGTTGGTTCGCTTTTGTTTGCCGAAGTAGCATGCTTCACAAACTTTTCCAAGAAACTGTAGCTTTGGAATCCCAATTGCCATATTCTGATTCCTGAGATCTAACAAGTACTTGAAGTTGACATGACCATATCTCTTGTGCCATTTTGCAGATAGTGGCATCTGCTGTGGTTGAGCTGACATGGCATGCTTATTTGTTACTGTAGCTAGCATTTTGTATAAGCGTCCTTCCTTGACACCTTTTGCTACTAGCTGACATCTTTTGGATTTATCTCTGATAGTGCATTCATCACCATCGAAGATCACTTGATAATTATGTTCCGTCATTTCACCTACTGACAAAAGGTTCTTGCTGAGCTTCGGAGCATCGAGCACATCTTTCACTAATCCTTTTGTACCAATGAAATTGTTCATAGGGATAACACGTGTCCCTTGAACTGGATTTGGTATATGGTCTAATGTGTAGATGACATTTTTGTGACCTTCTAATGGCTTCATTTTTGTGAACCATTCATGATGATTTGTCATGTGAGATGATGCACCGCTATCAATGTACCAAGGATCCTATTCCACTTGGTCAACTTGATAGCTGTAATCCTCTTTGGGATTGAAATTAGTGTCTAGGTACTGTCTAGGTATACTGTATCAGTTTGATGCATTTCCTCGCTTGTAAGAAACATATTACCATGTTCATTTGCAAAATGAATGTGACTAGAATGTCCACCATGATGATTTCCTCTACCTCAAAAATTCCCTTGATTACTGTTGGATTGACCACCTTGGTCGTACTGCTTCTTGCGGCAATCTCTTTCATAGTGTCCAAACTTGTGACAGTAGTTGCACTGGATGTTTGACACGCTAGTGAATGCATTCCCTCATCCTTGAAATCTTCCTCGGTTGGAATGATTTCCTCTTTGCTAATTCTGATGTTGCTAAGGATGATGCTGATGCTGATGTTGATGTTGATTTTGATTTTGTTGCTGATTATGACCACTTTTATGATATGATCTACCTTTGCCTCTGTGAATGCCTGATCATTAGAATGACCTTTTCGTGCTTGAATTGCTTGAGTCCTGAGTTCTTCACCAAGTAGGATTGAGTGAAGTTCTTCCAGTGTCGGAATTTGCCGTTGGATGGCAATACTATGGACTAGATTCTCATATCCCTCTCCTAGTCCATTCAGGATTACTTGAACCATTTTTGTGGGGTTCATAGTCTCTCCTGCTGCTGCAAGTTGATTGTTGTAGTCTTTTATGCGGAGTACATAAGTATGAACGGTTTCACTACTGTTGCGAAAACTCTGGTTGATTTGGTTTCTCAGGGTGAGAATCCTAGATGTGTTCTTGGACTCGTAGAGAGCTGCGAACATATCCCATGCTTCTTTCGATGTCTTGACTGTGTTGAGCTGTCCTAGCATGACATCTTGCACATTTTGCTTGATCAGATGATAGGCATACTTGTCTTTCTTATCCCATTCTGCCTGAGCTCGGGCAATGGAAGGATCTGCTACTGGTGCAAAAACTATTTGTATAGCTATAGATCCTGTTGTTGCTGGTGCTATGACAACAGGTGGAGTAGAGCTACTGGTAGCTGGATCATCCAATGGTCTAGGTGTAGACCCATCGACATACTCCCATTTGTCCTGAAGTACAAGAATGGTCTCCATTCCATGTACCATAATTGGAGTTGTCTAACTTAGCAGATGCCTCCAGATTGAGGTTGCTAGTCGTAGACATGGTGCAAGGAATGTACTCAAAAGTGTCGTGAGAATCTCTGTATGAATCAATTGCAAATACACTGACTGTGCTAAGTGAAATCTCTGAACCGTTGGTGAAGATAGAACTGCAATATATAAAATCTGATATGTATTACAAGGCTTGTGGCAATGATGCCAGGAATAGCCAAGAGGCTTTACAAGGCTAAAATGATGTGCACGATGCTGTGAGATAGCCGAATAGGCTTTAAAATGGTGGCATGTGTGTGAAATCAAGTGCTATCTACCCACTGAAACAATCTGTAATGCCTCTATACTCTCTAAAGTCTGCTCACTGAACTGATGAACGTAAGGTTTTAGGTAATGTAATGATGTGAAACCATATGTGAGCGTATGGTGACTCCAAGTAGGTACTAGTTGAGAATTTTGGGCATGGCTTAGATTGGCAACTTGGGGAAATTCAAAGAGTCCCCTCTATGGCGATCTAGTCTACTCTGATTTAGATCTATACCAACTGTCAATCGATGAAAGGATAGCAAATAATTCCTTTTCTTTTGTTCTTTTTAAGTGCTAGGTAAGATGCGTCAATGTAGAGGCAAATGTGCATGAAGGAAGTGGTTTTGTTAGCAAGGCTAAAATGTGAGTGTAACTTGCATCGAAATGTGTGCGTGATGTGACGAGCGCGTAGAGCACAAAAAACGAGCGACTTTCCTTTTTGGAGCGCCCTCAAATTCTTCCTGGATCAAGAGATATGACTTGATCTAGGTAGAGGGGCAAAAGGAGTGCAAATGTGCTCAATGATGATGTGGCAGTCAGGGGGTCACATGGAGTGACTGTGCCTATGGAGCCCTATGCTGAGGTGGCAAGAGTGATCACATGAAGTGACTATGGAGCACTGTGTTTGCTTGTAGAGGTCAGTGCTGACTGGACAACTGAGGTGGCACTGCTGAGGTGGCACAGATGATAATGTCAGTAGATGACATGGTAATGATGACGTGGTACAGGTGACATGGTAGATGATGTGGCACAAGTGATGTGGCAGATGACATGGCACTAGTAGGTGATGTGGCACTGATGATGTGGTAGGTGATGATGTGGCATTGTAGATGAGGTGATGATGTGGTAGCCTCATGGGACTGTTGACATGTCACGTAGAGTGACATAACAGATAGGATGCTAATGTGGCCGATAAGCTGCCACGTGTCAAATTGCAGACCACTCCTGGGGTGAGTGGTGACCCTGAGGATAAGGTGAGCAAGGTGTGCCATGTGTCTCTTGCTAGATTGTGGTTAACTCAACTAACCCGAGGTTTTTCTAACTAGCCCTATCCTTAAATCTACCACGTGTTGGCAAGAGATAGATCGAAATCTTTGTGGGATTCCAACAAAATCTTCAAAGATTCTATTTGCATTGGAGCAGCATTCATTTGGAGGTCGCTCACTCGTGGATGCCGCTTGTTGTTTATTGTAGTAGCCGACTGCTACATGTTAGTGGAAGCATTGAGCATGACTGTGTTGGAGGTGTGCTTGGAGATCTAGAGTGGTAGTCGTTGGAGCGGCTGTCAGTCGTTTTGTTGCTGGCGTCGCCTGAGAGAAGGAGCTGGAGCTATGAGTAGATCTGTAAAGATGGGTTGTGGCTGGCCAAGGAGACTCCAGCTCCTAGAGATGGTTGTTGTCGTGAAGAAGGTCTCGAAGCTTGGAGGTGCTATGCGATGGCAGAAGGTGTCGATTGTAGCAGGAGAAGGCCCGTGGACTGTGGGTTGGGGGGTTGGTATAGGTAGCCTGTGTTGTGGTATAGATGGAAGTTCGGTGGAGAGGAGGCTCACTAGAGCCTACGTGCTACTTTGTTGAAGCCTCTTGTGGTAGTTTGCAAGGAGCAAGAGGGTAGGAGCAACTGAGGCAAAGCGTGCGCAAGGCTTGCTTCACGAGCTATAGGTACACAAAGACAAAAGACTCTCTTTGACTTTCTCCAGAATTCACTTGCTTCATGAGAGTGCGCAAAGCTTGCTTTGAGCTATAGGACGAGAGAATCTCTGACTTTCTCAATAGTCTAAGCTTGCAAGTGCTCTTCCAAGCACGATGGAATACTATATAGACGTCCCTACTGTAGCTGCTATTGCGAGCTTGGCAACAAAGGCTATGCTCGAAAGCAACGCATGCCGAAGCTCTACGTTTTGAGGTAGGCAAAGATTGTAGGTGGAAAAGTTTATTGCATATAGGGTCATTGAAGCTTGGGCTTATGGCAGCTATTTGTGGCTACCCTTCGTTGTAGAGTTCGCCTGTAGATCATTTGGAGAGGCGAATGGCTTGCGAGGAGAGGTAGTTGCTTTAGGGAACTTGAAGCTTTGTTGGAGAAGGCCGCCGGCTATGTATGTCGTAGGAGTCCTTGAACTCCTCTTTGCAACTAAGGTTGAGCTGTAGGGATTTGTAGCCTCTGAAAAAACTTGACAAAATTTCTCAATATGGCAATATCTCTCTCTCTCGTCTTTGAATACTCAAGCATTCTCAATGAGGATCTCTCTCTTTTCCTCTCAATGAATCCTACAAAGATCTCTTTCTCTCAACAACTAAAATCTCTCAATCACTCATGGACAGAAACTCCTCTCAAATGGATGAAAATTTCTCTATCACTCAACGGAAGTGAAAGAACACTCAATCTCACAATCTCTCTCACTCTCAAGAATCACAATGCCTCAGCGAAAGGCAAGGGAGCTCTGATACCATGACAAAATATGAAGAGGGGAGAAGAGAAGAGTGGAGATGAGGAGAGAGGGCACAGCTAGAGAGCACACCACAAATGACTAACTGTACACTAGATTTAGTTGAAAGAATAGAGGATATACAAACCCATTTAGGGTTAGGGTTAGGGGATCTAACCCTTTCCTTTATAGCACTCTATAAGTTTAGTGCTTTGCACATATGATCACATGATGGTGCTATGCACACATGATCACATGATGTTGAGCGTGAACTCTCAGCAACTGAAGGAGGGTGAAGTGTTTTGGCTTTTGGAGAACCCTATGGGCTTTAGGTGCTCTAGTAAAAGCAAGTGGGACTAGTTGATTTAAAAGACCAAAGAGAAAATCACTAGATGGCAAGGATTACAACCCACTTTAGCTAGGCGAAAGTCTCTCTTGAATCACTACATCTATCCTTCTGTGATCTATTTTATATCCTATTGGTTTCACCCATCAAGAAAGGTGCTATTACAAATAACACTATGTTCGAGACCTTCCTTTGCGGAGCGGGACTTGGGACAGAAAAATGGCTAAGGTCCAATGGAAGTTTTGTATTGTGCCTAAAGGAAAGGGTGGGATAGAAATGGTGAATGTTGAGCAATCTTCGATGAGATTGGGCCAATGGATCTTAAAAGTGTTCCGATCACCAAATACAGTGTGGGACAATTTGGTAAAATATAACATTAGTAGAGTGAAGCCCAAAAGATGTAAGCACTGGAAGGCACTCTTGGAAGGGACATCTATGTTTAGCAAGGAGCCCTATGTCGCAAAAGGATAAGAGCTATGGAAAGGTATGTGGAAAGTGTAGGAAGCTCTCAAAGCTTACCTAGTTTGCAAAGGGTTCACTAGAAAAACTAGTACTTTTTGCAGCTAGGATTCAATTTTGTTTTCAATTATTTGGGGGCAATACCCACTGAGCACAATAGTGTAATCAAGAGTGCACTCATATTGAACATAAAAGGATTGATATGTTGGCAGGACCTATGCGACATAATAGAAAGAACATGGAAGAGCGAAGAGGAGCTAAGAAGAACATTCAAACTCAACCGATTTGGCATTACTCTAATGAGAGAATGTTAAGGTTTATGGGACAAAGAAACCCTGGCTTGGATGGGAGGCAAACAAAATCTCAATATAAGAGAATTTAGATGGGTGGATAGAGATTGACTCTTACTTGTACCTATCATTGATGAAAGGAAAGAGGAACTGATTACCCACCTTAACCTAAAGTGATTCATAAGAGACTCAACAAAGAATGGGAAGCTAGGTATGTGGGAACAAAAGATTCCTTAAAAAAAATATTGTTTGTTGTGGCTCATAATTCATAAAGGTGTGTGGATAGCCAAAAGGGCTAGGAGGATAGGCTAGGGGGATGGCAAATATCCAAGATGCAAAAGGGGGATTGAGGACATTCCTCCTATGTTCATGAAAGCAGGCAGTCACTTAATGTGTTGAATGTGGTTTGTAGTCAAATCTTGTGCATGCCTTTGCATTATGCTTACATTCTTTTGGGGGATGTTCATTATTGAATGCTGGGGAGCTAGAGTATTGTGCAAGCTCACATGGTGGATGAACTTAGGCTCGATCGACAATCTGGTCAAACAAATCCAAGTTGCCTTTGAGGAAGATGCGGCATTGGTGAAACAGCATGCGGGATACATGGTAGCCGTTGCGAGGAATTTTTTGAAAAATCACTTCAAAGATATTGAAGAAAGAGAGCAAGCATTGAGATAGGAGAAGGAGAAGATGGCCAAACAAGTAGCAGGCCCCACTACCATCGAGGAGGAACACCTAATAGATACCTTGCAGTGGCGACTCTACCCCTTGATCCTCTTATGTCTCCTAAAGGAAGCATCCCTCAGGTCCATTATTTGCCTCAGAATTGTTCTATGGCCCTAGGGAAAGTGAAGACGGACGATAAAGCAACCGGGGCCCTTTTACATGCCAGGTGGTGCAACAATCAAAGACCACCCATCGGGCCTTCCTTCTACCTCCCCCATCACCCTTGATGGGCATATTCCATAGGTTCATGACAGGATATTGATGTTGCCCATGAAATCAAACATTGCCTCTTACAAAGTTTGAATGGAAGCCTGGTACCGATAGAAGAGGTCTAGCGACAACATGCAGTAAATCTCGAGTTCTATTTCCCCATTTTGTTATTCTGGGGCAGAGAATATGATTTAAAAGTTTTAAAACTTTTGAACTATTAATACGAACCCTCTTTTTGGAAAATAAATTCCAAGTGTGTGTGCT
This sequence comes from Dipteris shenzhenensis, assembly GCF_047967505.1. NCBI lineage: Eukaryota > Viridiplantae > Streptophyta > Polypodiopsida > Gleicheniales > Dipteridaceae > Dipteris > Dipteris shenzhenensis. The sequence goes on along the minus strand of NC_141611.1, from coordinate 49,666,061 downwards.
TACATGCTATAATCTGAGAAAGCACCCAAGAATATTTTGGAATTTGTCGATGTACTCTTGGAATCTTTCCAAAAAAAAGCCATAAAATGTGGCCGATTTATTCTTCAACCCAAAAGGCATCACTTTGAATGAATATGCCCCATTCAATGAAGGTCTATTGAAGTTATCTAGTTATACCCACTCCATACACCCATGAATGAATACATCTTGTACCCCATTACTTTGTCTAAGACCATGTCAATGAATGGTAATGGGAATGGGCTAGGATGGTCTACTTGTCTTGCTGAGCATCTAGTAGACAACACACAGACTTGCAACTTGCCTTTTCTATTTTTCATAAGAATGATAGTGAATAGCCAATCACATTGATTGCCCTGGTACATAAATCATACCTTGAATAATTGGTGATTTGGACCATTACCAAATTTGCAAAGTTGGGATTCATTTGGTATCTCTACTATTATCAAGTGGGTTTTGCATCTAAAATGACGGGGATTCTACATTGAATAAAATTTGATGGTATCCCCTTGAAATTAGTGTATTTCTCAGAGAATACGTCCTTATATTCCATGAAGAGTGCTTTGACGTCCTTGATTTTTTTTTTGGGGAGTTATTCATTGGTTTGGTTCAATTTTGGTGCTTCTCATGAACCCATGTTGATTTCTCTAATGGCCTAGCCTTTGATGATTCGCCCATTGCCATTAATTTGCCTTATTTACTTTGCCAACTCCTCTTGGACTTATCTTTATCCCTCTTCATTTGTTGTGAAGCCCTTTGGAAAGGCCATGTAGAGCTCTTTGGATAATTCCAATTGTCATTTGCTTATTTTGGTCTTACAAATACAAGAACTCCTAATACCTCACATTTTGATTTATGCATGTAGACATGCATTCGATGTGCTTATGTATTTATAATGTTGACACATTCATTGTTGGTTAAAGAATTTAATTAAAAAGGTCAATGACTAGCCCAAGGATGCTGGGAGGTTTTCCTGGACATGGGATGTGATAAATCATGGTTTGCCAAGAAATTAATGGTTGAGGCTGAGATGAAGATTGAATGATTTGTGGAATATTTTTTTGAGGAAACAAAATTCCTAGATTATTTTCAAGATTGACAGGACCTTAGTTTTCCTTGCATGATGACTTGTTTATTAGGTCCACATATCTTGTCTAACTTCCCACATACTTAATTAAACTATAGCTATGTAGGTTTGAGCATCATGCACTCTCCTGTACACAAACTAGGACACAAATGGGGCAATAGAGACCTACCATGCAACTCTTAAGTCCTGTTTCTTGTGGTGAGGAAAATTAAAATTAAGGATGGTTGGATGGGCCAAGCTAGAAAAATGAGGACTAGATCAAAGATTTGGCATTCTTGGCCTCCAAAAATTGGGTTTTGGATCACCACTTTGGAGCCATATTCTTCCTTGCACCATTTAGAATTAAAGTATCGAATAGTAGCTATTAGTCAAGATGATGTAGTTTGGAATGCTACTCAACATTAAAGTATCCATCATCCATTAACATGCTCAATGGTTGTTAACACTCACATGTATTGAGGATATTATAATAAATGATGTTGATGCACAAAAGATTTCTTATGTTGCAAGTGACTTGAATATGCTCACTAGTATAGAAGACTTGTCTTGTGTTGCAAATGGCTCGAACATGCTCACTGGTATAGAAGACTTGTCTTGTCTTGCAAGTGACTCGAACATGCTCACTAGTATAGAAGACTTGTATTGTGTTGCAAGTGACTCGAACATGCTCATCAGTATAGAAGACTTGTCTTGTATTGAGAATGATAAGATGGGATTTGAAAGAAAAATAATAAAGTGATCGATGGGTTAAGTAATGCAATAACATGCATAGATGAAATTAGTGATAATGGTCATGATGTTCCCACTAGAATGAAGGGTAGTGATGGCAAAACATATAAGAGTTGTGATGTTGGTTCTAATATTCTTACTAGAATGAAGCATCTAGATTACATATCTAACTGTAAAGGAGAAATAGTTCAACCCAATTCAAGAGACATTGGCAACAGATTGACATATTTTTTTTGTGTGTGCAGAAAATAAAATAATAGATTGACAAATTCAATGTACTTGTCTACCAGATTGCCATTTCCAAGATATTACAGCCAAAACCAATCATCATTTGAGTTTAGAGATGAAGATTCAAGAGAAATGGATTGGTCTTACAATTGGGAAATGTAAGACACTATTCACAAAAAGAAAGTATGTGAGTGTGAAGAGGTGATGAATCATGGAGCCAATTCTAGAACCCAAGAGACATGTAATTTTATCTGAGGACAATATGGAAAGGACTCTTATGCAAGTTTGTTGCAATAAACTTTGTATAAGAAAATTTACAAAAGATGATTGTGCACACTTACAGCCGTGCCCATATTAAATATCACTTGGCTGGACTTGACCCATTATGTGCAAATGTAGTACAAGAATCTGATGCCTGTGAACAAGATTCAAGTGCATAAGATAATGTATCAAACACTTTTTTCTTCCAAACAAATGGTTATCTATACACCACCTATACACTATCATATCATATTATATTGTGGCATATTTAAGGTTACCCATTTTGTTGCAAATTTACCCATCATGATGTACGGAGTTGAGGTCACCACTTCCTGAGGGGGTCACTAAGAAATATGTAAGCTAGCACATAAGATCAATGGAAGGGGTTTTATATTTTTATGGAGTTACAAAGAATATACATACATAAGAAGATTTTTAATTCAATAAGTGAAAATTTTCATACATAAGGGATACTTTAATCATCTCAAAATTTACAGAAGTGGTGTATATAGGTTATAAAAATCCATACGTAGGGGTTCTTTTAAATACCCTTGATTGCACGTGCTATATGGTGTTTTTACGCGGGCACCACTACAAATTTGAGGAATTTTTAGCTTTATTAGGCCATATTTGTGTAGAAGTGACCCGTTTAGTGCTCCAAAACACCCAATTTTAGAGTTCAGTGTGTTTTTCATCAATAATCATAATTTTTTTATAATAAAGGCTTCTTTTCTTTGACATACTTAAAGAACAACTAAGAGGGCCTGCTGCCACAATCAAGGTAAATGAGACCTGATGGAACCCTTGCAGCAGCAAGCCTTGCATGATCGAAAGATTTGAGTTGTAGCTCCACAAATTTCCACCCACCACCTTTTATTAGAGATGCAGAAACGATCTAGATAGGACACATGCCATGTAGTTTCTACAAGTCTATTGTGCCATGTGTACTTGCACAAATTTTGAACCTACTATACGAGCACTAGTCTATAATGCGGAGATTGTTGCAAAATCCTCTGATGCACTGGCTTCCATAGTAATTTAAGTTAGAGCTAATGTGAGACCTACCCTGGGGGAATAGATTCGTAATCCAATCCTCCACATAGATGGCCCTTGTCCTAATGAATTTGTGTTGCATCAACTCCCACAGGAATGGGCAGTGTTGACCCTTGAGGGAGGTTGGAAGCATAAATTGATGCAAGAAAGAAAGGTGGATCTTGAGAGCTAATTTTGATAGCCAATAAAGAACCTTGATCCTCTATTAGATACATTGATGGATTCAAAGTGGAATGAATGAGAAATGTCGTCCCAACTTTCCCTTGGCATGGGCAGTTGACAAATAATGTATAACATCATCTAATCTTTGGACTTGCAAGTAAATACTCTTTGGCCTTTATCTCCTACAACGGACATATGCCAAGGCAAAATCTAAGAATAGTGTTGAGGACCAAGCTCTTTTTAAATATGAGCAAGCCCCACCTATGTTCCTACTAAGGAAGGTATATTCCTTCATAGTAGCTAATCTAGAATGTAGGTGGCAAATAATGGTCATCCATGATCTCCAATAACATTGCATAGATATTAGTGAAACCCGAGGATTTCCTAGCACCACCCTTAATATCTTTAAAAAATGTGGGGAGCTAGGTGCATATAGATCTACCACGTGTTTAGTGTTCCTTTTGAAGCTCAGTTTGACGAAGCTTCTTGGCCAACCTATCGTCTGAAAATCTTTCGTTTGGTCACGCAGAACGAGAAGAGAGTCTATTTGCCGTACAACAAACTGACTCTTTGACAAGAGTGTGGGAAGTAAGATCAATACCTCATTGACTGCTCCTCACCCTTCAAGACAACAAGCTTTCTGTATTTTCTAGTCATGGACGGAGTGGCGCTAGACACCGAGGATGCCTATTTCTATAAGTCCACTTTGAGAGTCTTCCCTCTTTGCTTTCTAGTATGCATGGGTGCTTGTTGTATGACAAGTGCTACATCCTTAGACTTGACCGCTCCTTTGAGTTTCCATTTTCCAAATATCACACTATGTTGATATCCAATGGTCATATAATATCAAGAAATAAAAAGTTACAATCTTGATATGTTATATCAAAATACAACACTATGCCAAGTATTGATACTGAACATAACAAAGAAAAACAAACAAACAAAGAAGCAACAAAAGCAATCAATCAACCTATTATGCCAGAAAGACACATTATATTGATAGTGATGTCAATACAAGAGAAAAATATATAAAAGATACAGAAATTACCTCAATTCTTTGGACCACATTTGCATAAGATATTAGCATTTAAGAACTACCTATGTAGATTTGCATCATTCTTAGACATCAACCAAGAACACAATTCAATGGTTCAATGATTTGGCATTTTGGATGATCAATGAAAAAGTAAGACATCAAATGCTAATGAAGAATTCATGATATAATGGAAATCAAGTATATAATAGAAAGTAGATGGACAAATCTAATCAATTTGCAAGGTTAGATTCACCTTAATCAATCTTCTATGAATTTTGATTGTAGAAATATCACAATGCCTCAAAAATAATAAATTCAAAATAAACTGCAAGGTTAGATTGAACTAAGTGATGCTCTAGATATTTGTATCAATCTTCAAGATATGGATTCAAGGGTTCACACTTGCCAAGGTCCACATAAATCATACCAAATAATCAATAACAATATTTTTAAAGAAAAAGATTTACATATGGACCTCTCATGCTTACGTATAGCATGCAAGCATCAAATGCAAGAAGTGTAAGGGCAAAGAGACCTTGCATCTGTAATGATGACCACTGCACCAAATGACAGACTTTGAATTGGAATTATTTTAACTTCTAGTCTTGAAATCGGAAGAGATGGATAGTAAGCCTATTGGCAAGTTTCCACAGATGGATAGCAAGCCTACTGGCAAGTTTCCATAGAGAACCAACTTACACAAAGCAATGCAGTACTTGAGTTTGAGTGTACAGGGAGCTATAAAGGAACTAAAGATGATTATTAGCTTAAAAGCAAACCTGAAATGGAAAAAACGTTTCCATGTTTCAAAAACAAAATGATAATTGAGATCCAACTTGAGATCTTGAATGTTAAAACTTGCTAGATTGCCCAAATCCAATATTTAGCAGTAAAACTTAACCCAATGAACAGGATAGTGTCATAAAAGAATCCACTTGTTTTTTTTCTAGGCCTCACAAGAACGTTAAAGAGAGGCTATCTTGAGCATACCGAGAGATACGTTTGCAAGAGGCAAAGCAATGCAATAAACTCACCAAATCAAGCTTCAGTGGTGGATGATTAGAATGGCAAATGTGAGTTGATTATATAATTGACAAAATAAGAGTTACAAGCCGCAATTACTACAAGCAAATCAAATTCACGCGATGCTTGTTTACTGAGGTTGGATAGATCACTCAAATGAATTTCAACTCCTTTTTGGCTGAATTTTATTGATAAACTAGCAAAAGAATGTGCCATACGAAAGCATAGAGCATAGAAATAGAAATAGTTTCAAGAGGTTTGGCAGTGAGGTTGAACGCATGATACAGAATCTTGGACACTATTCAAGCCATTATAAAATAATAGAGGCACACAAGGAACGGCTTCTACCTTTTATAGTTCTTGCAGCTTAAAGGTCAAGGCAATCAAGGCAGGAACGTAGATGGGGCAGTAGGAATTAGCAACAAGCCTATAGCCATGCAAGTCGAGGTAGGAACTGTGCAATACGAGAAGGAGGATCCTTTTGTACCAAAGATAGTTAGCCAACGACATATACAATGACATAATTCATCAATGATAATGTTTAAACTATGAAGAGAGTGGGAGAGAAGGAAGGAGTCTCACTTGCAGCTTTCTCACATACACAATGGGAAACTATACACAAAGTTGGAGGCTGAAAACCGTTTTTCTCTTCTTAGTTGTGAAAGCCAAAAGAACTCTCAGTATAAAAGAATAGGTGAGATGAATCCTATATGTGGGTCTCAAACCAAACTCAACTAACTAAGGTGGCATACTAACTGAGCCACTAACTAGAGTACATAAAGATAGCTATCATCCAGCTATTATTCATGGGCAGTGTACCAACCGCATCTGCAACTAACAAGTTGGTGACATAAATGCACAACGGTCACCCTAGTATATCACGAGTGGAGCTCGATATCTCAACACTCCCCCTTGAGCTCAATCCCAATTCCTGCACACCAAGTAGGTCTCTGAACTTGTGCAGCTTCTCTGCACCCAATGCCTTCATAAATATGTCAGCTAGCTGATCCTCTGTGCTGACATAAACTAGATCAATAAAACCTACTAGAACCTTCTCCCACACATAGTGATAATGCATCTCAATGTGCTTTGTTCTAGCATGATAGATTGGGTTATTTGCCAAGTGTATACTACTCATGTTGTCATAATAAATGACAACGGGCCCATCTGTAGACTGATGCATATCATAAAGTAGCTTATGCAACCAAGCTGCCTCACATGCAGCCATTGTTGCACCCCTGTACTCAGCCTCTGTGCTCGACAAGGCAACTGTAGGCTCTTTCTTACTGCTCCAAGTGACTGCAGCACTCCTAAAAGAGAACACATATCCACTGGTAGATCGTCTATCAAAAATACTACCAGCCCAATCAGCACCAGTGTATCCATGCAATTGTATTTGAACCCCAGTCTCATAAAATAGTCCATACTGCAATGTGGACTTCACATACCTCAGTATGCGTCTAGCCGCATCCAAATGCGGTTTCCTTGGAGCCTGCATAAACTGACTTACCAACCCAACAACATAGCTCAAATTTGGCCTGGTAATAGTCACATAAATCAAACTTCCTACTATGCGTCTGTACATAGTAGGGTCTTTCAGAAGCTCACGTGCATCTGCGCTCAGCTTCACATTCTGCTCCAAAGGAACTGAAATTGGCTTACAGCCTATCATCCCATATTTGGATAGCATGTCCAATCCATACTGCCTCTACAAGAGCCATATCCCACTTGTGGATCTAATCACCTCAATGCCCAAGAAGTAACGCAGCTCTCGCAAATCCTTCATCTTAAGCTTCTGCTTCAATAGCATTTTCACATGAAGGATATCTTCATCACTATCACCTATGATGATCAAATCATCAACATAAATGACAAGCAGCATAATACCTTTCTCTGTTTTTCTCACATAAAGTGAGAAATCTGCCTTGGAAATCTGAAAGCCAATAGTAACAAGATACTGTCCTATCTTGTCAGACCATGCTCTGGGTGCTTGCTTCAAGCCATACAAGGCTTTCTTCAATCTGCATACAAACTCAGGATGAATAGCATGAACATAACCTGGTGGCTGCTCCATATAGACCTCTTCTTGCAAATCACCATGTAAGAAGGCATTCTTTACATCCATCTAATGTAAAGACCATCCCTTTGATGCTGCCATAGCAATGACTGCTCTTACGGTTGCCATCCTTGCAACCAGACTGAATGTTTCTTCATAATCAATGCCATATGTCTGTGCATACCCCTTGACAACTAATCTTGCCTTGTATCTGTTCACAAAACCATTTGCATTGTGCTTCACCTTATAAACCCACTTGCAGCCAATTGCATTCTTGTCTTTAGGCAAAGGCACTGATTCCCATGTAGCATTTGCTTCCAAGGCATCCATTTCTTCATCCATGGCTTTCTTCCATTTTTCTTTTCCCATGGCTTGCTCAAAAGAAGTGGGTTCTGGTTCATGTATCACTTTGACCATATAGGCATAGTGAATGGCTGTAAATCCATCATATTTCAGCCTATCCACAGGATACCTAGCTTTGGTAGACCTGTGCAAAATAGGCTCAGTACCAGGTGCTCTCAAAACATCCATTGTCTTCCTTACTCCAGGTGTAACAACAGAAGGAATACCCAAGTCATCATCAAGGCTCTGTTCTGAGCCACTGGATTCACCATCCACATAAGAGTGACTTGCATTCACATCAATCATGGGTTGATCTACTTTCTCTTTTCCTTTTCGTGATGCTTGCATACCACTATCTGCATTGCTTTGAGGAGATCCTCCTGATCTCAATTTGCCTGTCCATGTCGAAGTATGTAAACCATGCTAGAGGATACTACAGGTCCACTAATATTTTGTGATTGCTGTTGTGAATTCTGTGCAGCATTACCATTTTGTGCATCTACATCATCAATCACATTTACTGGTTTATACCAGCTGCTTATCTCATCAAAAACATCTTTGCTCACTGTAAACTTACGAGTAGAAGAGTTATAGCATCTATATCCTTTCTGCTACAGAGAATAACCAATAAATATGCACTTCTCAGCTTTTGGATCCAACTTGGATCTCAACTCATTTGGCACATGAACATAGGCAACAAAAAACTTTCAAATGAGAAATATCTAGTTTCCCACCAGTATACCTTTCCTCTGGCCATGTATTGCTGCAGTGGGAGTCCTGTTCATTATGTAGATTGCTGTAGCAACTGCTTTAGTCCAATAATAATCTGGCAGGTCTTTTTCGTTGAGCATGGTACGAGATACCTCTCCAATATGCATGTTTTTCCTTTTCTGCGAGTCCATTTTGTTGTGGGCTATGACTGCATGAATATTACTGCTTTATGCCATGTTCCTGTAGGAAACTTGCAAACTCATTTGAGAGTTACTCTCCTCCTCCATCTGACCTTAGGCATTTTATTTACAGGCCTGTTTCTTTTTCAACGATAGCTTTAAAAGATTTGAAATGCCCAAATACTTCACTTTTCTTTTTCATAAAATACACCCAAACTTTTCTGCTGTAGTCATCAATAAAAGTGACAAAATAATGACAGCCTCCAATAAATGCAGCTTTAGTAGTCCACACATTAGAGTGGATTAATTCCAATGGCCTCTTACTCTCTTAAACATGTCTAGGAAATGGTTTCCTTGCCTGTTTTCCAAATTGATACGCTTCACATACCTTATGCATTTCTGCAATCTTGAACTTAGGCAATCCTGCAACAATATTTTGGGCCTGCATTAATTTAAGTCGCTGTACATTAACATGACCAATGCGTTTATGCCAGATATCAATATCTGCAACTACACCAGTCCCATGTGCAAACATTGCTGCACTCAATTCAGGCATGTATAAAAGAATAGGTGAACCCTATATGTGGGTCTCAAACCAAACTCAGCTAACTAAGGTGGCATACTAACTGAGCCACTAACTAGAGTACATAGAGATAGCTGTCATCTAGCTATTATTCATGGGCGGTGTACATAAATGCACAACGCTTTAGAGAAAGTCCATTTTCCCTCCCAAAAGTTCATTTTTTCTCCCAAAAAATTTATTTTCCCAAGAAACCTCTCTCGACTCCTTGAGAGACATTGAAAGTCTGCTAGTTCATCCGAACCTCACAATAGTAGGGACAAAGCAAGCCTTGTAGAGAGAAATCCAATTCCCTTGGAAGAGTCCCTCTTCTCCTTGTTGTGGATGTTTTCTTGCTGGATTCATTGTGGATGTTTTCTTGCTGGATTCATGCAATGGATTTTTGCGGTGTTTGTCTCTTGGCTGTCCTGTTGCTTGTCTATTCACTTGCTTGCTTGCTCTAAATGATCTGGATTCCGACAAGCCTAAAAGAACTGAAAAGCCTTTGTGGAACTGTAGTTCCAACCTTAGCTCCATTTCTTGTCTATTACAACTTTAGAAAACACATAAATCTCTGTGGAAGTAAATTTTCATCACTTGACTATTACACCATTAGAGAGAGAAAATTTCCTCCAAAGTGCCTATGGCATTGATTCTGTGAAAACAAGACGACTTTAGATCCGAAGGCCATAGATGCCCAAGATCGTCGACGTCACAAATCTCCTCACAACTTGTTTCGAATCTTCTGCCGACTTGTGAGCATTCAATAACTCCTCTTTTCGCTCCGATCTTTCCTCGTCTTTATTGAATCGTTCAATACAGCTTCTAGCCGCCGCCATATCCTGTATGAAAATTTAGCTCATTAGCATAAGGAGTACACGATTAAAAGAAGCAACCATGTGCGTAAGATATTCACCACTTCTGCGGAGTTCAAATCAAGAAGCCATGTGCGTAACATATGCTCTTGGAATGATTTTCCCCTCATGGTCGATACAAAAGGGATCTAAGATAGGATTTGAGTTCAATAAATGAAGTCACGTAGTAGGCAGCCATTGTTTTGAAAGGAAAGTGAGGGAGTGATAGTGAGAGATGCACAGTGACTCCACCCCTCCTTCAAGAGTGATAAAGTGAGGGGATGTAATGTGAGAGAAGCACCCTTTTCGAGGTAGTGTTGTCCTTTTTGGTCAATTATTAATTTCACTTTTGTATTCTTTATGTCATGGATCACTTTCTTTCAACTCTATCACTCATTTTTTCCAAGATATACCTCCCAATTTTTTATGTAGAGAAATTGAGAGAGAGAGAGAGAGAGAGAGAGAGAGAGAGAGAGAGAGAGAGGATAAGTGTAGGAAACCGGTTCGTGAAGTAGAGAGAAAGACATCTAGTAAGAGCCATAAAGAGAGAGAAAGAGGAAGAAGAGGACTCCAGCTCATCTGGTCCAATCTGTTTTGCTCATGTGTGATCAAGTTTGGCATACTGTAGAAGGTTCTGCAGGTGCCTTCTCTCTTTCTCTCTCTCCATTTCCGTCTCCTTCGTTTTTCAATGTGGTTTAACATAAAGATGTATTTTCATAGTTTCCAATGGCTCCAACAGAAGATGATTTGAAAACATATTTATAACAACTATATCTCCAATACAGAGATATTGTCGGACCCCTTATTGAGGCAAGTAACTCTGCCTTCTTAAAGATATAGTATAGATATAATTAATTTAATGAGCTACTCTGTTCTCCATTTCTTTTCTAATCTAATCATACTTGTAAGATCATACTAGATTGTATAGAGTGTGATATCATAACTCCTTAGTTTTTAATTCAAAGTAATTTGTGTGTGTGTGTGTTTTATGTAATATAACACACACACGCGCACACACACACACTTCTGACAGTTGGACTCACACTCACACACACCCACCCACCCACCTACTCTTTCAAAACCACCCCACACACACTTACACAAGCACATTATAACTTTACTCCCTTTTTTTGTAATGCAATTTGTTCTTTTAGTTAGGAGTTTTAAAACACGCACATACTAATCCAATTGAAACTACTTTTAGAAAATAATATGTTTTCACCCTCCTCCCCTTCTTATCCCCTATGCATTCACATCATCACCTATGCATTTAACCCCCCACCGCCCCCCATTTGGGTTCTCCCCCATGGTGATTGATTATTGTGTGAGTCTTAATTAATGGTGTATCTCCCTCTCACGTTCTCTTACCCTCTTGTGCCCAACCCTTAAGCTGGGAGGGCGCATAAAGGATAATTAAACCTAAGGGGGGAGTATTAATTAAGGGTTGGGGGGGGCATTAAAGAGGGGGGAGGGAAAGAAGCTTACGTGAGAAGGGAAAGGGGGAGTATTAAGGGCATTAAAAAAGCTTACGTGAGAGAGGGAAGGGGGAGGGAGAGAAGCTTCGGTGAGAGAGGGGGGACCACATTAAGGGCATTAAAGAGAGGAGAGGGATGAGGGACCATCATATAATATTACTATAAGTAAATGTTGCGTGATATTCCTGTAGAGCTTAGTTGTAGGGCTCGTGCCTAGAGGAAGATTTTAAGTTCATCCTTTCTTGAAAGTTTGGGAAAGCCCCTTGAACATAGTATATGCAATAAATTAAGGCACCGAGAAACATAAGTTAATCAAAGAGAAACATAACTTAATCAAAGCACAAACAAATTAAGCCTTTGATAAACATAGCTTAATTAATCCTCTAATAGCTTAATTAATCCTCTAATGGATCAAAACTAGCTAATTAATTGGTACGGAGCATAGATGCGAATAGGGACCAATAGCTGTGCACTGCTCTACAAATTAATACGTTCAGATACGCCGTCTACAAACAATTACATGGAGCGTCAGCAAACTCTCGCGATAAATGACATGTACAGGTTGACGCCGTTCTGATGCAGCATCAATAGCTGTGCACTGCTCTACAAATTAATACGTTCAGATACGCACAAACAATTTCATGGAGCGTCAGCAAACTCTAGCGATAAATGACATCTACACGTTGACGCCGTTGCCGTTCTGATGCAGCATCTGCAGACGATTACATGATTGAATACGGGGGCGTAACCAGACTCAAGCGTAAGCAAACTCAGGCAACAAACGATACAATCACCCTTTGGTGTCTTCTAGTTGAGGCTGACGTGATTCTGCTTGCTGTTCTTCCTCCACTGCGCTTGGAATGTCCTCGGGTTTGCAAAATCCTTGGAGTATCGTGGGGAACCCTAGTATCTACCACCCGAGTACGAGGACAAAAGTCTATATCTGCTGGATTATTGGCGTAGAAATTGCTCTCACCTTGCTCCCTTTCCGCCTTGCCAATATCTCGCGACCGACCCTCCGATGGAGGGGGAGCAGTAGTAATCGGCGCGGACGGTGCATTCTGGGAACTTCTAAATTCGAGACTGCGGTCGAGATGAGGCTGCTGTTTTCCCGCTTCGTTACCTGCAACATGCTCAAGATGCGGATTCTGCTGAGCAGCGCCTTTCCCTCTCGACGACGGTTGGTCTGCCCTGTCCACTTCTTCGACAGGAGGATGGAGGCCTTGATGCCGCTGCGAAGCCTGATTAACAGTCGGGAAACTTTCGCCCTGACCCATTGCCTGAGCAACGTTACTTCGGGCCCTGAGCCTCTCCTGTTGCGCCTGCTGAGCAAAGAGTGACCGTATCTCGTCCCTCCTCTCTGCAGCCGCCTTCTTCTGCTCGTCCGCCGATGCCTGAGCTTCCTCGCGCTTCTTCTTGTCGAAACGGTGCAGCATCTGCTGACCGAGGGTCTGGGCGCTCGCGATAGTCTTGTCCACCTTCTCTCGGGCGCCGTAGGTGAGGAAGGCCATGTCCTCGCGGGCGTTTGCGCGTGATTCACGAGCTGCAGCTTCCATGCTGGGACGAGATGCCATAGAGGGCAAAGAATGAGTAAAGTAGCGTTCGAGGCGACACTCAAACCTTAGCGTAGAACGTCCAAGAATGAATGACTCGGTTGCAAACTGTTAAGCTAAAAAATACGAGTGGAGACACGAACAAGTTGAAGGTAATGAAGCAAATGGATAGGGGGGTCATGTACGTAGAAGGTAGATGGCTGCTCTTCATCACGTTCTCACAAAAAAAAAGCTCTTCATCACGCTACATGGCTCCCGTGCAAGCGTGCTCTATCTGCCACGTTTGCACACGTGCCACCCCGCATTAGACCGCGTGCCCCATCTCAGGTCGCCACACTTGAAGAACCACTATTGGCTTTCAACAAATGCCAATTTCCGTCCGCCCAGTATAGGGTTCTTCAATTCATAGCACTGCATTAGGCATGCCCATGTGGTCTTCATCGCCTGAAAAATCTTTGACGTGTACTACCTGGTCAATAACATATTCTTGGAGATAGAGGCAACCTACATTGTGCCTTTGGCACCTTCTCCGGGTGGGAGCTATCTTTCAGGTGTGGAAATTTCGTAACTTAATCATCATTAAGCATCAAAAGATCCCGTTTGCCTTTGTACGTCACATTTAACATGACCTTGAATTACTTCGATTTTTTGCTCCACGAGGAGGTGTATTATCATTTGTCGCTATGGCGTTAGAGCAGAACCTCTAGGGACAACTGCATTTTTTCCCAAATATTTTAATGAAGTCTAATTCCTTAAAAAAAAGAGCATGGTAAGTATTTTGATGGCAAGAGAGAACGCAAATATGTTGACAAGGCACTTGCGATCACTAGGCTTGAAAATTTGATTGGTGCCCTAGCAAATAATTTTGGGTTGCAAAATCTTAAATAGCTTTTATTTTGGGCTTTTTTGGAGTTTACAAAATCTTAGAGTTATTTTGGTTAGGAACATATTTAATTTCCTTCATCTTACACAAAATCCCTTCAATTATTTTTGATGATTGCATGCAAAGTTTCCATGGATGGGCTTGGCTTTTAAGCTTGCTCTATTTTATTAGCAAGCCTTGCTTTTTCTTCATACATGCTCTTTTAACAGATTTTATAGGTTTTACATGCTTTGGGCGAAGTTCCCTCCACATGCTTGCCCTTCCACTTATGACTCTTGCTTCTCTTCCACTTGCTTCTAAAGGTGTTTCTCACTATGTACACTCTCAAGCAACATGCTCTTACTATGATGGTGTTCCATATGGCCATGCAAATGGTCTTTGTGGGGGCAATGGTCATGTTTTAGTGTAATAAAGTGCTTACTCCCATAATCATGCTTTATATGCATGTCATCCCGTGCATGTCCACGATGATTAGATAATTATTATCGAGAGTCCTGGCTTGTCAATGAATTACAATGCATTGATGGTGACCTCTTTTGTGGTTTGGTTACTATGGGGCTTCATAGTTAGGGAGTAAGAAATGAAGATCCTTGAGTTTTGGTTGTCTTCTCGGAATCTTTTTTTTGGCTTTAGAGTGTGCATCTATGACATGGGTGATTTCTATATCTGAGGCCTAGGAGGAGCTCTGGGTAAATCATGAATTGGTGGATTGTATGATGTTGGACCCTAATGATTAGCAATTTTTCCCTAGTGCAATTGAAGAAGGGGAGAGGAGTTCAAAGCTAGGCATCTTGATAGGGTTTATGTCTCTGAGGATGGGGTGTGATTTTTTAGTGAAATTTTTGTCGTGAGCTTTATAGGGAAGTCAATAAAATTTGTGAGCTTCTTTTACATCCCCCTTTTGCACATACAAATCCGAGAGACATTTTAGTATTATATTTAATGAAATTTTGATAAATGTTGATGTATATTTTTTTAAACATAAATCTCAATGTACCATAACCATTACTAACACTCCTAAGTAGTGTACAATGCTTTTCGAAACAAGGATTAATATATTTATTAGCAACAAAATTCTCATTACATTAAATTTCCCCCTTTAATAAGCGTTGGTACACCCTTAATTCAATACGAGCATGATCAACTCATTAACATACATGATAATGAAGGTTATGGATATGCAATGACCTTGATGCCTCTACTAAAGCCCTCAATGTTTCGATGAGAAATTATTACAAAACGGAATAAATATCTCTAGTAATCATCAAACAAAACCTTTGGAAGCTCTAATTTCTTTGAAAAAAATCATAACTTTTTATAAATGCATAATTTAGCATTTTTGACACTTGAAATGCGCTCAGAAGGCCCAAAAACTTTGGAAACAACTATAAACATGTGTACCTTTCGATGAATTTAAAAAAATCCCCATGGGAAAAAAGTGCACTTGTAGGGCCTAGAGTCTGTGCCAGCGTAACTCTAGCTTGGCCTTGTAGGTGCACTGTTTTCCCCAAGTATATATATGCATGATTTGGCATTTTTGACACTTGAAATGAGCTCAGAAGGCCCAAAAACCTTGGAAACAACTATAAAGATGTGTACCTTTCGACAAATTTTCAAAAATCCCTATGGGAAAAAAGTGCACTTGCAGGGCCCGGCTAGAGTTTGCACTAGCATAGACTCTAGCCTGGCCATGTAGGTCCACTTTTTTCCCAAAGATATTTTTGAAAATTCATTGAAGGGTACACATATTTATAGCGGTTTCCAAACGTGTGCGTGTGTTAAAAAATCTAAAGTATGTGTGTATCAAATTGTTGTATTGTTTGCACAGGATTTAGACTATAAATATATATTTTTAATATCATATGCAATCCTTCATATCTCGACCATGGTGTGTATGGAGAATTTGATACATACACATAAAGGTATCTAGGATTTATATAGATAAATTTAATGTCTTCATGTAACCCATAGATATGGCTAATGACCTAAGTGCAAATGTGTGAAAAAAGTTTGCACATTTTCCATGAAGCCACTATAGTTGATGGAAAATTTCCTTCCGTCAATGTAGGATTCTTGGTATCTTTGGAGTTGGGAGATTTTTGCCCACACCTAAAAAGAGTCATTGTGTGTGTGTGTGTGTGCATATTGGGTTAAGGGTGGTGGGATTGGGGATGTAAAAAAAGCTCACAGATTTCTTGAAAAAGCTCGCGTAAAAAAGATCACACAAAAAATTCCCCTTGAGGAAGCCACGATGATGTATGCATTGTTTAAAGGAGAATATATGCTCAACACCTGCTTGTTTGACCATGTCCCAGTTATGTGGAGTTTCAATCTTCGGTTGCTGTGTTGGAAGGTCTCTTGATGTTCCATTTAAGTTCAAGAATAAGTTATTGTCCTCGAAAAGTTTTGTAGGATAAGAAGCGAGATGGGTAGGAAGCAAGTTTAGTCTCTGAAGATCCGTGTATAAGATGGAACCACACGATTAGAGTGGTCCCTACTTAGGCAAAAAGGAGAAAAAAGGAGGATAAAGTCAATAAAGGAAAGCTAGAAGACTTGTTGGAAATCTGTATTGCGTTAAGGCATGCCTGGGAACTAATATCTACTAATGATGCTTATGTAACAACTTTACTATTGGAAGTGGAGAGTACCATACAGAGGCGAGAAATAGAAGAAGTAGGTCAAGCCAGATTAAGAAGCAGGATTTGATGGTTGGAGCCAAGGGATCGCCCATCCAAGTTTTTTTCCAGGTTGTCAGGAAAAAGCACCTGAGGGAGACAATTGAAAGAGTAGTGGATCAACTAGGGAATATTGTGAGGAAATTTTGGCATTTAGCAGAAGTTTTTTTAGCTCACTTGAGCAGTTTGGTAGGGGATCAGCCTAAGCAAAGTAATGAATGGGAAGATTCAATAAATGAAGTACTACATGGGCTGTAGCCCAGAGTTTCCGAGACCCAAAGGGTTCAGTTGGCAAAACCATTTTCAAGTGATGAGTTAAGGGAGGCTTTGAAACGAATGAAGAAGGACCACTATCTGGGTTCTCACGGTCTAACATCAAAATTCTGTCACATTTTGGGATGTGCTCGGGTAGGACCTGACTAATATGCTAAATGCATGTATAGTCAAAGGAATGCTATCTCAAGTTGTAAAGACTAGGTTGGTTAAATTGTTACCTAAAAGACAAGATTGGCTTCAAGTTGGATAGTGGAGATTGATTTCGATGCTCAAAACCTCATAAATGGTTATGGCAAAAGCATTGGCTCTGTGGGTTGGGGGGGTTTGTGCTTAGGTGGTTGACAGGGAGAAAAGTGGGTTTGTGAGAGGTAGAGACGTTGATCAGAACATTCTGAACATCTCGTTTGCCTGGAGTTGGCTTGTGCAATTGGACATAAGTGTATGATGCTGGTGGGACTAGATCTAGAGAAAGCACATGATAGGGTTAGGTGGGACTATATCTTGGCCACGTTGAGCAGGTTAGGCTTTGAGGAGGGATTTATTAGGTTGATCTTTGTGCTTTTGGGTAATGCATTTGCAACCATTTATATAAATAGTGGGATAGTTGGAAGATTTGAATTGTAGATCAATCCAGCGGGGCTACCAATTGTTCCTGTGTTGTTCCATATAAGTACAATCCCACTCATAAACCTATTGAAGATTGCATCTGATAAGGGGGACTTAGATGGAGTCCATTTGCCTTCAGGGAAATAGTTGATAGCTCAATTATTTGCTGATGACATAATGGTATTTATTCAAAAAAATAGGAGAAATATGGATGCCTTATGGGAAGTGATGGTAGGGCTTCTGGTTCAATTTGCAATTAGTCTAAGTGAGGTCTCAGTGTGATCCAATCCCTAACTGGGTGGAAGGCTTGGGTATCAAATGGGTACGTAGGGGAGAAGTAGTGCATTACCTGGGAGCTCCATTGGGGTTGGGGCTTACTCTTCGCCAAAGATTTTACTGGTTTGAAGATCAAATAAGGGAAAAGCTAAGCAATTGGAGTGGGTTATCCTTGGGCTAGAATGCAAGGATTTTGGTAACTAAGCGTGAAATTTTATTTGCCTACAACATCTTATGTCTCGTCGTCGGTATGGAATTGTAAGAACAATCACTGGCATGAAATTGAAATATTGTTTAGGGCCTTTCTTTGGGCTGAGGACAAGGGTAGAAGAAGAATACATATAGTACCATGGGAGTCTTTGAAAGTTCCTAAAGCTCAGGCAAGGATAGGGTTTCTTGATGTGCAAGTTAAAAACCTTGTAGGCCGAGGAAATGTACGTAAGGCATACGGAGGGATTTGACTGACAAATCCAAATGCTTTAGGACCTCCTCGCACAGGAATGAACCCTCACCATCACCTTGCACAGAAAGAACGAGTAGCTTCGCACCTTTGGGTGCCTAGAGGAGTCCACGTTGGAAGACAAGGAGTAGCATAAATTTGCCATGTATCAGGAGGTCTCCACACAGCTCTATCCCCTAAATACTTTAGATTCACTTCGCACTTTGCGCACAAAATCTTATCTTTCACATCGATCTCAATGCCCCTCTCCCACCCAACATACTCTCGACTATCCCTCGCAGAAATCCTGACCACTATCACCCCGTTCTAGCTATGACCACTGTCACCCCGTTCTAGCTATGTTCTACTTCTCACTAGTCCTTCAGCCCGCCAGCCTAGACCTTCAACCCATTCTAGCTATGTCCTACTTCTCACTAGACCTTCAGCCTACTAGCCTTTCTCTATTCCATTCCTCCGATCTTCAAACCTTAGCCTCCCACCCCATTCTCTTAAACTTCTAGGTGTGGTGTTGAATAATCACCGAGTCCACCAATTATCCATGGGATGATGTTGTGATGCTGCTAGCCAAGCTCGAAGAATAGAGATCATGGATATGTACTCCCAATAGCATACAAGCCGACATTGACTAGATGTAGACCTATGGTTGAGCTTTGGCAATTCAAACTCGAGGACATTTAGCTGCCTATCACTCCATGACCTACCACCCCCTTGGCATCATCATTTGGTTCAACAGGGTGCTACAATCTCTCCAAGACTCACACAAGTCCTTGGTGAGAAATTTTGAAACGATTCATGTAGCGTATCTCAAAGTTGTCACCGAGGAGGATGGTCAAGAAGCCATCTACATCTTTAACACTACTGCCCCATCCATAGATATTCCTAATCCTGATCCCACACACCCTTTTGGGTTTAATGCATGCATGTGGTAAACCCCCCATTTCTAAAACTTTTTCTCTTCTAAGGGAGCGGAATACCCCCCTTAAATTTGGTTCTTTTTTTACATTGGCACTGACTACCCCCCAAGATCTGTGCTTCACTTTGGTTACTTCACTGAGATTTAAGGGGAAATGTATAACAGTATTTTTTCACAAGGGTGTGGATGACCCCCCTACTTGAATTCATTTACTCTTTCTTAACCCCCCATCTTACACACACTCACACATAATCATTTTGTGTCTCAATATTGTCTCTTTTATAATCTTGTTTACCTTGGTGATGGACCATCCCCTCATTTGGTTGATAACTGAATTTGATAGGAAATTCTGGTGAAGAATTCAAACAAATTTTGTAGGACTACTAGGATGTCCGCAATCACAGACCTTGCCAAAATTGCCTGTTACTAGCCATCATTGTCAATGGTGGAGCAAAGAAGAGTTCATGGAATCTCTAAATTCATTAGTAAGACATGGACTTCAATTTCTTGGGAACTATATCATGCGCATATGCTACTACTATGGGCCAAAATTCCAACCGAGAGAGCAAGAAGTTGCATGTTAAACTTCGCAACTATAGGATCGATAGCACCGCATCTAACCAAAAACATAGATGGCCTTCTCAAATCCTTTATGAAAGTCTTATAATGAATTAAATGCAAGGGAATGGGCATACATAGATAATTATGGACTTGATTTATTGGACAATATAAAGATCACCCAAAACATTTCATCGAGGCAAATACTCCATTTCTATAGCAATCAAAGGCATATCTTTAGTAGTTGGTAAGAGATTTCGATAATGAGACCTTTTGGATGTGTTCTTGGTTTGACTGAGAACCTTGCAATGTCTCATTGGCATAGAGCTCTTGCATATGAAATTTCAATGGAATCTTAGTGTAGATAGATACTTGCACCACGATTACTTTAAGCTTTTGACCACGGACCTCATTGATCACACAAGCCAAGCATTGCACAATAAACACATGACTACCTTGGTGGATCATTGACTACTACCATATGCGAGATGATGAAGGCACTAACAATTGGGAATGTTTTATTGGTGTAGGAGATTAGGGGGAGATTAGCATATAAGTCTTGCCAACAACACTACCTCTGACCATGACACTTGATGAATTTGGTGATGTGGGCAGAATTTCACCCTTTGTGTGTGTTTGTGTGTGTGTGTGTGTGTGTGTGTTCATTTTCTCCTCTTAGCCTAGGTGGTAAATTGGAAATCCATATCATTAAAAGTACCCTTAATTGAAACATGAATGGTATACAAATATGGAAAGTCTATCTAAAATTGACGCTCGACCATCTATCTATACATCACCTATATAAATCTATACATCTAAAATTGAAGGCTGACCATCTATGCATCATCTGTAGTGTCCCGTAACCAAGATTAAGTGTGTTACCATCTTTTGCTAGGTGTGATCCTCATATTGTCCATTAAGTGAAACACAAATGGCATACAAAGATGGAAAGCCCATCTATCTAAATTTGAAAATTGACAATCTATACATCACCTACAGTATCCCATAGATCAAGATTAGCATTGAAGTTATCAAACAACATAGGCATATAATCTTGTATAAAGAAAGTTAAGAGGTCCAAAAGACATACTATTTGTAAGAAATAAAAAAGGATTTAGAAAATTTTGTTGAGCCCCTCCAAGGGGACCCGTATACTCTTAGGGATGTGGCCCTCCAAATATGTAGGAACTATAAGAAAGTTTATGGAAATGTAGAACGCCACATCATGAAGGCACTTATAGTTGTGAATGTGTAACTAGTGTAGGAGATGGGCATACAAGTCTTTCCAACAACACCCTCTCTGACCGTGACACACTTGATGGATCTAGATATACACATGATGTGGCCATAATTTCACCTCTTAACCCTAGGGATACCAAACCTCTCTCTCTCTCTCTCTCTCTCTCTCTCTCTCTCACTCACTCACTCTCTCTCTCTCTCTCTCTCTCTCTCTCTCTCTCTCTCTCTCTCTCTCTCTCTCTCTCTCTCTCTCTCTCACTCACACACACACACACACACACACATTTTTTGGGGGGTAATTCCACAGTCATAATATTACAGTTTTAATATTTTACAAAGAGATTCTCGAAAAAGTAGAATCTCATGCGCATCAATAACACAAGAAAACAATCTTCATGCAAGAGCTATGAAGATCACCCTCCTGACAGGCATCATAAACAAATTGCCTCAAGGAGGCTTTGAAGAACTGATATGGCTGAGTAAACTATCTATGCACACACACACACACACACACACACACGATTTTTTTTGGACTTTCCCTTTGTGATTGTCTCTAACCTCATTGTGGCTTTCTTGACAGTAACAAACTCTAGGCATAACAAAACTCTCTCTCTCTCTCTCTCTCTCTCTCTCTAATTCTTTTGGAGTTTCCCTTCGTCATTGCCTTTGGCATAATTGTGGCTTTCTTGATTGTGTATGTAGAGAATTTTTTTATGTAAGAGAGAGAGAGAGAGTCTAAAAGATGGATGTGTATGTATGTATGAAAGTGTACATGAGAAAGAGGAGGGATCTTCTATGTTTACGGTAGGCAGCCTTAAGGAAAGTTTGGGTTTTAAGAGCTCTCCTTGAGCCACGTGTACCATGATCAACCCTTGATCTTGAATTGATCGTAAGGGTGCTTTTCACTTAAAAAGCATATACAAGTTTTGTTCCCTAAGCTATGTCTCAATCATAAGGAATCAAGGTCTAGTGCACTACTACGAGATTGGCCTCTACCGCTTCAACTGGATCCACCATCCTCGGCTCCTCCTCCCATTCATAGCCTCAATTTCCATCCCCTTTCCATCTCATTTGCTCCTTTTAAACCCCCTGTTGCTCCTTTCAAAACCCTCGTCAACCTCATTCAATCCATCGATCTAGACTCTAATAATCTCATCAGAAAAATCCCAGTGTCACTTGGCAACTGCACATGCCCTACTTATCTCTCCATGCTTGCACAGGCTCATCCCATCCACCGATCTTGGCTATCTTTCCCAGTTGCAAGTTTTAATCTTGTATGGTTGGCAGAAAAGCAAGCTGATGCAGTAGAGAGCAAGAACAACAACAGTGCAGTCTGAATAGAAGAAATCCAATCGCAATTTTCAAAAGGAAGTGGCTATCTTTCTCTATCACCCCGCAACCCATCACAATGCTGCACTCTCATCGATCATCGCCAGGCTATTGCAACACTTGTTCAAGCATGCCACGTTCACCATCGAGTTGATTTGGAAGCCATAAAATGAGCTCGCTCTCATGACTCTCATCCGCAGTGATCGTAGCGTAGTAGTTCATGGGGTTGGAAAGGTGCATATTCTAGAAACAACCCCGCATGCCGCAAGAACTAAAAGCTTACAGAGATACAAAATCATCGTCAGATATGCTGGGCCAGCTGGTGTTTGTCACCAGTGAAACGATCTAATCATCGCGAGAGCTATGTACACGGTGGAGTATAAAGAGTAAGGAGAAGGAATTGGTTGAGAAACTTGGGATGTTTGGACTTTGCAAGGTGTAGCTGAAGCAAAGAGGCATGGGTGAGAGAGCACATACTCTACTCCGCACTCGCTATTTTGGAGCTCGCAAGAAATCGGTTCATTGGTCCTCTCCCTAAAGAGTTAGGTTCCCAAAGCCAGTTGGAGGGACTTTTCCTCTTTCAAAACAATCTTACAGGCAATGTACCAATTTCGTTAGTGAATTGCTAGCTTTTGGCATTCTTCACCAGAGTAGGAATCCCTCTAGCTGTTGAAGCCTTTCGTAGTCACTCAGAATTGAGCCACCCAGAGAATTTTGTTCAGCTTCGAAAGAAACAAGTGGGGCAGTTCCCCTTCAAGCTTTTGGAAACTTTCCTTGCTTTATTCAGCCCCCCTCTCTGCAGCTGTTCAAGCTTTTTCACACCCACAAGATGCCTTTTACAGACTTCTTTCTAGAAGCAAGCTCACGCATAGTGCCAGCGCCATCGAGTTCAAGAGCAAGGACATGTCGGAAGCTAATTTTGGTTGTTTGGAGATTTGAGCTCACTAAGGTCGAATGCCTGGTCTTATGTCTGGTTGTTGCACTGAATTTGGGCCCTCCCAGCCATTCAAGGGAGCTAGCATCATAGGATCTCTTCATATGACCATTCATTCAGACGGTTGTTCATGATCCATGGATACAACGACTCACACCACAGCAGCTGGAGGCAAAATGATTGTCAAATCCTGTGGTAAAAGGCTACAAGCAAATGACAGTACAAATGTAGGACAAGGGCAAGCATAATTAAGTTTCACATTCTATAATCAGCAGCATGACTAGGCCGAACTCCTTGGCATATCGTTGGAGCCTTCTTGAGAGCCTGAAAAACCATTTGGTTCACTTGGCGAGGTCCTTGGAAATGTAAGCCAACAGTGATGGAGTCAGTCACTAGAAACTCGATGGGCATGAGGAAAGCTTGTATTATAGAGATGGCAAAATGAAAAACGTCCCACAACTGAGCTTTGCCTTTGTATTTTGAATAGCGTACATTGGTTTGGAAGTATGTCTATGGTGGAATGGGAATGCTTTTGGAAATACTTTTGTCCCTTTGGACTGTGTGCGGTGCCACACATGGTCTAAGGGTAGCTTCATCAATGTCGTGTGCTCCTATGAGCTGGTACTGAGGCTGTGACTATTAACTACAAATGGTTTCATTGACAAGCAAAACAGAATTTGGAAAAGAAATCTTCAAAGATTCAAATGGAAATAAGAATTTTATCCATGTTTTTCTTCACGAGACCACATGTGAGTAAATTAGAGCAACTGAATTCACAGAAATACCATTGTGATGAAGAGATTTAGCATATCTGCATGCACATGTTATCCGAAAGCAAGATACTTATACGGAAGAGTCAAAAGGGAAGTATGCGAAGAGTGAAATGAAGAGAACCAGTGCAAAGAGCTGTGCACTCTATGGGAGATGGACTGGGAGGTCTCGTTTTGTGTGGTGCCACTGTTGGAGGCATTGTAGGAGTACTCGGGCTGGTTTGTGCGAGGAAGGGGAGGTGGGATGGGATTGGCAGGTTGTTGAGGGGGGTGCCATTGTACATCTTCTAGCAGTGATGAGGGGGATGCTAGAGGAACATCATCATCAACATTTGGCATGGGGTCCTCCTTTGCATTCCCTACGGTTGAAAGGTAGATCAGCCTGTGAACTAGATTTTCAGGCCATAGCAATGTATTGATAGCTTCGTCTGGTAGGTTGACAAGAGCATTATAGGATATGGACTGGGAGGTCCCGTATTGTGTGGTGCTAGTGTTGGAGGCATTGTAGGAGTACTCGGGCTGGTTTGTGTTGGGAAGGGGAGGCGGGATGGGATTGGCAGGTTGTTGAGGGGGGTGGGTAGGATTTAAAATAAACACATCGAAAATCAATCATTAGCATCAAAAGTATATTTTTTTTGAAAAAAATTAGCATGGGGGGTATTCCACACCCAAATGCTATAAATATTTTACACAAGATAATTAGGAATTATGTTAAAAGAGCATCACGTAACACTTTTCTTTTAATTGCTTTATTTACAAACAAAAGGGAACATTAAAGTATAATTAGGGACAATTCTATGTAAGTGCACATATGTATGTATGTGTGTTGCCATTAAAAGGTTCAAAATAACATTTTTTGGGGCGATGGGGGTTAATCCGAGTTCCACATCCTTTAATAAATAATTTTTTGAAAAAATCAATGAAGAGGGGTAGACCATTTCCTTGAATAAGGGAGGTAATCAAGTCAATAACTTGAAAACATTTTCACATTTGGGGGTAATCCACAATCATATTACTAAATGGTTATACTTGAAGAAAGTGTAACCTTTAATTTAAATAAAGCAATTCAATGATATGTCTATATATAGAGCTCTTTAAAGAAATAAGCCCTAAAATCTTAGAAGTGAAAAATCAACTTTATTTGTAAAGCAAAGAGCAAACAATTTAAACCAGAGTAAGAAAAAGAGCAGAGCAAGAAGATCAGTTCAGAATAGAGGAGGCAAGTAAGGTTGGATATTGAGACAAGTACCATACTAAGGCTATCTAGGAAGGCTTGCTATTGTGTGAAGCTCGCTTTTCTATGGCTATCGGATGTGAGAAGGAGAAGCAAGCTAGTGTAGCAGGCTATCAATGAGGCAGTCAGAACAAGGAACTATGTAACCACAGGAGTTCCCGAAACAAGCCATGCAATACAAGCTAATGCAAAATGAAAGTCGTGAAAGTGGAGCTAACAACAACCATAGAAGTGGTTCGACACACATGCAACAAGGCACGAGTGGGGGACAAAAGAATTACATAAGCAAGCATGCAATCTGCGATCAACAAGAAAACTCAAGAAGTGTGTGTGTGTGTGTGCATGCCAAAGAAATGACCAACGAGGTGGCAAAGGGAGCCATAATAGCGTAGACGCCAGTGTGTCGCGAGCCGAGAAAAAAAAGCGGCACTACATACAGATAAAAACCACTTTTTAAGCAACAAAACATGAAACGTTGTGCTACAGTCCAGGCTCCATAGATATACAAAATGCTCAAAGCGGCTGTCAAAATTAACCGAATGCATCACTCAATGCTTGCTTAATACTGAGCGGGCGATTCACCACAGAGTTGCCAAAACTATAAAGGTTGCTACAATGATAAAGGTGGCAATGAAGGAGCAAGCTGCCATGAAAAAGCTATGGGCAGGAAGATGCTACGTGACTATCACATTGCTTTATGCCTTGTGTGTCCGAGAAGAACAACAAAGCCATGGTCTTTTAATTATGGCCGTCAAATTCAGAGCATGATGGAATGTTGTTAGCTAAGAAGGAACCAAAAAGCAACAACTCTATATAAGCTTGTAGTGGGGTGGCATGTAGAAATGAGCACATCCTGTCTTAGAAAGAAGGCAAAAATGACCCGAGAGGTAGATACAATGCAAGTAGAAGTAGCTGGTACTGGCGTAATAAGCTCGAAAGAGGAGTAGATAAGTGAAGACATTCAAGCTGAGCAAGGAAAGTGAACTAGATAGTGGGAGCAATTTGTGACAAAGTACAAGCTGAAGGAGGAGGGACCTGTGAGCTTGAAGTCACCATAACTAGGCCGGGCGAAATGGCACTATCTGGATAAAGGGACAGTAAAGCAGACATAGTGCATGAGCAAATGATATGAAAGGTAAGGCATAATGGCTCAAGGGTAAGGCATGAAGGACATGAATAGTAGTTGTGAGCCTATAAATAGGGCGTTGCAAAAAGAGAGCATTATTAGTTTGGTTAGGGAGGTAGAAAAAGGTAAAATTACAATGGGTATCATGAATAGAGATAGGGTAGGGGGTTATATGCCATGTATAAAGGGTTACAAGGGGTAGTTTATAAAATTATGGGCTCTAAGGTAAGATAAGTACTCCTATTTGAAGAAAAAAAAAGAGTGTGTGTGTGTTTGAGTAATGTGTGTGGGTAAGTAGGAGTAGGTGTGTGTGATGTAGTATAATAATAAACTTACATGTAGGTACTAATATCCTTAAGTAACAATTGTACAAATTAAAAACATAATCTTAGCAAAGATCAATAAATACCGGTTTATAGGTAACCTAAATAAATAGTGAATGTAAAACAAGGGAAAATTTAGTTAGAAAAAAATATAAAAGAGGGAATTAAACAGGGAAAGGTCAATTATTATTTTCACAATCCAAGATAATTAATTACCAGAATACAGGGAAAGGAGCATTTAATAATTATAAAACACATGAAAGGCCAAGGGGTAAGAATCATTATATCAATGCACGGCCCAAGGTAATGCAAAAAGAGTCATGTAGACCAGTAGCGCACAACTAAAATTGAAGAAGCTTACAAGAACTAAATACTAATCTAATCACAGCCAAAATTTTAGGATCCATGTACAAGCTATCATTCTTCCATCAAAGTGAAAGTTCCCATAAACCTCCAAAAACAAGGATCCATGAACTAGATAGCCATAAGATGTCAATCTTTCATCAAAGAGATAGTTCCATGCAAATATAACCATAACAGGTTGAAAAAGAATTGTTAAAAGATATTGTAAGCATTGTGTGTGTGCAACAAATGCTAGTGTGTGTGAGTATATTTGTGTGAGAAGCAGTAAACTTGTGTGTGTGTGTGTGTGTGTGTGTGTATGTCTATGTGTGTGTGTTTGCATGTGTGTGTGTGTGTGTGTATGTGTGCATGTGCACGTGCGCTTGCACATGTGCACACGGGAGGGGAGGGGTGTGGTGCGCACACGTGTGCATGGGGGGGTGTTGTGCAACCAATGGAGAGTGGAGATCTTCTATTTCAATTAAATGCTTTTCACAACACTAAAAGACACGATTATATTAGAGGGGCCATGCTTGCATAAATCAGGTGCAACATCGTTACAAAAGAAATATCAAAATCCAAAATCCATCATGGTAGTCATAGATTTGAATTAAAAACAAAAATAAACACTCTTTCTCCATTTTCTTGCTCTTTGAAAGGACATCAAAGACCAGAACTAAATGGTGGGAAGCTAAAGCTCATCGGCCATCAATGAAAGATGGGTAGGACACATCCGTATAAGCTTTCTCTAATGAGAGCAAACATGTTGTTCATTAACATTGGAGGTGGCCTCTAGATCGATTGCAATGAGTCAAATTGTGCTAAATCTTCCACCCTTCTTCCATCTACGTGGTTCTACACTTCATGCTCACCACTGACCTACTCCTCATCTTGCTTAGATGAATAGAAGGTGATCATTTGTGCTGGCAACGGGCTTAGACTTCTTGGTTAAGTCCTTTGTATCTTAGACTTTGGCCAATCCTTGTTTAAAAGATGTGAGTTACCATGAGATGAATGTCAAAAAGAACCTCTCTTAGCATACGAGTGTTGGATGTGAGGCCTCTAGTACGAGTCGACCCATCTCTTGTGGAAGCTGAGATGTAATGAGATCTTGCCTGCCAAAGTTCCATGAGAGAGTTGGATCTAATGGAAAGCTTTGGAATTAGCGATTGGTTAGATTGCCAGATTGTGAATCAATCGAATCATCCCAATATGGTCAGAGCTTAAGTCCAAAGTCCACAACTTATCAATTTCCATGCTTACTTCTAAGGCATTTGCTTTGCCTTCTTCATGCTTTGTGCCTTTTGATTGTGTGTCGTCTACCTTCGTTTGCTTTCCTTCCTCTTTTGAAACAATGTCACTTAGGTGTATCTTCTCTGGCTTGGTATCATGGTTTCTTTCTTTAGTGGAGATAAGACAATGAACTACTTAGAGACGGTGTAGCATCTACTGTGCACCTTGATTCTTATAGTTTGTTGAGGATGATCATGAGGAGGTCACTAGCAAACTAATCAAATACATAGTCTAGAAGCATGGCGTTAAGCTTGTACTTATTGTACTGCTCTCCCTCTGGCTTACTCAAGAATTAGGCAATCCTTCTTCAACCCTTCTCATTTTGTATCGTCGTCTCGGCTTTCAAGTGAGTAGCCCTAGTACTAATCAAATACATAGTCTAGAAGCATGGTGTTGAGCTTGTACTTGTTGTACTACTCTCCCTCTAGCTTACTTGAGAATTAGGCAATCCTTCTTCAACCTTGCTCATTTTGTATCTTCATCTCAACTTTCAAGTGAGTAGCCCTGGTACTCTTCTAGAAAGATAAAAAGGGAGGACAACCAACAAAAGGAGCCATATTGCGATCCTCATTGTTCTCAGAGCCAGTGCTTGCTTGTTTCATAGGGTGCAAGGGTGGTTTTATCCTTGACATGCCTCAAAGGCTTATTCACTTGCAAAGTCCTAGCAATAACTGGAGCTTTTAGCATTGCTTGGCTCGGGAAGGCAGGGTTGAAGTAGTCACCAGGTTGTCAAACACCCCCTTGGATTGCTCATTCCCTTCTCCCATACCGTCAATAGCTACACCACATTGTTCCAATGGTAGTGAGCAAGGCACTAGTGCAGCAATGGGTCAGATAAGCTATGTGAAGCGAGTGATATTACTTTGGAACTCACCATCGGGGTAAAAGAAGAGCATGGTAGAGTGGTTGAGGAGCTCGACTTAGGCCATGGCCATTGGGGGAGAGGGTGAGGGAAGTTATAGAGGAGTTATGGTGGAGGATGTGGGCGGGTGAGGAGGAGGAGATGGGTGGCCAAAGACACTTAGAAAATTTTGAATTTGAAGCATGGGGGACAAGGCACCGAGGGGAGAGGCTTGCAGGAGAAGGGAGCATTGAGAGGCACCATGTGGCAAGCCCTTTGATCTCCACATCTCCCCTTCCCCATTGCATGACATGGCAATGTTGTCACTATTTCTCCCAAGTGCAGGTTTCAAGGGTGTTGATCACCTATAGTCATGTCATTGCTCATTGTAGCATAGGTGTTCACAAGTGTAGCATAGGTCCTCGGGTCGTATTCCGGTGAGAGGTGTAGGTTAAAGTGTGGAAAGCAGATTTGATGCGTGCATGGGTGAGAAAGAGAGCTTGATCCTAATGATTGATGGAGGCTCTCACCTCCACGAGATTTCAAGGGTTTAGAAGGAGATTTTAGGGTTTGAAATGGGGACAGGGTTGAGAGAGCTATATAGGAGTTCTAGGGTTCAAAGGGGGATGTAGGGTTTAGGAGGAGTCCAAGGTTGAGGAGTGGAGAGCTAGTCTCCTTCATGGATTCGAGGGGTAAGGTTTGAGGAGAAGGGACAAGGAAGGAGGAGGAAGAGGGAGGAGGGAGGAAAAAGAAGGAGGAGGGAGGAGGAGGAGGAAGGAGGAGGAGGGGGAGGAGGAAGAGGGAGGAGAGTGGAGGAGAAGAGAGGAGGGAGGAGGAGGAGGAAGGAGGGGAAGGAGGAAGGAGGAGGAGGGGAAGGAGGAGGAGGAGGAAGGAGAAGGAAGAGGGAGGAGGGAGGAGGGAGAGGGAGGAGGAGGAGGGAGGAGGAAGAGGGAGGAGGGAGGAGGGAGGAGGAGGAAGAACGGGGAGGGAGGAGGAGGGTGGTGGAGGAAGAGGGAGGAAGAGGGAGGAGGAGGGAGGAGATGGAGGAGGAGGGAGGAGGAGGGAGGAGGAGGAGGAGAGACTACAAGGGTAGGGATTGCTAATGCTTCACTGTATTTTGCACTTTCCTTGAGTGTTTTGTCATAACTACCTTACATAATTGATGCATGTTTGTCCAAGCCTCTAATGAGTGTTTCCTATCTTGTCCATTTGATTTTAGAGTTTCTATTGATTAACGGCCAATTATGAGGAGCATCTGCACTATCTAGATCATGATGATCGGCATCCCACCAGTAGCGATGGGGTACCACATCAAATATGGGATGTATGCAAAAGGAAGATGGTAGTATTCAAGGAGGTACTTTTCATTAAGCAGCATTTGTCTACACCAAGCAGGATCACCAAGCAGGATATGGCTTTAATTTGAAGTTGATGTCTAGAGTGATTTGTGCTTGGCGAATACTCATTGAAATTATGGAGAGGTCCCATCCTCCTCTTGACTACATGTCTGGGTATTGCCTCCAAAAATCACCAATGGGATTACCAAGCATGGGAATCCTATCTATATCTTGTTGCAACTCTTGTGTGGGTGTGCAAATTGGATTATCCAATTCGTGAAGCTCATTGATGGAATCATTAATGGTGTCTTTATTAGATATCAATGCTCCACTCTCGTGTAACTACGCAGGAACTAGCTAACTCTACTTGTAAGCCCCCATATGAGGAGAAGGCATTTGAGTAGCTCAGTCATCCAGTAGGTCTTGGTTTGGACACCAGATGGGGGCCATGTGTGGCCTGATGGCTGGAAGGCTTCAGACTAGAGTTGGCACACTGCCAACTAGGCTACATGCAAGTGTGGGAAGGCATCCCATGACTGACTGCACTGAGGGTAGACAGAGCATTTCCCGAGGTAGCTCACTCTCGGGTTGCGGGGCCCGTTAGGCACCCCGAATTATCCAAACAGAAACCATAGGTTAGTTGCTCTATTCTACACCACGGTTCTAGTGTGTGGTGTTATGGATAAATTTGTCTAAGGAAAAAGGCATTAATATGTGTGTGTGTGTTTGTATGTATGGCAATAGTATAATAAAGTATGGTGTGCATAGGGCCCAGGGTTGAGGTGGCAGGGCATGACCATGTGCCACCCTTCCACGTAAGAGGACCCATAAGGTGTGTTGTACATAATCCATGGTAGTAATATTATAAAATGTAAGGTGGCATGGCTCCTCCATGTGCCACCCCTCCACTAGGTTGCATTTAGTGAGATATGGCCCAAAGTCTATGGGAGAAGTAATATAAAATAGGTGGAGATGGATATTATATTGGGTTATTCCCTCCATATAGGATAGGCCCATGTGGGGGAGGTATAGAAGGTCCAAGAGAGCAAGTTAAATAATGGGGAAAGTAGGATGAGGTGGAAAGATTCCTTGTGCTCCTCCTAGAGGTTTGAACATATTATAAAATTGGGAATAGACCAAGGGGTTATCATAGACTTGAGATATGGGGCTTGATTTATGTGGAAAAATGAGGCAAAGTTTGTCGCACACAATTGCGAGTGCGTAACTGCCTAGCCCACATGGGAGACTTTTCCACACACACCATGCATGTGGGAGGATGCATTTATTGGGAGAGACCCCCTCTCTTGGCTATAAAAGGAGAGGGCTATTCCTTGATGAGACACACTCATTCTTGTAAAGCCACCTAGCTAGTACTTTGATTTCTCCCTTCCCTTCCTTTCAAAATAAAGCATGGTCCTCTTCCCTTGATGTCTCCATCTTTACATTCCTCCTCCCATCATGTACATGCTTCTCTTCCCCCTCTCCCTTTCCCCTTGTGTCATAGTCTCCGTCTTCATTCCCTCCCCTTCTAATTCCTTTTCCCCTCCCATGATAATGTTTTACCCTCATGTTCTCCTTTCCTCTATGGCCCTCGAGCGTCAGCCTCTAGCCTCTGGTCCTGATTTCTTTTCCAGCTAATAGAAATGGTGTGGCTGCTGGGATCGAAATCTCCATGGCTAGTGG
Organism: Dipteris shenzhenensis; assembly: GCF_047967505.1. Classification (NCBI taxonomy): domain Eukaryota; kingdom Viridiplantae; phylum Streptophyta; class Polypodiopsida; order Gleicheniales; family Dipteridaceae; genus Dipteris; species Dipteris shenzhenensis. The sequence continues at coordinate 49,633,637 of NC_141611.1, read as the reverse complement.
TGTAAAACCTATTACTCCTATGACTGGGTGCGGCTCTGCAGCCTCTTCTGTGCACAGTTCTCTACTTTTGCACCTCCAAACTGTGTACCTTCCCTGTCCCTACAGCTGCAAAACCTCCTTGCTTCTGCACTTTCAGTCTGCCTGCTTTTTGCTCACGGTTCCTATGTGTATTCTGGCTGGTAAATCTTTTTCTCGTATCGGTTGCATCTGCAGAACTGTAACATCTGTGCTCCTTCTGAGTTCCTATGCACGCATTCGATTCGCGTGTCTACTATGTTCACCCGCGTGATAGTTTTCTAGGCTCCTGCGTCTTCTGGTCGTGGACAGTTTTTCTGAATTTTTGCAAAACTGTAATAGCAGATCCTGTGCCCCCCCTCTCTCTTCTCGTTCTCTTTTTGCAAACTTTCAGTCTGCCTACTTTTGGTCACGGTTCCTATGTGTATATTCTGGCTGGCAAATCTTCTGCTCGTACCGGTCGCATCTGTAGAACTGTAACATCTATGCTCCTTCTGAGTTCCTACGCATGCATTCGATTCGCACATCTATTGTGTTCACCCGCGTGATAGTTTTCTGGGCTCCTGCGTCTTCTGGTCGTGGACAGTTTTTCTGAGTTTTTGCAAAACTATAACAGCAGATCCCGCGCCCCCCCTCTCTCTTCTCGTTCTCTTTCTCTTTCTCCTCTCCTCTCTTTTTATTAAACAGTAGGATTTGAACCCAAGACCTCCCCCTTCACAAAAGGGAGACTTATCATTGGGCCAACAAGTTGGAAGTGATGAAAATGTAATGATTTTTGTTTATATATTGAAATCTCGGGAACTGTAACTCTCTAACCGTGGGGAGTTTACTCTTGCTGTAAAAAGCAAAAGTACTTCATTTCATGTGCTCTATTCACATCTCCTGCTAGATTGCTGATTCGGAACTTTTCCAAGTCCACTTCACGGACGCATGCCACACGAGGAGGGTAGATATTTATGTCACTTCTCGATGAGTTTAAGGATTTGGTGCCTGGTCCTCCACTCATTACGGCTACCAATTGGCGAGATCTCTTTCTTGATCTTCACGTCAACCTTCAACGGCTGATTGTCTAGTGCATTGTTCAAGGAGACGACGGGTGGGATGATACACCGTGGTTGGTTCAAGGTGAAGAACTATTGATATGCTGGGAGAACTTTGATTTTAATTCTACTCATTGTGCAGTGATCGAGCTACTTACTGCTTCGGAGGTAATTAAAATGGTGTCCTTCATCAAAGGGTGGGATGCTCCCCAAGCTTGGGGGGAGATTTGGCACATCTGCTTGTTAATTCCTGTGGATAAGCTCGTCTTGAATGGTTTATTCTCAATCTCACTACAAAGGTTTCTAGGCCTCGGCTATGGTTGGTAATGTTTCAACCAAGGAATCCATTTGTACTTAATCAACCTTTTGTGCCTCATTTCGAGCTTCAAGTTGTAATTCTTTTTGGTCTAAAGATAAACTATCAACAAAGGATTGCAAGTTTATTTGGTATTGAACGTTTGGCTCAAGTGTTGAATTCTCACCATCCTCTCCTTCTACTACCGAGAAACTTGGGATGTCCGAATTTTAGTCTTGGTGTGATGACATCTTGGATCCTTCAATTTGATGGAGCTTACAAACCTTCGACCAAGGTTGCTGACGTGGGTGTGAAGCTCACTTCACCAGGTGGTGAGGAGTATTGTTATAGCAAGTTTGCACCTGCAAGTACTTGCAATCAAGCTGAGTACTTGGCGCTCATTTTTGGGCTACAAAAGGCACAAGAACATCACATCAAGCAACTTGAAGTGCAAGGAGATTCTCAACTAGTGTGTGAACAAGTTAGTGGAAGGTGCGGAGCAAAGGCTTGGTTCCACAACATCAACAAGCATTGGAACTTTGCAACCAATTTGAAGAGGTAAAAATTCAGCATATCCCTCGAGCTCGAAATCTAGTTGCTGATTTCTTGGCATGTGAAGCTTGTACTTCAATCACGCATGACGCGAGTGGAAGCACTACCCCAACAAAGCCGCAAGCCACCAAGGAGGGTGATCATTTGTAAGGAATGCAAAGGTTGTGGTCATCATGAAACTAAGTGTTGGGCATATTTGCTACGAGTTTACCGACTTCGGAAGATCATCAGAAAGGTCCTCAAGGACATTGCTCAAAAGAAGGATGCCAGACCGCACACTACTTGAAGAAATAGCATGGCGACTACAAGAACTGGAAGAAGCTAAAGGTGATGTGCAAGCTCTCCAACTATTGACATTTGTCATGGCATTCTTGTTTGCCTTGATGAACAACCTCATGCAGCACCGTGTCTCTAACACTCACTTGTAAAGATGGATGTGATATCATGAGGGTTGGTCCTTTTAAGATTGTCTATGTGCTATTCTATGCTGAAGATTCTTCCCGTGTAGTATTTCACAATACACCAGTCACACCCTACCCTACCTATGTGTGCTTTGTGGATGTATCTTCACCCGATTTTTAGTTCAAGCTTCCTCTTTCTATTGTTTGTCCATAGATAAGCCTCGTCTTGCCTCTCTCTTTTCCATCTTCCAAGCATGGCTGACATTCTCGTGTTTTATGGATGGGTGGAAGAAAATCCAAACGAGTATCTTGTGGCCTTCAAGCGCCATTGTGTTTCTCTCAACTTTCTTACTGAAGACAGATGGCTGTTGGTTCTTCCCACATTTCTAGAGGGTTTGGCTCAAGTGTGGTATGAGAAGCAGGTCGAAGACGTTCACCAAAGCTGGCCAAGGTTGAGAGTAGTGATGATTGAGTATTTTGGCAAAGAAGAGGAGCCAGAGAATGTGTACCTACAGGTGGCAAACTTGAAGCAGTCAGAAGGTGAGACGGCGCGTCGATATGTGGATCGAGCGGCCGTATTCCTGGACCGTTTAACTGCCACACACGAGGACAATGCCGGATTTCGAGCTGGAATGACTCAGCATGTGTTGGGCTACCTTGTAGCAGGAGCAAGTGATGAATTCTGCCTAAAGCTTAAATGGGAGAATCCAGAAACTATGGTGCTAGCAAATGAGATTGCTCAAAAATTTGATAAAGTTCAGTCTGATCCTGCTTCAAAGAAGATGATTGTCCCTCCGCAACCCCCTCAATTCTTGCAACAACAACCTGGGGGGTCTAACTTGGGGGCATACCCCCACCCCTCATCAGGGATGTATCCACCAGCTCCACCTCAAATGTGTGGTCCTCCCTTAGATGCTTACCCTTAACAAGGTGTATATTCTCACCCTCTGCCTCGAAGATTTCCCCAGCCTTGCCCACGAGCCCCCTTGCTTTCTACTCCCTCAGCCCCTCCAGCTAAAGAGGCCCCTCTTGCAAAAGAACCCGGAGTCAATGACCTAGCCAAGGCCCTGAATGATCTTCAGCTTGAGATGGTGGGCATCAAAAATCAAGCCAACCGCCCTCCAAGAGACTGAGCTAATGTTGTATGCTACAAGTGCCACCAGAAAGGTCATTATCACATAGAATGTCCCAATATTCCAAGGGTGAATCTTCTAAGTGAATCTGGCACTGAGGATTTTGATGTAGAGATCCTTGACCTCGGGAAAAGAAGTCGTACCACCTCAGACCCCTCTCCCCAGGCCGCCCCAGGAAGAAGGCGTCGTTCTCAGAGCCCTCAAATGCTAAGATGGCAGACCCACCAACAGACAAGACTAAAAGATCTCGCAGGAGTAAGTGGTCACCTTCAAATTTTCCCATCGGCTCGGGGCAAGAAGACTATTCGGTCATTCAGGACCTTGCTCATCGTTCTTTGAGCATCACGCTCCCTCAACTAATAGCATTAAGCCCTAAGGTGAGACGTGAGCTGCAGCAAGGGCTCTCAACAAGGAGGAGTAAGAAAAAGGGAAAGGTACGAGAGGTATCTTCTATCTCTGAAGAAATTGATCGGCACCCACATACAGTAGATGTCATCATAGATAATTGCCATGCCAAAAATGTGTGTGTTGATGGGGGAGCTGCATGTAATATCATGGTGCCCCGAATCATGAAGAAATTGAATTTGAAATGTACAAGGCATTCCTCCACTCGAATCAAGGTAGCAGATGGTCGACGACTCGCCACCCTGGGAGTCATTGAGGATTTGCCCATCACTGTCAATGGGTTGACCACCATCGTCAATTTCTATGTAGTGGACATTGAAGATACAGGTAGGAGCTATCCAGCCATTCTCGGGGGACTATGGTTGAGAAAGAGTGATGCAGTCAGCTATTGGAAGACGGGACACATGTCTTTTAGTGCTTCTAAGGAGAAAATCCCGATGCACAACCAGGTGCCACGGAACCAGAAGAAGAAGAGCAAGATAGTGATACTCTCTCATCCTCAGTGTCTGAATCAATGGAAGAATCAGACGGGGGGGAGGAGTTCTTAGAGGAGGAAGTTTACATGATGGGGGTGTCTCCAACCCCGCCATCTACAGAAAAGGTAACAGCTAGTCCTCAACAGCTTGAATCTATGCTTTTCCCAGACCTCACTCCAAGTGAGAAAGACGAGTTCCTAGAAATGTTCAAAGATTTCCCTAACCTCTTTGCAACTAGCTACCACCACCTTCGCCATGTGACTGCCATAGAGCACAATATAGAGCTGAAGCTGATGCAAAGCCTGTGGCTCAGAAGTATCAGAGATTAGGGCCCCTACAGACCAATGCTTTGCACTCGGAGTTGCAGAAGCTTATAGAAGCTCGGTTTATTGTTCTGGTTCACAATACTGAATGGGTTTCACTAGTGGTAGTCACCCCAAAGAAAAACAACAAGTGGCGGGTCTACATCGACTATAAGAAACTCAATGCAGCCACCAAGAGGGACCATCATCCTCTTTTCTTTCAAGACCTCATTCTTGAGAAGGTAAGTGGTCATGAGATGTATACTTTCTGTGATGGTTACTCTGGGTTTTATCAAATCAGAATTGCCGAAGAAGATGTGCTTAAAACCACATTTGCCACACCCTGGAGGGGACATTTGCATTCAAAGTAATGCCATTTGGCCTCACCAATGCTCCTGCTACCTTTCAAAGATTTATGCAGATGGTGTTTGCTCCTTATTTGGGGGATTTCTTGGAGGTGTTTTTAGATGATTTTTGTATATTCTTGTCACGTAAGGAGCATGTCATGAAGGTTAGGTTGGCCTTCCAAAGGGTCAATGATGCGAATGGCAGTCTCAACCCAGAGAAATGCACCATTAGAGCCACTCAAGGGAGGTTACTGGGACATATTGTCTCATCCGAGGGTGTCAAGCCTAACCCCAAGAAGGTAGAAGCCATCCTCAAGCTCTCCCCGCCAACAACCAAACGTCAGGTACGCTCATTTGTCAATCTAGCAGGACACTATCGCCGCTTCATTGATCAATATGCTACTTTGACACGACCCGTGACTATGCTATTAAAAGATGGGGTTGATTTCTCTTGGGATGAGGATTGTGATCATGGGTTTGCACAAATCAAGAATGCTCTCGCTTCAGAACCCATTCTATGCAATCCAGATTGGTCAGAGACTTTCTATATCAATCCTGGGTTTGGTGAGCACACTCTGGCAGGTATTCTTCTCCAGCAAGGGGAGGATCGGTTCATGTATCCCATTCGATTTGCTTCTCAACAATTGCTCGACACCGAACGATGCTACTCAGAGGCTGACAAGCATGCCTTGTCTTTGGTTTTCTACATTGAGAAATTTAAGCATTATGTGGCTGGAAAGTCCTTCATTATAATCTCTAGCAATGGTCTTGCAAAGCAGGTTCTTCAATCACCAAATCCCATGGGCCGGTTGGCCAAATGGTTGGCAGTTCTATAAAAATATGATTTTTCTTTCAAAATTGTAAAAGGGGGTTGTTCCAACTTGAAGAATGCTTTGATTGATTTACAGGAGTGCCTCGATGTAACCCTTGTAGCAGCCATAGAAGTGGGGGATCCATGGTATGGCGGTATCTACAGGTTTTTGACTACGTTCTCCTTTCCTTCAGAAAGTACTAGCTATGAGAGAAAGAAGATCCGCAAAGATAGTAGGCGCTACACCCTCTTTGATGGGGTGTTGTACTGTTAAGGCATGGATGGGATACTAAGATGGGCCATTGATGTAGATGAAGTACCTAAGGTATTGAAGCATTATCATGATAGATTTTGTGGAGGCCACTATGCCAGTGACTATACAACTAAGAAGATTTTACATGCTGGATACTATTGGCCGACCTTGTTCAAGGATGTCACTTTGTATTGCAAAACCTATGAACCATGCCAATTCTTTGGTAGGAAGGATTTGTGTCTTGGGCAACATCACCCAGTGATGTCCATCCATCCGTTTCAGAAGTGGGGAATCGATTTTGTCGGGCCCTTACCCATGACTGCCCGCAAAAAGAAGTATCTTTTGGTAGCCACTCAGTATGTCACTAAGTGGGCTGAAGCTATCGCCCTCCCCGCTGTAAATGGCAAGGCAGTTTCAAATTTCATATTTGAACGTATCTGTACAAGGTTTGGGACACCCATGGAAATAGTCTTTGACCATGGGAGTCCATTCTTAAATGAAGCAGTGAAGTTACTCATGGATCGCATGGGTATTGATCATCGCACTTCTAGCATCTATTATCCAGCATCCATGGGTCAAACAGAGTGGACCAATGGCCTCCTTTGTAAAACCATGGGAAAAATGGCCGTAGGGAACAGGAGCCAGTGGGATCAAAAGGTCACTGAAGCCGTGTGGACTTACAACATCACTCATAAAACATCTACAGGTCACACTCCTTTTGAGTTGGTGTATGGTACTGAGGTAGTTTTACCACTAGAGATAGAGATTCCGGACTTGAGATTGGCACATGAATAGAGGATGACAGAAGATGAACATGTAGAGGCCAGATTGGTACAACTTGAGAAGTTAGATGAAACCTGACGCCTTGCACTACACCGAATGGAGATCCAAAAGAATTGACAAAAGGCCCGCTTGGATGCTAAGATTCACAAGGGATGGGAAAGACATTTTGCTGAGGGAGATGTTGTGCTATGCTTTGATAACAGATTGGACCACCAAATGGATAAGAAGTTTCTGCCACTGTGGACCAGTCCATACAAAGTCATCAAGGAACGTAGCAATGGGTCTGTACAAGTTCAGGAGCGAACCATATGGCAAGAAGGTGATCAACAAGCGTTACCTCAAGCCCTTCTTTGTGCGTGATGGACCTAGGCATGGAAATGCTGTGCATTCCCTGCCTAGGGGGGGAACTGTTATGGATAAATTTGTCCAAGGAAAAAGGCATTAATATGTGTGTGTGTTTGTATGTGTGGCAATAGTATAATAAAATATGGTGTGCATAGGGCCCAGGGTTGAGGTGGCAGGGCATGACCATGTGCCACCCTTCCACGTAAGAGGACCCATAAGATGTGTTGTACATAATCCATGGTAGTAATATTATAAAATGTAAGGTGGCATGGCTCCTCCATGTGCCACCCCTCCACCTAGGCTGCATTTAGTGAGATATGGCCCAAAGTCTATGGGAGAAGTAATATAAAATAGGTGGAGATAAATATTATATTGGGTTATTCCCTCCATATAGGATAGGCCCATGTGGGGGAGGTATAGAAGGTCCAAAAGAGCAAGTTAAATAATGGGGAAAGTAGGATGAGGTGGCAAGATTCCTTGTGCCAACCCTCCACTTGTCCTCCTAGAGGTTTGAACATATTATAAATAGACCAAGGGGGTATCATAGACTTGAGATATGGGGCTTGATTTATGTGGAAAAATGAGGCAAAGGGTTGTCGCACACAATTGTGAGTGCGTAACTGCCTAGCTCACATGGGAGACTTTTCCACACACACCATGCATGTGGGAGGATGCATTTATTGGGAGAGACCCCCTCTCTTGGCTATAAAAGGAGAGGGCTATTCCTTGATGAGACACACTCATTCTTGTAAAGCCACCTAGCTAGTACTTTGATTTCTCCCTTCCCTTCCTTTCAAAATAAAGCATGGTCCTCTTCCCTTGATGTCTCCATCTTTACATTCCTCCTCCCATCATGTACATGCTTCTCTTCCCCCTCTCCCTTTCCCCTTGTGTCATAGTCTCCCTCTTCATTACCTCCCCTTCTAATTCCTTTTCCCCTCCCATGATAACGTTTTACCCTCACGTTCTCCTTTCCTCTATGGCCTTCGAGCGTCGCCATGCTTAGCCTCTAGCCTCTGGTTCTGATTTCTTTTCCAGCTAATAGTGCTCGGTGGCCTATTTCAGGACCGACCTCCAGTCGGCTGTTTTGCGCGGACTGCGGTCACCCAATTGGGTCTAACCGACTGGTGGCTATATAAGAGCAAGCCCGTGGAGCCCATTATTCATCACTGGCTATAGCAACCCTAATTCCTTAGCATCCAGGCTCCATCCTCTACTATTTCCAATATGCCATCAAAGCTCCTCACACAGGAGCACGTGGCTGGGAGGCAGCGCCATCTATTGTATCAGTTTTATAGTAATCAATTTTTTGATTCTCCATACTATCTACTTTTCTCTCTTGCATATGAGATCATGTTATCTGTTGAGCACAAACATTGTATTGTTTTCTTACATGGTATTAGAGCTTGGGCTCTAGCAAGAAGATTTGGTAGTATGTTTCTATTTGCGAGCAGATTGTGAGAGATGGCCCAGCCTGCAAGACTGTGAATCCCACTGTTCGACGAATGCGAAAAGTTGGATGGCACTAACTATCCACTCCGGAAGTTCAAGATGAAGACCATCCTAAGCGCATACGAGCTTTGGGATATTGCTACTGGGATGGACCTGAAGCCAGTTGCGAGACCAAATGCAACCAATGCAGGACAACAGATAGTACCAATTGCAGATGAGATTCTCACATGGACAAGAAGAAATGCAGATGCACTGTGTTCTATTGTCTGCAGTGTAAGTGATTCTATCATGGCGTTAATTCAACATGTCACCACAGCGGAGGAGGCATGGACGGTCTTGAAAAATCAGTACAAGACCACGAATTCAGACACGGATCCAAAATGTGGAGACTCAACTCACGAATGAGAAACTGTCTGAGTCTAAAACGGCAGAGAAGTTCATCACTAGGGTGAAGAATCTACGCGATCAGATGACTGCAATTGGAATCACCATCACCAGTGAGAATCTAGCATGAAGGTGCATACGGATTCTCCCACCAAAGTATGACGGTCTTGTTACGGTGCTGAATATGTAGAATAGAAATCTACCCAACTTTGAGGATTTCAGCACGATGCTTTTGGAGGAGGACATGCGTCAAAAGACGAGGATTGGAGAAGATTCGGCTTTCTCAACTGGATCAAAGAAAGGTAAGGGTAAGGAGCCTGGTAACCCATCTTCTTCTAATAATAAAAAGAGAAAGAAGAAGATCAAGTGCTTCTATTGCAACAAGGGCGGGCACAAGTAGAATGAGTGCCAGAAGAAGATTGCAGATGAGAAGAACGGAGTAAAGAAAGAGTCCAGCAACAACGAACAGGCAGTACCAGTAGAGCTGTTCATAGCAATTGAGGAGATTTGCATGGAGGTAGTTCATGTACCTGTGGATGAACCTTGGATTATTGACAATGGTGCATCACGCCACATGACCAGTTGGAAGGATTGGTATACCTCTCTAGATCCAGTAGGGAATGACATCCTGGTAGTAGTCAGCAATGATGCAAGATGTCCAGCAAAAGGAAAAGGCATGATTGCTCTCAAGTCAGCTCTCAAGTCAAATGGAGTTGTAAAACAGTTGTCCAATGTTCTTTATGTGCTAGATATCAAGATGAACTTGTTGTCCATTTCTGCGATCACGGATCAGGACCTCAACTTTCACTTCGATAAGAATGGCGCACAGATTTTGGATCTTCAAGGGAAGGTCATTGGTAAAGGTACACAGTGCAACAACATCTACAAACTCTCAGCTTTTAGTGCTCGAGCCGATGTGAGCAACACTAAGCTGTGGCATGAAAGGTTTAGTCATCTAAACCTTAGTTCTTTAAAGGAGATGCATAAAAGTTGAATGATTGTAGACCTACTAGAAATTACAGATCTACCCGATGTATGTGAAGCTTGCATGATGGGCAAGCAGCATCGGCAGCCCTTTCCTAAAGGCCAACAGGGCAAAGGCTCCTCTAGAGCTCATTCACACGGACCTCTGCGAAAAGATAGAGACGGAAGCTTTGGGTGGTTCCTACTACTTGATGACGCTGATCGACGACTTCAGTAGAAGGATATGGATATACTTCCTGAAGACTAAAGATGAGGCTTTTAGTAAGTTCAAAGAATGGCATGTAATGGTCGAGAAAGAAACGGGAAGGTGAAGAAGTTGAGATCAGACAGAGGTGGTGAGTTCACATCAAGTGAATTCAAAAGTTACTACAAAAGTCACGGGATCAAGAGGCAGAAACCCCCGCCACATACACCACAGTAAAATGGAGTAGCAGAGCGCAAGATGCGCATCATCTGCGAAATGGGCAGGAGTATGATGAAAGGGAAAGATTTGCCAAAGACTTTCTGGGCTAAAGCATGTAACATGGTAGTTTACATTCTGAATCGTAGTTACACGAAGGCTGTGAACGGGATGACTCCACTGCAGGCCTTTTCTGGTGAGAAACCTTCAGCTGCACATTTCAGAGTTTTTGGATGTGATTGTTTTGTGCATGTCCCTGATGCTAACAGGACCAAATGGGAACCGAAGAGCCGGAAGTGTATTTTCTTGGGCTACAGTGAAGAGGTGAAGGGTTACCATCTCTATAATGCTGTTACCAAGAAGGTAATAGTAAGTCGCGATGTGGTCTTCTCAGAACAGCCGCATCAATTGGAGGAGGATGCTTCCTTCCCTGATTAGGACTAGGATATCCATCTAGTACAACCACCAACAGCAAACCGAACTCCCCCAACGGTACCTGGGAGGATTCAAGATAAAGAAGAGGAAGAAGAGCCTGTAGAACCACAATGGCAATGGCCATTCCTGAAGTGGGTAAAGTAGCTTTTGGATGGCAGAGAGCCTCCAGCCATTGAGGAGGAACCATCCGAACACCGCCGGTCCAAGAGATTAGAGGAGCAAAGAAGGGCACAGGAACACTTGGTCAACTATGCTTTGATGATAGAGGTGATCCGTGTTGAAGAACCCAAGTGTCTTGAAGAGGCATAGGGTGATGATAGGTGGATGGAGGCTATGCAGTCGAAGTATGGCTCCATAATGAAGAACAACACTTGGGACCTTGTAGATCGACCACCAAAATGCAAGGTAATCAGCACCAAGTGGGTGTACAAACCAAGTATAGGTCTGACGGCACGTTGGATAAGTACAAGCTCGCGGCTCCTAGCAAAAGGATTCACACAGGTACATGGTTTTGATTATCATGATACTTTTGCCCCCACAGCTTGACTAACCACAATTCACAGTGTTTTGGCTTTAGTAGCACAGGAAAGTTGGCCCATGTTTCAGATGGATGTAAAATCCGCCTTTCTGAATGGAGATCTCAAGGAGGTAGTATACGTGGAACAACCACCAGGTTTTGTGATCCCTGATTCAGAAGGTAAAGTCTGTAAACTGAAGAAGGCCCTTTATGGGCTGAAATAGGCCCCACGAGCGTGGTACCAGCAGATTGATGCCCACTTTTTGCAAAACCGTTTCAAGAGGAGCCCATCTAATGCAAATTTGTAAAACTACAGAGAAGGAGGCAGGTGTATGATCGTGGTCCTTTATGTGGATGACCTTGTCATAATAGGGAACCATGAAGAAAAGATCTCACAGACAAAGCAGTTGCTAGGAAGAGAGTTTGAAATGACAGACCTCGGACTGATGCATTTCTGTTTGGGGATTGAAGTTTGGCAAGAGCCAAAACAGATCATCTCACAGCTGAAGTATGCTGGAGAGATACTGAAGGCATTTGGCATGGCTGAGTGCAACAGTTGGCACCCCTATGGGGGTTGACGTGAAGCTCTCAAATGAGGATTCATCGTCACTAGTGGACGAAGCAAAGTACAGAAGGCTTGTGGGCAGTTTGATTTACTTGTGCAACACGTGGCCGGACATCAGCTTTGCGACTGGTGTACTAAGCAGGTTTTCCAATAAGCCCCGGGAGAACCATTGGAGGGCAGGGATGCGGGTGCTAAAATACATCAAAGGCACACTTGATTATGGCATCACCTATACCAAGGGCAACAGCTTGATTGGATTTTGTGACTCGGATTGGGCAAGAGACGTGGACAGCAGGAGATCAGTGACAGGTTACTATTTCTCACTTGGATCTGGAGCTGTGTCATGGGTCAACAATAAGCAACCTATAGTTGCTCTTTCTTCTACCGAGGCTGAGTACAAAATCAGCATGTTTTGCCTCTTGTGAGGTAGTGTGGTTGAGGATGATTTTAGGGGACATGGGTGCAGTGCAGAACAAGCCTATGTAGTTATCATGTGACAATCAGAGTTGCATGGCAATTGCAAAGAACCCTTTGTTCCACGCTCGCACAAAACACATTGAGATTCAATATCACTTTGTACGCGAGCTCATCATGGATGGAGAGGTCGACTTGGTATACTGTCTGACTACAGAGAGTGCTGCAGACATTTTCATGAAGGCTCTTGGAAGAGACTTGCTGGAGAGGCATCTTCGTCGACTTGGCATTGGGTCGAAAAAATAAGTTCACTTGCGGGTGGACATTGAGGGGGGGTGTTAGATATCAATGCTCCACTCTCGTGTAACTATGTGGGAACCAGCTAACTCTACTTGTAAGCCCCCCATATGAGGAGAAGGCATTTAAGTAGCTCGGTTATCTAATAGGTCCTGGTTTGGACACCAGATGGGGGCCATGTGTGGCCTGGTGGCTGGATGGCTTCAGATAGAGTTGGCACACTGCCAACTAGGCTACATGCAAGTGCAGGAAGACATCCCATGACTGACCGCACCGAGGATACACGAAGCATTTCCCGAGGTAGCCCACTCTTGAGTTGCGGGGCCCGTTTGGAGCCCCAGATGACCCGGATGGGAACTGATACCATAGGTGAGTTGCTCTATTCTGTGCCACGGTTCTAGGGTGTGGTCGGTGGCCTATTTCAGGACCGACCTCTAGTCGGCTATTTTGGGCAGACTGGGTCAGTCACCCAATTGGGTCTAATCGACTATGACTGGTGAAGGTAGAAGTAGGGATGTTGGTGGAAAGTGGAGGGAGAGTAGGCCAAATGGATTTAGCAACTTGATAGTCCTCAAGGCATGGATTGTCAAGTATTGGAAAAAAGTTAGGTGTAATTGAATGATAGGAATTAGATTTGTGGATTAGGTGATAGTGTTGAGAGGCATGGGCAAAGAGGCATGGCAAGGAATATGGGTTAGCAGGTATTTAGCCATGGTCTTTCCCTTAGGAGAGCAACATCTGGGTTGCGATTTTCATACGACTTCCATTCTTGAAATCACATCATGATGCTACTATTACTTTAAATATCATTAATTCTATAAGAATATGAATCTTTACTATCCTCATGCCCTAAGGTTAAGTCATCTCTGGTCATGGCTGTTCATCTTCCTATCCAAAGACTGCTTCTACCAATTCATTTTGACAGTAAGCACTGAAAAGAAACAACCATAAATTTCTTACCTAAACTCGAAATATATTGATCCAACCACTCAAAAGAACTGGCACATACCCTTTGAAAAAGCTAGCATGGGTCGGTTTTGTCAATCGCAACTATAGCATTGATTTTCGAAGCATCTTTGATAACTTTTGCATACAAACTCAAAACTAGCGATCAAGTAGTCAAAACGATCAGAAAGAATGTTATGAGAACAACTGATCATATTGGAGAAATTAAAGTTGCTTTCCTCCCACAGTCAGGCTAGAGCGTAGCCAAGCTCTGATACCACTGTTATGAAAAATGCAAATAAAAAATGCTCACAAATTTAAGATTTACCAAAAACATAGAAACCAAGAACAAGGAAACAAGTGGGGAAGAGAAGAGAAAGAGAGAGTGACACTGCATGGGGTCATATCTCCCCCCCCTAAATGGTGGCTCTTGCTTCCCATCTAGAGTATTCATAATTCTAATTCCAAAAAGCAAAGAGCCAATAATAGTACATCCAAAAGAATCCCTCGTCTATAATTAGAGGGATTGCTCAACATAGCTCCACGAGCTTAAAATATCACAAGGCTTAATATGCCCTCATCCACAATCAATTAAAATAAATTAGCCCACGGCTTAACATTCATTACTTTACAATATGGCCTATGGCCTTGACAGCCATTAGATACTTTGATCAATCCAAATCACCTTCACCATCTCCGTTCCTCATTATTCAACTCATCATCTATACTCAAGCCGCCAATTGTTTTAGTTATTATAATCAATTGATGAATCCTCACACCAACTAATCCCAACACAATTGTACGCTTGATATACAGACATCAAAATACACACCTTGCGACCAATTGCAATAACACCAGTAACACTAGCGACATTAGTATTAACATGGAGTCCCCCACAATACTGCAGATCTTTGTTGCTTCTGGTAGGCATTGACAGCTTTAATGTTGGATTTTTCTATGAGTTATATCCCATGGAAGTTGCTGGTGGTGATTGTTACAGTAAGGGTAGGAGGCCCGCTGCTACGCATAGGGGGAGGCTTCCCATCAAGCATTCTTATAGTAGTATTGCATTAGCCTTTAACCGTATGAGATTTGCATGCACTGAGAGACAAAACACATTCTTCTTGTCTTCATCCATCTGTTAGCATAGATCTCGGAGAGCCTTTGTGCTTACTGGTCTAGTCTAATCGAGACCAGATACTGCATGTAACATTTTGATTTGCAAGTGTTTCCATAGTATGTGTATTCTTGCTTCAAGGTGATCCTCTTGCTAGAGGACTGCAACAAGCTCTTTGTATAATGCAATGATGCCCTGTAGCAAAAGATCTTGTGTTGATGCCTCCGCATCATCATTGTCTTGACCTAGTAGTTGAATTTCCAACTTGGAAATTATTGCTTTTTTATTTTGCCACTCTATGCACTTGTCTTTATACTTACCCAGTGTGGAGGTGTATGAAAGCTTTAGACTATTGAATTATTGAGCTACTTTTGGATGCCCTGGTAATTGATCGCTAAGCACGCGGAGTTGGAGTATCTCTTGATCTTGAGCGTCCAGTTCTGTTGGTGTTCACAAGTATCTCCCTTGATGCCATGCATTCCTTCTCTAGTGCTTGAATTTGATGTTTACCTTCTTTAAGGCTATTCTACAACTCATTGTTTGTGTCTATTATGGCATGGAGTTGATCCTCTTTAAGTAGCAATCTTTCATTTAAGTGCATGATTTCCTTCTTAATATCATCACAAGTGACTTGCATTTGGGAGAGGGATAACTTGACATCTTCCTTTTTGTTCAAGGCAGCAGATAGCTGTAGGTGTTTTTCTTGGAGAGAAACCGTGGCTTGTTGGGCATCCTTTCTACTTTTTGTTAGAGAATTTTGTGCAAAGAGCTATTGCTGCATTTGTTATGCCATGCTTTCCTTGAGCTTATGAATTTCAATCTCGGCACTTTGCAACTTGGTTTGGAGTGATGGCCATCTGCCTTTCCATCTCTCTTTCTTGCTCATCTGACACCATGGTAGCAAATAATTGAGACCATTTTTGTAATTGCTGATTGTGATGTTGTATGATCTGGAATGTGCTATGGCCTTGCTTGTATTGGACATACAGTTGACTCCCATGTTCCCATGTGGAACTTTGATCTATTTCTTGAACAATAGTCTGTTGTATGGTGGCACCAGAGACATTTCGGGTTTGTGACTTCAAAGTCGTGGATTCGTCAACCTTGGTGACTTGTGAGTCTTCAAGAGGCATGCTATTTGGCTCATTTGCAAAGTCATTATGTGGCATGGTCTCCTCTTGGATTTCGACGCTCGAGTCCTTCTATTGGAATAGCTACTTTGCCATATACAGGATCCAAATGGCTCATTTGTTATCTTTGCCAACTTGGGCAATCCCGACATTGATTGCTTCAAAACTGAGCCATTTGTGGCTCAAAACCCATAGGGTTTGGATGGGCTAGATCTGTTAGAATGCTCAATGGCTGTTAACATTCCCCGCTTCTTGTTGCCGAGTTGACCTCAGATCAACCGCGCTGCAGTAAGTGAGTGCAAAGGACCGTCTGGAGTACTACGTAGTGGTCCGATTGCCATGGGGTGATCCGTGTGAAATAAGGTTGGTACTTCTAGAAGTGGGTGGCACATGTCCTCGAACGTGCAAATGTTATGGCCATGGAGATCTCAGACCCAAAGGTACATGCGTAAGTCTTAGAATTGGGAGGGGCCAAGGTCGGGGCCAACAAAGACAATCTAGTTGTTGCGATTGTGAAGTTTGTTGTGTTGATTGGATGACTGTGGGCTAGGAGATCTCGGAGCAATAGGAGGATAAGGCGGTTGAAGTGCACCGCTGCTACCATCGTGGGGTCGGGTACCAAGGTGTAGGTATCATTGAATGATTGAAGGTGAAAGAAAAATCCTTCTTGATCCATTTCCTTGGGGAAGCTATAATTAGGGAAGTTGTATATGATGTTGGGATCTTTCTTTTGGAGCTCCCAGAAGTGGGCCCATGACCATTGTCAATCCATGGGCATATAGAAGGGATGGATCCACCGCTCGAGGGGTACGCTACAATAGTAGTGCCACAATTGCTCCTTGTTCATAATGGGGATGCACCAGCGGGGCTAAAGGCCTGCGTCCATGTTGGTGAGGGGAATAGGCACGTCTGGAGCTAATTTGTTGCCATCACATGTGCGCTTCAGGTTGGCGCACCTCCAGTCATTGAAGGATTGAGTTATAAACGTAGTGAGGGGGCAAAGTTGTATTATTTGTATAGGTGAAGGTGGGAGCCTTCGAGTTGGGCCTTCCAGTGATGCATGAGAGCATTGTCGGGTAAGTCTTGGAAGGATTGGAGATCAGGATGCCATTGTACATCTTCTAGCAGTGATGAGGGGGCCACTGGAAGAACATCATCATCAACATTTGGCTGTCCTCCTCTGCATTCCCTGCGGTTGAAAGGTAGATCGGCCTGTGAACTAGATTTTCAGGCCACAGCAATGTATTGATAGCTTCATCTGGTAGGTTGACAAGAGCATTGTAGGATACCTGTATAGGATTAACGTATCAAAATACAAGCAATCAGGTTGTGAAGATCGACCATAAACTGTTTCAACAATGGCCAAAAAGGTGTATATAGAAAGCGGATGATGATACATTACTTATGCAAAAAGCAACGGAATTCATAGAGATCTAGATTGAAGATGTCTCTTTGAACCCGAAAGCATTAGTTATGCGAAAAAGTCGAGAGGAATTCACAAAGAGAGTGGAATGAAGAGAAGCCATGGAAAAAAGCTCAGAGAAGAACATTACTTATTAAAAAAGCAATGGAATTCGCACTAATCTAGAGCAAAAAGTCCCTTTTGACTGTGTGTGGGTCTAAGGGTAGCTCGATCAAAGGATCAACGGGATTGAAAATATAACCGGCTCTAGCAACTTCATCAAAGGTATTGGATACAATGTTAGAGGACAACCGCAACACGACTGAAAACCAAGAGAATCTATATCAGTGGAGTGTTGGAATTCGAAAATCCACGAGCGAGCGAGCCAGTGAGAGCAATCGTATGAAAGACAAAGCTTTGAAAATATGCGCTTCTTTTCTTCCTAGTTACGGTAGGCAGACTATGGGGAATTTTGGGTTTCTTGGCCTCTCCTTGAGCCACGTGTCCTAATATAAGCCTTGGATTTAATTTTGATCTGAAGGCCTACAACACTCGATGAAAAGCATGCTTTTGGATGAAAATCTCTTGATGGAAGGCATGAGCGCTTTTGAAGGCCTCTAAATCTATATATTTTGCAAACTTCAACTCTTTGGATCGTCTAGTTGATGTTGGCTCTGCCACCCTCTCTCTCCAACATCGCTCACATCAAGAAACCGCTTCGGAGGTAGAGACAGGATTTCCACGACAAATGACGGAAGAAATCATGACAAGAATTTGTTCGATGCTCAAGTTGGAATACAAATACACTCATTGAGATTTAGGTAATATATCATTCTCTTACATATTCGCAATACTCAATCTTGAGAAAACAATACGTCTGTGCTCAATAGATAACATGATCTCATATGCAAGAGAGAAAAGCAGATAGTATGGAGAATCAAAAATTTGATTACTGTAAAACTTATACAATAGATGGCGCTGCCTCCCAACCGTGTGCTCTTGTGAGAGAAGCTTCGATGGCATGCTGGAACCAGTAGAGGACCGAGGCTGGATGCTAAGGAATCAGGGTTGCTGTAGCCAGTGATGATGATGGGCTTCACGGGCTTGCTGTTATATAGCCACCAGTTGTAGTCGGCTAGACCCAATTGGTGACCGACCCAATCTGCCCAAAACGGCCGACTGGAGGTCGGTTCCAAAATAGGCCACCGACCACACGATAGAACCGTGGTGCAGAATAGAGCAACTTACCTACGGTTTCCGATTGGCCCAGAGCCATCCGGGATCATCTGAGGCTCGCCCCGCAACCCGAGAGTGGGCTGTCCCGAGAAATGCTCCGTCTACCCTCAGTGCGGTCAGTCATGGGATGCCTTCCCACACTTGCATGTAGCCTAGTTGGCAGTGTGCCAACTCTATCTACTTTACCTTCTGAACCGGGGATCACAAAACCTGGTGGTTGTTCCACGTATACCTCCTCCTTGAGATCTCCATTCAAAAAGGTGGATTTTACATCCATGTAAAAAACGGGCCAACTTCCTTGTGCTGCTAAAGCCAAAACACTGCGAATTGTGGTTAGTCGCTGTGGGAGCAAAAGTATCCTGATAATCAAAACCATGTACTTGTGCCAATCCTTTTGCCACAAGCCGTCGGCATGTCATCCTTTCTTCATCGTTAATTTATAACTAACATATTATAGATTACTCTCTTCATTCATTCCCCTTAGGTGACCTACCGCACCCTAGTTGAGTATTCGTGTGTGTATGCATGTGGGAGAGACACTCAAGGGAGTATACATGGGGGTGTGATGGAAAGAAAATATTATATGTGCAATAAGATAGAGAGAGAGAGATTGAAAGGAAAAGAGAGAGAGAGAGAGAGAGCGAGAGGGAGAGGGAGAGGGGGGGGGGGCAGCGGAGGTGGGAGGGGGCTCATGTACCTAAATCGTAGAGTAAATTGAGCATAGAACCAATCACCTCAAATACATGTAGAGTAAACTAAGCATAGAGCATTCCATTCAAATACATTTTAAGATCCCACCTTGAGACCCAAGAGAACCGTGGGTCTCTAACCTGTCATAGATGGGTCATGTTACTAGTCTATCTATTCTATTAAGGAGGGTGAGAGGCACAAGAGGCTGACACGTGTTGCCCGAACCTACGTGCAGTTATTTGGAGGTTTGGAGGGAGAAGGATAGAGGTTCGGAGATGGTTCAGAGGACGGAGGTTAGGAGGGCATTGCGACACATGTTCGTTGGAGCAGTAGCAGCACTGCATACGCGAGGACAGCCGTGGCGATGAGAGAGAGAGAGAGAGAGAGAGAGAGAGAGAGGAGGAGAGCGAGAGAGAGAGGGAGGAGAGAGAGAGGGAGGGGAGAGAGAGAGAGAGAGGGAGAGGGAGAGAGGAGAGAGAGAGGGAGGAGAGCGAGAGAGAGAGGGAGGGAGAGAGAGAGAGAGAGAGGAGAGAGAGAGAGAGAGAGGGGGAGAGGGAGAGAGGAGAGAGAGAGGG